>NC_085140.1:207569635-207896529 GCF_024139115.2 Armigeres subalbatus | reverse complement strand
TTCTGCTGATTTGTCCATAAAACACCTTAAAGATGACCCGTCTTTGACATAAGTATCAATAAACACTGATTAATAAAGTTTTAGTATCTTATAAACTGGTTTTAAAAAAGGTGTTTTTATGATGCCTATATTTACCATATGGGGCAATATGACCACCCCCTCGGGGCAAGACGAGCATGAACAAAATACTATATCAAAAGTGTGCTAAATTTATTTAGAATAGGGGACACATTTCTTGCACTTCTTTGGATTATTGGATTATATGTACAAATGATGCTTCGTTTAAAAATGTCGTATTTCATGTTGATTTCTTGACAACTGGCACTACGACAATATCAGAATTTGCCTAAAACTAATTTCTACTGTTAAAACCATATCCTTTGTTTTAAATCATCTCTGATTCACGCAGAAACTATTTTGATCATTTTTTAAATGCATTTAAGGGTTGGGCTACTCTTAATCCTGGAGATGACCTTGTTCTTATACAGTTGGCAATACCGCCCCAGGCCGACGTATATCCAAAGATTTATATCCTATCGAACCTAATTACTGTGAGTCACCTCAAATTATTATTGTATATATGCTATAGTTATATAAAAACTTCGGTAAATATCAATTTGTCCTGAAAAATGAGTAATTTAGGCTTCAATTGTTAAATTATGTAACTAGAAAATCATAAGAAAATTCGAATTTCAACTAAACCATCTTCAAATCAATATTACAAGAACAAGTGAAGTTGTCAAAGTGCATTTTTCAGTTGTATAGCCCTTTTACATGATTGTGAACCATCCCTTGTAATAATAATGTGAATATAATGCTCACTTAAGGCATAATTAACGTTGGCTGTCTTGCCTCATATGACCATCTTACCCCACTTTCCCCTAGTGTCTTTACAAATGAGCACCTCGACTCTCAAGCTGTAGCCAACGCCACCAGGAATATTTTCCGTTTTGAGGCCGCTGAGCAGCCGTTCTTTGTTTCCGACGATAATGTAATAACAGCTAGTAAGAAATTAAGAACCTCAACTGGATACGGCCCGGATGGTATGCCGTCTCTTATTGTGAAACGCTGCGCTGATACTCCTGCTCCTGGAATGCTCCTGCAACAATAATTCGAAGTGTTTGCTGAATGGTGCCGAATAAACAGAATGACATTAAATGTCGCAAAATGATCTGTGATATCTTTCGGTCGCAAACATTCGCTCTTCCTGTTCGACAGTCAAGGATCTCGGAGTTTTGATCGACTCGAAAAAGACATTCAGGGATCATGTAGCATATATCTTTTCGAAGGCATCTTCACAACTAGGCTTCCTGTTTCGCTTTGCCAAGATATTTCGGGATGTGTACTGTCTGAAATCACTGTTTTGTGCAACCGTTCGCTCAATCTTGGAGTACTCGTCAGTTGTCTGGGCTCCGTATTACCAAAACGAAGCTCAACGCATCGAAGCTATCCAAAGGAAAGTCGTGCGCTTTGCTCTACCACGTCTAAGGTGCAGAGATCCGTTCAACCTACTGTGGTGACAGGTGACTCACTTGACAGGACGCGCATGCTTATCATATGGCTCAATGCTATGTTAGTGGATATAGGGAACCTATACATATGATACACGACTGACCACCAGTGACGAGCGGTGCGAAAGCGATTGTTACACAAATCAGTAGATCACACATTTAGTCTTATGTACACTCTCGTGCTGATAACACGCGGCTACCACACCTACCAAGCTACAGTAGCCGTTGTCAGCTTATTAACCTCGACTCTCTTGATGCAAGGCTAACGTGGCTAGGACCTGTTTCATCGGCGATCTTCTTCAAAGAAACATCGACTGTCCTACGTTGTTCAGCTTGTTGGACATCAACACTCGTCACCGTAATCTCCGATCACACTCGTTCATCAATCTCCCTGTAGCCAGAACTAACTATGGACTACATGAGCCGGTCCGTAGCATGTCCCGTTTATTCAATATGTGTTATTCTGTGTTCGATTTTAATGTGTCGCGAGAAACTAATTAGTGTAATTTTCCGCTCTTGACTATAAGTCAACGTATGCACGTAGTTAATGTATTTATTTTAGATAGCGAACATTGGGGGGTCTATTTCACCTGTTGAAAATAAATCAAAATTCTAAAAATACCAGTCTCTTCATTCAGCTCGGTACATGACTGCACGTCGCCAAGCACGCAGTCTGCGGAGGGTCCGCCAATCGTCCTCCACCTGATCGATCCATCTTGCTCGCTGTGCACCTCGCCTTCTTGTTCCCGTCGGATCGTTGTCGAAAACCATTTTCACCGGATTAATGTTCGACATTCTGGCTACGTGCCCGGCCCTCCGCAGTCTTCTGATTTTCGCGGTGTAAACGATGGATGGTGCTCCCAACAGCTGATGCAACTCGTGGTTCATTCGCCTCTTCCACGTACCGTCCGCCATCTGCAGCCCACCATACAGGGGATGTCCAAAATAAGTGGGATAGGCAAATTTTGGGCATAATTAGATGTGTTGTAACTATGTCAATTATTGTCCGATTTTGACAATTCAGGGATGTCTGAACTAGAAATTTAATGTAGTTTCACCATATGTCCACGGAACTGACCATGATCATCGGATACCGGAGATATTCCGGGATTTTCGAAGGTAGGTTCAGAATCGTGAATTTGTGGTGGGTATTAGGATAAGTTGTGGTTAAAAACAGAATAATATTAGTAACCACAAATAAAGTAGGACTCTTTCTGATTAGAACCATATGTTGAAATTCGGAATCGGACCAGGATCAAGTGAGATATGGCCATTTGTTTAGAACCGATGCCGATCGGAAGTTTTAAAAGGGACCAGGCCACAAATTCATTTGAATCAAGCTTTTCGACCGATCTTCCATTATGATTATATTCCAAAAGTCTTCTGATACGTCAATAATGAAAAACCAATTAAAAAGACGAATCCTTAAGTCGCTGGGGTGCCCCCGGTGAACCTGTAGAAGGGGACATTTCAGTTTTAGCGCCAAAACTGGTCATTCGACGGTTCGTTTTTCATGGTTTTCTATCAGGAAGCGCAGTATGAATATAAAATGGACCATTGACGGCTCTGACCATTTCTAGGACCTACCAACTGTCCCAAGGGAACCTATAGAAGATGGCATTCCTGTTTTGGCGCCACAACTGATCGAACGCTGTTTTTCATGGTTTTCGATCAGGAAGCGATGTTTGAATATAAGATTCTGACCGCTTCCGAAACCTACAGATTGTTCCAGAAGAGCCTGTAGAAGAGGACATTTCAGTTTGAGCGCCAAAAGAAGTCATTCGACTACTCTTTTTTCATGCTTTGCGATCATGAAGCGAGGAATAAACATAAAATGGATTATTGACTATTCTGATAACTTCCGGACCTTTGGATTGCTCTAGGTGATCTTATAGACGGTTTGTTGATAGTTTTTGATCAGTAAGCGACTATGACGACGTATGACTATGACGACGTATGACTATGACTAGCTCTTGCGCAGAAACAAAAATTCATCCTTCTGCAGGTAACCCTTGGGTAATCTGTTGGTTCCGGAAGCAATCAAAGTAGTCAATGATCTATTTTATATTCATACCTCGCTACCTGATAGAAAACCATAAGCATCGAGCCGTTGAATGACTAGCTTTGGTGCCAAAACTGAAATGTGCCCTTCTACAGGTTCCCGGGGACAATCCGTAGGTCCCGGAAGCGGTCAAAGCCGTCAGTGGTCCATTTTATATTCATACCTCCCTTCTTGATAGAAAACCATGAAAAACGAACCGTCGAATGACCAGTTTTGACCAGGCATTGCAATATCATCTGAGCACAGGATATTATCTTTGCTTCTGCAAAGATATTATCCCAAATCAAAGAGCACTCTGAAAAGATATTATCATTTGAGCGTTTGATGATGATCCGGATAGCCAGCGCAGTTCTGGGTTTGTACACGTTTCGAGGGTGTTGCTACAACAACACCTGTGAAGAAATGTTTCTCCATGACAAACATCGCACTTTGTTTACTGAGCGCAACAACTGAGATCAATATTCCATCATTTCATCAGTATCTTTGCTCAAAAGATCGAATGATGGGATGGTTTGCAATGCCTGGTTTTGACGCTAAAACTGAAATGTCCCCTTCTACAGGTTCCCCGGGGACAATCCGTAGGTCCCGGAATCGGTCAAAGCCATCAGTGGTCCATTTTATATTCATACCTCGCTTTCTGATAGAAAACCATGAAAAACGAACCGTCGAATGGCCAGTTTTAGCGCTAAAACTGAAATATCCCCTTCTACAGGTTTCCCAGGGACAATCCGTAGGTCCCGGAATCGGTCAAAGCCGTCGAATGACCAGTTTTGGCGTTAAAACTGAAATGTCCCCTTCTACAGGTTCCCGGGGACAATCCGTAGGTCCTGGAATTGGTCAAAGGCGTCAGTGGTCCATTTTATATTCATACCTCGCTTCCTGATAGAAAACCATGAAAAACGAACCGTCGAATGACCAGTTTTGGCGCTAAAACTGAAATGTCCCCTTCTACAGGTTCCCCGGGGGCACCCCAGCGACTTTAGGATCCGGCTTTTTAATTAGTTTTTCATTATTGACGTATCAGAAGACTTTTGGAATGTAATCATAATGGAAGATCGGTCAAAAAGCTTGATTCAAATGAATTTGTGGCCTGGTCCCTTTTAAAACTCCCGATCGGCACCGATTCTAAACAAATGGCCATATCTCACTTGATCCTGGTCCGATTTCGAATTTCAACATATGGTTCCAATCAGAAAGAGCTCTACTTTATTTATGGTTACTAATATTATTCTGTTTTTAACCACAACTTATCCTAATACCCCCCACAAATTTACGGTTCTGAACCTACCTTAGAAAAACCCGGAATATCTCCGGTATCCGATGACCATGGTCGGTTCCATGGACATATGGTGAAACTACATTAAATTTCTAGTTCAGGCATCCCTGAATTGTCAAAATCGGACAATAATTGACATAGCTACAACACATCTAATTATGCCCAAAATTTGCCTATCCCAGTTATTTTGGACATCCCCTGTAGATGGTATACAGCACTTTCCTTTCGAAAACTCCCAGTGCGCGTTGGTCCTCCACGAGCATCGTCCAGGGTTCGTTTCCGTAGAGAACTACCGGTCTTATAAGCGGCGGCGAACTCTATTTGATCGGAGCGTTTTGCGGAGTCCAAAGTACGTATGATTTCCAGCCACTATGCGTCTCCGAATTTCTCGCATGAATCACGAATTGTACCAGGTGTATAAAGGGCTGGATATTGTTAAGCTTATGCTGGTATCGTTATCGGAGGTCACCAGTGAGCCCAAATACACGAATTCTTCAACCACCTCGATTTCGTCACCACCAATACAAACTCGTGGTGGGTGGTTACGTTGTCCTCTCTTGAGCCTTTTCCTATCATGTACTTCGTTTTCGACATGTTGATAACTAGTCCAATCCGTTTAGCTTCGCTTTTCAGTTTGATGTAGGCTTCCTCCATCTTCTCAAAGTTACGTGCCATAATATCAATGTTGTCGGCGAAACCAAATAACTGGACGGACTCCAAAATCCATCCAAAGCGATGTTTTTTTTTTTTTTTTTTTTCTTTATTTAAGAGACTTTCAGCCCCGAGCTGGTTCGCCTCTTTTATTTTTACTATCGTATCGATTAAAGTACATAGTGTAGCATAGTTGTCTTTATTTTCCGGAGGCGATTCAATTTTTCTGGTGTACGGAGGTTACTTCGTTGTTCTTCCGATTAACATGTCAATAGAGGGCTGTTTGGTCGAGTGCCGTCGTTTCTCCGTTGTCGTATCATTTATTATTCCTAGAGTCTACGCTAGTTCGTAGTAGCCCGTGTCTTTAAGAAATTCAATTAAAGATCTTTCCCTGTCAGGATCGTTTGATAGCGCATCTCTGATGCTATTGCCGATATTGTATTGGTCTCGAATGTTTTCATACGCAGGACAATTTATAATTAAATGCTCGACCGTCATTTGTGTTGAGCACACTGCGCATTGTTTATGAAATCCATCTTGAGATCCGAGATCATGCGAGAATCTGCTGTAGCCGCAGCGTAGTCTGGACAGTATCCTCTGATTCTTCCAGTTTTTAACGTCGGACCAGCGGTGTACACCACCTTTTATTTTTCGTAGAAAAAGGTCTCGTACTGTATTCCATTCGTTCTCCCAAGCCGATGCAATTACCGCTTTGATCCAGATTTTTAAATCCGGTGCGGGTATCTCAGGATTTGCTGGAGTTTTAGATCTGCCGTTCGCTGCCAGTACATCAGCGGCTTCGTTTCCTCTAACACCGCAGTGGCTTGGGACCCAGACATATGTGGTTTTGTTGTTCGAAACCATTTTGATAGCTTGCACTAGAGGGTGTCGGTTCTTTGGATTGTTGAGGGCCTTTAGCACACTGGCTGAGTCGGTAATAATTGCTTTCCAGCTGAAGTTGAAATCCCTAACGGCTGAAAGGATGGCTGTTGCTTCGGCCGAAAAAATTGAAGTAGGTTTAGGAAGACCTCCGCATGTGCTGGAATTGGGTCCGTAGACTCCAAAGCCGACTTCACTCACAGTTTTCGAGCCGTCTGTGTAGATAAGCTCGTAGCCGTTCAGCTTTGTCTTAATAAGTTCATTGAAGCGCGGAACCACGGTGGTGCTGTTCAGGTTTTGTTTCTTTGGAGTGTTCAAAGACCATAGGATCTTGGGTGGATTGTAGTCCCACGCATCGTCTCCAACCCAGTGTACTGTGGACACTGGGGGGAGGGTCTTGTGGGCAATTTGTTGGAGGAGCTTGTTGGCCTCCTTGAGGAGGAACACTCCTTCATTATCTCCGCTCGTTTTCTCTAGGAAGTTAACAGCTTTTGAGCATACTGCTATTGCGAAAATGTGTCGGAAAGGGAGAATTCCATTCTCGACGCACGCGGATGCCGCAGGTGTGCAAGGTAGAAGGCCAGACAGACTGCGGATGCAGCGGTTGAAGGTTGGTGCGAGTTTGTTGATTACGCTGTAGGAGTTTCTACATAGTAATTCAACACCGTAGAGTAGTTTGCTGCAGATAATTGCTTGTGTGACACGTAATCCCACATCGCGATTGTTTTTGGTGTGTTTGCTGGTGATGGTTCGTAACAGATTGAAACGACTTTCACATTGTTTTTTGATCCGATCGCAGTGAGACTGAAAACTCAGGTGCCGGTCTAAGAATACTCCGAGGATGCGGATCGTAGCCGCGAAAGGAATTTCTTCTCCGCCGATGTTGGGGGGATTCTTTTTAGCGCGGTGCTTTCCTGAACATAAGTGAGAAAACTGGCTCTTAGATGGCGATAGCTCGAATCCGATCGATACTGCCCATGCGTACACTGCCTCGATGGCTTTTTGGAGTTTCTTGCGGATCAAAGCAGGTTTATGGCCTGCTACGAGTATAACAATGTCGTCCGCGAAAACAAAAATGAAAACGCCTTCTGGCAAGGTTTCGAACACTCCGTTCATTGCTATGAGAAAAAGCGTTACCGCTAGCACAGAACCTTGCGGAACTCCAGTTTCCTCCGGGAAGGAGTTGGATTTTGTATTTCCGATGCATACCTGAAAGGTTCTGTTCGTCAGGAAGTTTCGGATGAATGTGAATGTATTGCCACCGATGCCCCAGCTAGCCAATTTCCTGAGTACCTCTGGAGTCCAGGTACGATTGTACGCCTTCGAAAGGTCCAGTGTGGCCAAGTCCACGTGGAGGCCTTTTTCGAGAGCGTCGTCTAGAACCTGACCGAGAGTGGCAAAATATGTACTTGTGCCGCAACCTTGGCGAAATGCATGTTGTCGGTGGTCAAGGAGCTCGTTGTCCCGTATGAATTGTGTTAGTCTACGATTGACCATTCGTTCCATAACTTTGCTGCAGCAGCTGGTCAGGGAGATGGGACGATATCCACTAGGTTCAGTACGAACAGAATCTTTTTTAGGGATAGGGATAACTAGACTGTGGCGCCATTGAACGGGGAAGGTTTTGTTTGCCCAAATTCTGTTTTGTTTTTCAGCAATATCCTTTTACCGATAGGTGGAAGGTGGCGAAGGAGTGGGTACCCGATTTCATCGGGCCCTGCTGATTTTCCTCTTCCGCTGCTTAGTGCAAAGGATAATTCTGCGGGAGAAAATGGCTGGTCTAATCGATCACCGGGACGGTCATTCGGAGGATGAATGGAATCAATGGTAACCGAGAACGCACCGAGTCGAGTAAAATCAGGACTGTAACCGCTGCGAGAACTAAGTTTGGTAAAAAAACCACCGAGTATGTTCGCAACTTTCGTCGTCCGCGATCGACCACTGAAGTCGACCGATAAGATTTTCACTGGCGAAGGATACATCTATGGCAGAACTGATTTGCGGTCGCGAAAAAGTAGGGGAGCCGTCGTTTAGTACACGAAGGTTTACCTTTTCCGATGCCCTGAGAATTTCGGAGCCTTTGTCGTTGTTCTTCCGCGAGCCCCAGCTTACATGGTGCGCATTAAAGTCTCCCAGGACTAGGTAAGGTGGGGGGAGTTGATTAAGGAATTTGCACAGCCGCTCCTCAAGTTTGTTGCAGTCCGGTGTTGGTACATAAATGCTGACGACGGTTAGTGGGAAGGGAGTTTCCACTCTGGCTGCTACTGCGATCAGATCGGAAGGAGGGGTGACATCGACGTACATTGTTGATTTGTGGATTCCAATCGCTGCAGATTGATAAATATTTGATCCACCTTTCAGAATCCAATCGTATTGGCCTTGTAACGTGTTGCTCATTGTGGTGGTATCTGCTCTGTGAACCTCCTGGATGGCGATGATGACTGGTGAGGAAACCGAAATCAGTATTTCCAGATCTGCAAGGTTGTTGAAAAACCCGTTCATATTCCATTGCAGTGCTAACGATGTCTTTTTGTCACGGAGAGGGGAAAGAATTCTTGCTCGTGTGCTTTGTCTGGGCGCTGGCTCTACGGGTTTGCGAGGGGTCCCATGACTGGCGACACACCGTGGGGGCGCCCCACGGACAGATGCGGTTGCTGGAGGTCTCACAATCAATAAAGATGTTGAAACTACAATTGTAGAAGACGGTAATGATGAAGGGCCAGCCACTGGAATAAAGTTGTTCCATTGGTCGTACTTTTGCGCGTCTGATCGAGCATTTGGGGGGACATGGTTTTCAACCGGTTTCCGTCCCCTAGAGCCTTGATTGTTTATGTCCTTGATGTCGCTGATGTCCTGATGGGGTAGTATGAAGTTATCACGCGTCCCATTTTTTTCTCCACATGGTATGACCATTGTTCCCTCGCGGATCATTCCAGGGGAGTTTGCCAACGAAAGCCGGAGGTAGTCCACCAGTTCCGGTCCACCGAAGTCTTCCGCACTGATGGTGCCCCGACTGCCCGAGGCCTTATCCCGTTTGCCTACCTTCTTTCTTTCGTTGATGTCCTGATGGGGTAGTATGAAGTTATCACGCGTCCCATTTTTTTCTCCACATGGTATGACCGTTGCTCCCTCGCGGGCTATTCTTAAGGAGTTTGCCAACGGACGCCGGAGGTTGTCCACCAGTTCCGGTCCACCAAAGTCTTCCGCACTGATGGTGCTCCGACTGCCCGAGGCCTTATCCTTTCTGCTCGCCTTTAAGGTTCCGTTGATGTCCTGAAGGGGGATACTAAGGTTAGCACACGACCCATGAGATTCGATACGTTTTAGCACAGGCACCGAGTAAATTTTCGCGGCGGAGACGGACTCTAACTCAGCTTTGCAGGTTGCGGTTACAGGTATTGTTTTGGTCGGTGTATTGTTTTCGTCGTGGTGGGGCTGTTTTTTCGGTAAAGTAGCCATTGGTGTTAGTGATTGATAATAGATAATAATCTAGGAGCTGGAACCTACGCGAAAGTTCCTTCTGTCTCGTTCTCATCCATTAATTCGTCAGACGAGGATGAGATGTCGTGTTCTATGAACTCTGATTTGTTGCAAAGGTCTTCTTCAAGTGCGAGCACATTTTCCGTATCGGATATGTACATCGGTTGTTGGTTCGTTTGGCAAATGAACGGGTTTTGGTTTTTCTGCATCATTTTTCCCACGGTTTCGTTCCCGTATTGGTCACAGTAGCAGCGGTATCCATCGACGTCGTAATGGCGGATGGTGTCTCCTTGTCTTTTTTGGCATTTGAAGCGGATGTGACGGGTGTTTTTTTGGCTGAAACTTTCTGGTTGTACCCTTGAGTACTAGAAGTTACATGGGAGGGCTGAATATTGGTGGTTAGTAGTCGTTGAAGCTTGGGGATGTTTGTATCAACGTGGGTTGGTGCGTTCTTGTTGGCCGAAAGTAGAAGTTGAATTTCGTTATCTTTTCTATTTACAGTCTCTTCAAGAGACGAAACTTTACCGACGAGCTCCTCAATAGTACCATGCTTACGGACAAGATCTAACCTGGAGTCTTTTACTAAAGTTTTTTCCAGAGTTTGTATTCTCTCATTCTTCTTTTGTAATTCTTTTTGCAGGCTGGTAATCATTTTTTCGAGACGCTGGAATTCGGTATTGCTGTTGAAAGCATTTCCACCACAAACGTTTTCCTCAAGGCTCTTTATATAGGCATCTTTTTCAGCTAATTGTCCAGACAAGGCTTCTAGCTTCGCTGATAGTTCGGAAATGGTTTTGTCTTTGCTTTGAGAGGCAATGCCTGCAAAAGAGCGCTGGCCAGTACTTGCTTCGAAAACTCTCCTTGCCTCAGGGTATGATAAACCCCTATCCACCCGGATGTGCTGTATTGCGTCCTCGTGTTGATATTCTGGGCATTTTCGGCTGCTAACGGAATGGTCGTTGGACTTACAACGGGCGCAATATGCAGGGTTCAGGCATCGTACACCCTGCGTAATTTCATGTACTTGGTCGCAGTTTCCACATGTTGGGCTCTGCTTCTGACACCTTTGTCTTGTGTGGCCGAATTGATAACACTGATAGCAGACCATGGGTGCAGGGTAGTATGGTCTGGTTCGAATACGCTGGTAACCAATGTCGATATGCTCGGGTATCGTAGTTCCGCCTATGGTGAGAATCACCGTGGGTGTGGGTTCCCTCTCTTCACCTACTTTCCTGGTGATTCGACGGATGCTTGTTACGTTTTGGTCCTTCAGGCACTCGAGGATTTCATCGTCATTTTTCAGCTTCATCAGATCGCGGCAGCTGATCACGCATCGTGTTGAGTTGAGCCCGGGGTGATAGGATACCTTAACTGCGGTACCGTCGGTGGTTCAATACGCAGAACAATTAGCTCACCGTAGTTTCCATTTGAATTCATATAACTAGGTAATGTTGCACCGGTGTACGTGCCATCGATGTAATTAGCAGACCCTCCGCCGGGATCACCGGGGAGTGGGGGGAAGCCCACACTCAGCGACATCGCTGGTGGGGCGTTTTTACAGAAGGAGACTCCGATCGATTGAAATTATTTCCTTTTGGGTTCTAATTTATTGATTTTAATCACCTGCTTTACTGATAATAAACTCAACTGTCGGTTTGAATGGAACCCGTTTATGCAAAAACTAGCAAGCGGCTAAGATGAACTTGCGTGCAATATTGAGGAAGCAATTGATGTGGGGATTACCTAAATGCGATGGCGTCGTTCGGTGGCGTTTTAATGCCTCTTCCACCGGTCACAAAAAAAAACGGTTTTCCGGAAAAACGCCGAATCGCACTCAATTCCAGCCACAAACGAATTAGATAATATGCACTACCAAAAAGAATTATCACTGTTATAGCACTTTTCCGCGTGAAATACACACCTAATTCTAAGATTTCTCAGCAGGAAAACTAAAAACTAGTGGTCTTCTACAGCAGCGGTTCTCAAACTGGCCAAAGCGATGTTGAATAGCAGACACGAACAGGGAATCAATATTCGAGCAACACCTAACAATATACTCTTTGTCATCAACAGAGTTTGTTACTGACAAACGCACCTAGCGACAAACCTTTATCAGAATCCTAACACAATATGACAAGAATCATTTGCCTTGCATGCTCTGATATTCCCAAAAATACGATGCTAATTTTGTAATCATTGTTCGATTCTCGAATATTTCTATAAAACCAGAAACTGTGATAGCATAAAACCGAAATTTGCTCTAAAAATAATGCAAACTAACGGGATAAAAAGTTAGCAACAAGGTTGTCTTCTTTTTTGTTGCTGACAACAATTTTTCGATCTTTGTCATTATTATCTCCGACAAAAACAAAGCTTTGTCGTTGGTTCTCTTTTGTCGTTTGTTTCGTATGCGCATTTCAAAAAATTGATTCCCTGGACACGAATCATCATCACCTTGCTGTAACCCTCTGCGCGTTTCGAAGGGACTCGAGAATGCCCCGATCCATCGTCGCCTTGATCAACCGTATCAGTAGTCAGTACATTCAAAGTTAATTGCCTATGCTCCGGGTATTAAGCCACCCAGAGTGGTAATCAATTACTATGTCTGAAACCCGATTATGCATATGCACAAAATGTGATAGATTTAGTTCGGAAAAGGTCCTGCCATAGCTGGTCTTGATCTATTGTATCATATGCGGCTTTGAAGTCGATAAATAGATGACGTGTGGGCACAGGGCACGTTGTATTCGCGGCATTTCTGCAATACATAACGCACGGCAAACACCTGGTCTGTGGTAGAGCGTTCACCTATAAATCCCGCCTGGTACTGCCCCACGAACTCTCCTGCAATTGGTGATAGTCGGCGGCATAAAATTCGGGAGAGTACCTTGTGGGCGGCGCTCAGCAAAAATATAAACGTCTTATTATTTTAAGTACGCCAGCCAGAACAAGACGGTTGAGAAAATTACGCTTAATTTATGTTATTTTGAATAAAAATGTAATTTATTTTTTTAACATACATTAGTTTCTATTTTCAAGCCATTATTGAAATAGATGGCGGGTCTCCAATGGTCTTGCGAACAAAGGCGTAGGATTGCCAATCTGGAGATGGCGAGTTCGATTCTCGGTCCGGTCTAAGATGTTTTCGTGTTGAAAACATTCTCGACATTCTGGGCATAGTGTATCCATTGTACTTGCCACACAAGATACATACTCATGCAATGGCGGGCATAGAAAAGCTTTCAATTGATAACTGAGGAAATGCTAATAGAATACTAAGTTGAAAAGCAGGCCAAGTTCCAGTTGGAATGTAGAGCAATTGAAGAAGAAGAAGAAGATTGAAATAGGTTGCGTAGATAAAGTGATAAAGTGAGCACCATGTTTTTTTTAACTGGCGTTCATTTCATTTTCGGTGGTGAGCTTCAAATTAACTTAAAACACTAAAATAATGTCTTTACAAGAACTCCATTCACATTAAAAATAATATTTTATTTATCATTTCATTAGGTTGGATCCTCATCGACCGTTGCGGCACTCACTTTGGTACGATTCTCAATTTCCTACGCGATGGCAGCGTTGCACTGCCGGAGACCACGAGGGCAATCGCCGAACTGCTGGCGGAGTCCAAGTATTACTGCATCGATGAACTTGGTGAGGCATGTGAGAAGGTACTGGCCAAAAAGGAACGCGAATCACGAGAATCGGAACCAATATGCCGTGTTCCGTTGATAACCTCGCAAAAGGAAGAGCAGTATTTGATAACGACGGCCACCAAACCGGTCGTCAAGTTACTCATCAACCGTCACAATAACAAGTACAGCTATACGAACACGTCTGACGACAATCTGTTGAAAAATATCGAACTATTCGATAAACTCTCGCTGCGTTTCAGTGGTCGAGTGTTCTTCATAAAAGATGTGATCGGTTCCAGCGAGATTTGCTGTTGGTCCTTCTACGGCAATGGGAAAAGGTAGCGGAAGTATGCTGCACGTCCATCGTGTATGCAACGGATAAAAAACACACCAAGGTTGAATTTCCGGAGGCACGCATCTTCGAAGAAACCCTCAATATTCTACTGTACGAGAACAAGAATGCTCCGGATCAGGAGTTGATGCAGGCCACTTCGCTTCGAGGAGCAGTAGGAGGCATATCTTCCTACACCAGCGACGAGGAAGAAGAACGTACCGGTCTGGCTCGATTGCGCTCCAATAAACAGAATAATCCCACATGATTTACACATCAGCTGGTGCTGAGGAAAAAGTTGTTGCCAAAGAGGAACTGAAGGAATGAGCCGTTCAAGATTTTTTTATCCTTAGTAAAAGTCAGTAGCTGAGAGCAACATGATAATTTTGATTTTCGTATTAGTTTGGGGTTGTTGTGTGGAGGATAATAGTGTTTTAATTTGTTTTACTAAGATAGATTTTCAGCTTCAACATCATATACTTGTTACATTCTCGTGAAGTCTAAATAAAAATAATGCCGTTACAAATATTATCAAAAATTAAGTCCAGCTGCTCTTGGAGTGGGGTGTGAAAAATTACCTTTATGTATGAATCTGTGAGTTCATCAAATTTCTTGACATTTTCTTATGCATCTTACATTTTCGACCAAAATCCTAAAAAAGAGGAGATATCCTACAATTTTCACAAACTGTTTGTATCGGCCTAATTTTTGATTGTATTCCAGTGTTTCATTTAATAAATGATGAACAGATCTTCTGATTCATCAATGCTAGATTTCCGCTAATGCTATATATATGTGTGTATTTGTGTACCCTAATTCCTATTAATGCATAGCAAGTGACAATTCGCTGATAAGTTAAATCTCGGGTACTTATTCAAAAGGACGTATGTGATTTTGTAAACAAAGATTCAAACGTCGATTAGTCCAATCTGATCCATCACCACAGACAGGTAGGAGAAGCCTTTGGCTACCTGTTGGTGGTGTTGATTTGCGTGGGAGTGCCATCAGATTGGACTAATCGACGTTTGAATCTTTGTTTACAAAATCACATACGTCCTTTTGAATAAGTACCCGAGAAATATCGATTAAATTGCTACTTCAATAAAATTAATTCCCTCATTATGAAAGCACTTGAATGTAGAATAACGATGTGAAAGTGAAGTGGATTCGTATGACCTATGTCAAAACTGTGGAGAAATAGATATTCTTTATAAATATTCACAATAAAGTTTTAGGAAAATGTTAGTATTGTAATCGAAAAAATAAACAGAAAGAAATTTCATGCCAAGCCTCAAAGATTAAAACCGATTCTTGCTTCCGAATGCTTCAAGAAAATTTAGGAAAAAATCATTAAAATCTCAACAGCAAAAATGTTCGGTAAATGTTTTACCGATTTTCTGTGATTTTTTCCTTTGTTCAGCTGCTAAAACCGCCGAAAATATGTAAAATTATTTACTATGATCTGAAAACTCAGATGTCAATATGTACATTAGGGTGGCTCAAATTAGTATGGAAAAAACTTTTTTCAATTTTTTTGATGGGCCGCCCTCTTATTCGGTTCTATTTGATGCCCTGATGCTCTGGACAAAATTTTAGCCAAATCGGTCAACGTTTGGGCGGTGCTAAACTCGTTGGAAGTTTATATGCAAAAATGTATGCAGAAACATCCAAAAACAGTGAATTGCAGTTGGATGCATCGACCGTGTTAAAATGTGCCCGACCGTTGAGACCCTCTAAGGACGAAGGTTCCATTTTCCCAATTCTAGATGGAAGACAGGTGGCTAACTTAAATTGCGCCTGTGAAGGACGCTACTAGTAACGGCTTAATAAAATAATTGCCAGTTACCTAATTACAAGACGAAACGTACTACATTAAATAATTTCAACCAGTTTCACTTCATCGGGACCTCAAATAACAAGCACTATACAAATGATTTCAGTCTGCAGTGTTTATTGAAATGTTTCACGACATCAAAAATACAACGGAGCTTTTATCCGAAACTTTATTAAGCTTCCAGTTTACTAACACTAGTGTTCATATCGCTCTCACTTCTGCCTGTCTCTTCGCTTCTACCATTCTACACCTTTCCCATTAATGCCTAATTGGTCTGTCCCTAGCCTCCTGTCGTGTGTGCTCTCCTGGTGTGGTTCACTCAACAGAAACGTGCAATTTTCTCGTTTGCTACGCAAACGCAACGACTATTGTGCTTAATCGGCACTCAACATATTTCTCACGGCGAAGCCGTGTCTTCGCCTAGCAACGGAATAGGGCTATGTTGCGGCGGAAAATCACATGCGCATGTATTTAAAGAAAGGAGTACTCACTTTGAATGGACGACTTACGCGGCGTCCATGTGATCACTTGCGGACGATGGCGGTAAAACTACACGCTGATCGCCGGCGGGTCGGCGGCTTGCCTAGATGCCGATGCTACTACGGCTGGTATCGAATCGCTGTTCGTTGGCGGGTTGACGGTTGGGCTAGCTGGGCTAGCTGATGATGCTGCGACTGCGGTTGTCGCCTACGGATGGCTTTGCTCCGGATAGAAAAACTTACGGTCTCATACGATGGCGCGACGCGGCACGTGCGTCGATGTCCGTCGGTCGTCACCAACGGAGGGAAAAACGGTTGCCTTCTCTTCTTCTTCTTCTCTCTTCTTCTTCGGTGATGCCCTGCCTAGGGCGCGTTGATTGGCGATCGCGTCCCTCTTCCGGCGTGCCCCGGGAAAACCTCGCAGCCTGATGGTGGGGTCAAGAATGGCCTCGACGGTTCGTTGTGGTGTCTCGGGCGTCGTGGCGATGTGGTCACGAATCTAAACACATTTAGAGACCGTTGCATGTTGCACGTGTCAGCACTGCACTATAACCAGAATCTAAATTGCACAATTTACCTGATTTAAACCACCAGCACACACGATAACACACCGATCGTAACTAACGCACACGACTCTCTATCTAAGAACTATGGGAAAGGGTTTAAGAATTAATTCTTTGGGAAAGGGTTTTACTAAAGATCCACTGATTGAAATCACTTAATGTAATTTGTACCTTTAAGTAACTACCACGGCGCGAGAACAACTTGGGCCACTCCTGCCTCTTCCACGGATCAGTTCGAAGTGAATCTGATCACTTCAATAATTCTCAGATTAACCGCCGAATTAATTTCGTCACCTTAAATCACGAAGGTAATTTCGCGATACCGACGGCTGCTCTCATGCTTCTAACAATCATTTTCGCGCATGTTCGCGTCTCTTCACACGAACAGCCTAAATTAGCCACCTTTCTGTCCATGTGAGAGGGACTTCGGAAAAGGTCAACAAAACTTCAAAGGAATCCCAACAGGTCGATGCACGCCGAAGCTCATATGCAAATTTTGCGGGATCAAGCAATCTTGGGTGGCTTACGCAATTTGATTCCACGGTATCTCACCACCTGGCTTAGATCTCATTAACCATTTTATTGAGGGGAATGCAGAAAATGAACACAATGAACTATACCGCGGTGAATCTCCGTTTTTCTCATTAGGCTGGTTTATCTTTTTTTAATTCTAGAAATTTGTTCAACTTTAATCTATTTAATTTATTTTAACCGTAAATATAAACGAAAACATTTAACTAGAAACTAAGAACAATAATAACAATTATAATATTTACAATAATTGTAACGACCCGAAGGCTCGTTACAAACATCGTACTAGGAGAACTTTATGTATGTGCTTTTGTACTGGGTGGCTGCTCGCTTCACCAGCATGCCGAACTCGGTCATCACCCAAGAGTCAAAGCTTTCTTCAAACGTTGAATATGCAGCTCCATGTAGCTGTCATGAAGTTGTGTATAATTTTGAAGTTTAGCGGTTGCCTGTCCGATAACTGAAAAACTATTGTTGCAACAGTTTTTACAGTTAAAAGCATTGCAGTTAAATTACTTTCTATTACTATTACGACTATTGTATAGAATTTAGTTAAAAAAAATTTTTTGTGGCGATAGAAGCAATGATATCGAATCTCGAAAATTATTTTCTGAATAACCAAAACAACTTTTTCTAAAATACCCAAAAATACCTAACAAAAGTAGATACTGTGATTATGAAAATATTTTTTTTAAAGTTCTGGTTGAAGTTTCCGCCTTCAAGAATATGGTCTACGATTTTTGTTCCAATCTATTTCTAAACAGGTGAGACTGAATAAATATCTGCTCAGAAATTCAAAATCCTGTCAAAATTCAGATAGCTGGAGAATCCGGCCTAAAATTTTCCAGGAATGTGAGGCTACATTGAACACAATATTCACATTTTAAGATAACTTTTGAGTACCAAGTTAACGTAACTGTTGGATCTATTACTATCGATATCGAATATCAACACTGTAAAGTTCGTCTTCCAACAGGGCTAAATTTTTCGCAAGATTTTGGTCCACATAAGCGGGCTTGGTAGTCATATGGCTACTGCTTCTGCCTCATACGCAGGAGGTCGTGGGTTCAATCCCAGGTCCGTTCCATTCTTCTACTTTGTATCTATCTCTATATTTCTCATGTTCTAGCAATCGCTAGAACTGGAAATGGACTTCCATACCGTTTCCATTACTATTCCTATACCTTCAACTTGAGTATTCTAACAGTAATCTGCTAGAATTGGAAATGAACTATAGAGCTCGTTTCCTACATCCAATTAGAAATTCCATCAGTTGCCTTCTCCTATCTATCACATTGGCAGCTCGTTAACCAAGACGGACCTCTGCCTCTCCAACCTAACCCAAAAATTCCAACAAATTCCGCATGAACTCGTGGCAAGTGCAGAGGTATATTCAGCTTGCAGTGGGCGAGTGATTGCATCATCATTTCCTTCCCCTTCCCTACATTGACTTGCATTCTGACGTGGCAGGCGCCAGTATGACCTAACAAATGAGATCACCAGTTCTTGTACATTGAAGATGTGTGCTATAGTCCCAAGCAAACATCTGTTGGTTCCCTGTGCAAGAACAGCTGATCTGGTCATAATGGAGTAGCAACTACGAGCAGTCATTCATGGAGGGGAATTTTCGTTTCGTGTCGTCCAATTGCGTTCTAATTACGCAGCAGGAAATACATGGAAGCAAAATCTGCTTACAAAATTCCCGTCTGAGTCACAGGAGCACATTTTAATCTTGATTTCTATAATCCATGATTGCCTTACAAAACATTTGTCTCAGTCAAAATTATAAATTTTCAAAATCTAATAATTTCTTTTTAAATACTAAGGGTCTGTCTCAATTGGATAATTAAACAGAAATTTAACTTAGAAGTGACATTTCCATAATTATTGAATAACCCTGCTCGCAGAGCAAGATTACTTTTGACCTGAGACGAGACCTGCAAAGACGCTGCTTCTTTTCTCTTGTTTTGACACTTGTTCTTCTTTTCATCACAGTTGACCATCGAGTTTCAACTGTTTACTTGACTGTTTCACCTAAGCCCCAGGTGGACCCTTCTGAGCACAATAAAAGTGTATCCAATTCACGAAATAGTTAATTCATTTTTATAAGGATTTTTATACCGGGAACAAAACACAGGTTTATTACTGATTTTTAACAAGCTAAACGGAAGGTTTGGAATACTCGTTAAAGTAAAAAAGTTTTGGTAAAACAAAAATGATGTGGAATATTTTATTTGGGATACCAATACTTTCACTCAAAAAGCTGCTGGTTGCACCTGACAGTTCGTGACAGCAGTTGACTGGCAGCAGCTGAAGTTACATTTTTTCCTCTTTGCAGGTCTCGTCTCAGCTTTTGACAGATATCGAATCATTTTCCATCGATGTCCTATTGGAATTGCTGGGTAGCACCAGCCATTTTTATAACGGGGTGATTTTTAAATTTTCGAACTGTCACTTTTAAGTTTAATTCTCCAAATGAGACAGAAAAAAATATTTTAGTTACTAGATAAAGATTGTCACTGTCGTCGCTGTCCGGAACATCTTTTGCTGGCGAGGATAGGGGAGCTAAATGTCAAAGAAGGAAAATCCATACGATTTGACAGGTATGTACCACACATGTTTCGGACAGCAGAACAAAGGGAACCAAAGCGACAATCTTTATCTAGTAACTAAAATATCTTTTAGACAGACCCTAAGAGCAAGATTACCGGTGGTGAGTTTAAGCCGTTTGGCAGCGCAGTATCATTATTTGACACATTACCGGTCGCTACTAAACGCGCTGCTATAACAGTAGCGCGACTGACAGGTGACCAAATTTGGTAGCGCGATAAGAGCGCTGCTAATCGATGAACTGTCAATTGTCAAACGTCACCGGTACGGAGTACAGCAACCAAATTGAGAGCTGAAAATAGTGACCGATACGGAAACGAGTGACGAAACTAGAATGAAAGCGCAGCGCGGGTGATTAAAATGCTCGCGACCGATAATGATGCTCTATAGAGTATATTATACCACAGACAAACAGACGTAACACTGAGGAAATTCCCATCGACCATGAGCTAAACGGTCGTTTTAAATTCAACTGCTTGCGAGTTTCACATCCAGGGGCGCGCATCGTATACCTTTGTATTTGACATCTCACACTAGCGCCTTCTGTTGACATTGTCGTACTAAACTTTGTTTCGTACAACATGCACGTTAGGTGGTGGTAAAATAGCTGGGCGATGGATTTTAAAACAAATTGTTCTAGCTGTTACGTCTGTTTGTCTGTGATTATATTATTATATAAGTAATAGTTAATAATGTATTTTGTATTTCGCGGGACATAACCAAGAAATAAGTTGAACGCGGGACGCTTTCCAGCGCGGGACAAATAATGAAAATGCGGGACGTCTGGTCACATCACATTAGGATTTCTCGTCTAGTTTCCGTTTTTTTTAAACTTACTCGCGTTTACACAGCACTTTATTCACCGTTACAATGATAAAAGAGAGCCTGAGCGACTCAGGTAAACTGTTTTATAGTCTAAGGGCATATTTAGTGATGTTACAGTTATAGTTATATTGATTTCCCAAGTTTTACGTTTTATAACTGTCAAAGATATAAAACAAGAAATGCATCTTCAGTAGCAGTTATAAACTGCACATGTTTTATACTAGAAAATGAAAAAATAATCTTCCGAGGCCAATTCAAATGTCAAACTGTTATGATGTCGATGAAATAATATTTTTTGTAGCTGATGACGTCATCTTCTACTGTTTTGAACGAAATAAAACTCGAGTAAATTCTGTTGCAAAATCGTGCAAAAATACAACTTAGCAGTATTCCAGTTATAAATTTTCTGACGAAACTGTTCGAATTTTTAAAACTATAACGTCTGTTGAAGATGGCATTTTTACAGTTTCAATTTCATTTCCAAACTCCCATACAATTTATAACTCTACTAAAGATTATAGACACTATAGGTTCCATAGACGAGCGGAGGAACGGTTGGGTCATTTCGATTAAGTGTGTTTTTCCACTTTTTCACAGTGTACCACGTGAATTTGACGTCACACGCTCCGTTGCTTGGATTGCAATCGTGACGTCATGCTCGTTTGGCTACAATAACTGACAGTTCGTTTGGCTACACTCGCCTTCGCCTCAGCTCGTCTATGGAACCTATAGTGTCTATACTAAAGATGCCCTAATTGTGCATACTATGCACATTCCTACATCCGAATGTTTCATTCAAAATATTATTAGTTTCTGCTTCAGTGCTCCGGCTTCTCCCACTGCTAAAATATCTTTTGTCCCGGCATATAGGCCTTTTCATGTGACACTGCCGGTACTGCACTTGTTTACAACCGCTGAGCAAACCGTTCAAATCCGACGCTGTCACTTTCATAGAAGAACTGTCAATTGATGGTAAAATCAGCTGTTTTCAAACGTCTCGTGAAAAGGCCTATATTGGATTCCAGGGTGATTCACCTTAAACGGTCAACTGTGGCATCTGTTAGGTATAATTGGGTATAAACTGTATAAACGGGTATATAAATATAAACGGGTAAACTGCATTCTCCATTGGCCACACTGGTGTCTAAAAGTCTGCGCCAAAATCGAAGAAAAGCTTCGTTTGTTCGTTTACTTTTCGAGTGCATACCTGTATATTCGAGGCAAATTTTCAACAGATTTTTAGTATTTCCTAAATTAATATCTATTTTATAAATTTATTCAGTATCAATTTTCGGTAAGTATTCAATGGCTGCAAATTTATCGCTTCCTTGACCCGACAATAAGTGTAAACTAACCAGTTATCGTTCCCAATAAATTACAATTACAGATAAATATGGATGCCAACAGCTCAGAATCCGCCGGAACATCGAATCCAGATCGCTCTTGGCTCACGTTGAGCGATGTACTGAAAGGGCAAGAAGAACTCGAAGCTGAAAGCTATGCTGTACTAGGTGGATCCGACGATAAAAATTGCACATATTCTCGGGTAAGTCGCTAGTATTTTAATGGGAATTATGACACGCTGATTACAGGGCTGATAGTGAACAATTTTTTAGCAGCAATGACGACCCTTCTCTTGTCTTAATCTGGTTCAAATTTCGGCTTAGGGTAAATGGCCAATAGTGGATCCTCCTCCTCCACCCTCCATAATATAAACATTTTCTCATAAATTCCTACCTACCTTACACTCCAATGATTTGATCACATGCATTGGGAATGTTATAAATAGTAAAAGATATTTTTTTACATTTTTGCCTTTCTCGTACAACTAAGTTGTACCGAAAGTGTTACTCTCAAAAGAGTAATATTACAGTTAAAAGCGTAAGCTACTTATTTCTCCGATTAGGAGAGACCTTTCGCTTAGCTTTTATTGACAGAAATAGAGGTTACTTATTTCTTCTTTTTAGGGAAGAGACATTTCGCCTTATTCTGAAGTTTTCCTCAAGTAATTGCTACTTATTTCTTCGTTTTAAGGAAGAAACCTTTCACAAGGCTTGATTGAACCTTTTGCCGATCCGCACCAGGGTGAGTTCGGAGTCAAAAATGAGAGCTCTTGGAGTCAGCTTAGAAGTAGACTGCCGTGAATCGCATATCTGTCCCATCTTTGCTGGGTTTCCTATTCATATGGGACAAATATGCGATTCACGGCAGTAGAGATGTCGCAAATTAATCGATTACTTCGATTAATCGATTCATCGTTGTGATAATCGATTAATTTTGAATCGATTATTACCAAACGATTAATCGATTCATTAATCGAGAGGAATCGAGAGTAATCGATTAGTTACTAATCGAATAATCAGGATTTTACGACATCATAAGGATGTCGCAATTTAATTGATTACCTCGATTGATCGATTCATCGTTTTGATAATCGATTAATTTTGAATCGATTACTATCCAACGATTAATCGATTCAATAATCGACAAGGATCGAGAGTAATCGATTAGTTACTAATCGATTAATCGGAATTTTACGACATCTCTACTTAGAAGTTATTTATTTCGATTATTCTTTACAATAGTCATCTTAAATCTACGTGTTACATTAGCGATGGATTGTTATACTAGTGTCTGAACCAGTGGCGTAGCCAGAAAATTGGTCTGGGGGGGGTTTTCTGAACATTTTTTTTTCGAAAAAAAAAATTTTCTTCCAAAAATTTGGTCTTTGGGGGGGGGTTTTATGCCCAAAACCACCCCCGTGGCTACGCCACTGGTCTGAACTATGGCTAAATATTGTCTGTTTATCCTTTTCTAACTCGGAGAAGTCTATTATTAACATTTCGTTCTTTCTCAATCCTTTATGATTTTATATGGAAACATACTATGTCATTGCAACGCATTAACCTCGTTTCACTCACTCCTTTTCCTAATTCTAGAAAGTTTCAATAAGTCTCCGTTGAGGGTGGAGTCTACTAGTCTAATTAGATTATTTTCTTGTAAGTGGAAATTATCTCCCTAATGATAGACAAAGAAGGATTGATTACATATATGCTCTTGTCGTGCGTGGGCGTGTTCTTACTTCCTTTATGGTCCTTTCGTTACAGACATATTATGAAACTCGGTATGCGTTTTTTTATCTTATCTTTCATTTGATTTTCTTATAGCTGTAGCTAACTTATTTGGTCGTACGGCGCAGCGCAATATGTTTAGGAAATTAATTATCCCACAGCCACAGAAAGGCTATCATTTCACTCCGAAAACGAACTTTTTATAGAAGCCTCTTAGACCCATAGTATTATATACCAATCGACTCAGCTCGACGAGCTGAGCACATGTCTGTCTGTCCGTGTGTATGTATGTGTGCACAAAAGATATAAAAAACATTAGACAACTTTTCGTATAATAATCCTTAACCGATTTTCTCGCAACAAGTATCATTCGACAGGGGACAAAGCCTTGTTGATCACTATTGAATTTTATAACGATCGGTCATTGCGTTTGAAAGTTATGAAGAAAATGGTACATCGGACCATATGTAGTCCATATAAGGTTGGTGTCTCAACTAAATGCGAGAAAGGCACCACCAACGCTAGGTGGATTAATCTGGGTTTTTTAAAACAAACGCGATAGTGTCCATTATAGGAATATTTTGAAGGGTCCATAATAGGGAAGAAGAACATCCCGTAACGGAACATGAAAATCAAATGAAGTGTCGACTTTAGGAAAGCAATTTCCTATTATAAACCCTCAGACTGTGAGGCAAGTTCAGTCAGACGTCAGACTTTGAAATTTTAATTTCAACGAATAAAGCCCTTTAAAAGATTACGAAGTTAGTTAGCAATAGACCTCGTAATTCCCTCCGATTCAGTTGTAACAACGTCTTGGACGAAATGTTCCCAGGGTGACCACTCTAGTCGACAAAATAAATTCCCGGGTTTTTCCCGGTAGGCTTTTCAAAATTTTCCCGGAAATTTTTAAAAGTGCCTGAGAGGGTTTTGATTATGTAAAACGATGTATTTTATTTGAACAAAGAGAATACCGTGGAAGCACCATATTTGACGCAGGTCCAAACTTGGCGCACTCTCAAATCAAATGATGCAGAAAACCTATTTTCGCCAAAAATATATCAACGAATCAAGCTAGATGGCTTTATTTGCTCTTCTTCTTTGCATATATGACACAAAAAGCATATTATTGATGAAAAATCAACGTACCCGAATAAAATATATGGAAGTCATACTCATAATGCGTCAATTTTTTTCTTTCTTAGCCACAATGCTAAGGATCGAATGATCATTTTTTCACGCAAAATAACTTTTGTGTGAATCTTTTACCCCTTCCTACAAACAGCTGAGCATTATAAGTAAGCTTTACCTTTTACGTTGAACATTGAAACATTCGAACGCATTTTTCAACCCAAAATGTTCTGCGTCAAATTAGGCTCACAATGCATTGTGATGTTCCTAATTAATCTTATACGAATAGACAAGGCAGTGCTAATAAACCTTAATAATAGTATTAGGAAAAGCAATATGTATTCATTAGGTTTTAACTAACTCTCAACTACTTTAAATATTAGTCAACATTGGATCATTCCACTAAGTGTCCAGCCCATGATAGTATGCCTTATGCTGCCTTCGATTTTGATGCGTTTATTTGACGCGTTTCTTACATGTATTTGGTAATTATGCTGTTTTTATCTGCTAGTGCTAGAATTGCGGGAAACAATATTTTAATATAAATTAGTATCATATAATTCAATTTACTTTCTTTGTACGAAATTCTAACAAACCAAAACAATGAATACATTTTCAATTTGTTACTCTGTCGCTTTCCTGTCGCTACTAGTCGTGCAACCCTGAATATGAAATCAAACAAAAATATGGCTGCCTTTCTCATATAAGCTTCAGTTTATGTTAATAGTTTATTAAAAAAATGTATATTGGGCAGCTCATACGTTTTTAGATATATCTGCCGGTCACGTAACACTTGCAGATTGGTAGCTTCAATGTGGTTCTAAAAGCGTTCATATACAAGTTGCGTTTTCTGTATCCTTCTCAGTTTAGACAGAAGCTATATAAACTTCTCAGTTTATAGATTCAAAATTGCAGATTACCAAAGAAAGTTATGTTTTTATTACAAATACAACAGACCATGGTAGGCTGGTTATGTAATGAAATGTAAAAGTTAATTTTCCCGTAAATATATATTTTGACATGATTCTAACACCTAAATAAGAAGCATTTTGAATGATCTGCAGGGTTCATGAAACTAACAAAACACTTACTTGCCACAGAGCATATAACTTGCAGAACAACTGAACAATTTAAAAAAAATGCCTCTTTGTATAATTAATTTACTTTTTATTTTATATCGTACCAAGTTTTCTTACACTGTCTGTCACTGTCTTTATATAATAAAAAAAGGCATTTAATTGATTGAGTTTTAACATAGTTTTAAAGTGCGTCAAATTAGGAACAACTTTGCGTCAAATAAGGAACATAGTAAAATTAGTGCGTCAAGTTGGGCACCTCAAGTACTACATAAAAACAGATTAAAAAACTAAGAAATAAACTTATATTTCGAAGTTTCATTATTTCTACACATTCTATAATAGTAGTAGGCTCGTTATGCAGAATATTAAGCGAATCCTTATTGGAATTATTTTTTAAATAATGATTCTTTTTGAAATTTTCTTAACTGCGTCAAATATGGTGCCTCCACGGTAGTTTCTTGGTATATAAAATCATATTTAATTATTTATTGAGTTATTTGGTAATAAGCAATGAATTCTAACTTTATTAGAGTGATTTTTAAGTTTTTTACAAAGTTCATCACTACTCGCTGTAAAAGACTTCACGAAGCTATGTGGCAGGAAAATAGTGAAAAGTGCACATATCGACGATTTCGTGCAATACTGGCACAGCTCAAAATACTTATTTTTTTGACATTTTGATTGCAAAGCACAGAAAACAGTATAAAGTAACATTTGACAAAGATTCAGGTCGAAATTTACAATGCATCAAAATTTGACGATTTTTCGAAAAAAAATTAATAGGAGGAAAGACAGGTTTGGCAGGTTTTGTTCTATTATCGGCAGGGGGGTTTTTGTCGACCAAATTTTATGAAATTTGGCCCAATATTCTTTGATATGCAAAGAATGTTTAGGTCAAATTTGAGCCTAGTCAGTCATAAAAAAACCCCTGCCAATAATAGAACAAAACCTGCCAAAGCCGTCATTCCCCCTACCTCGAATTTATTGATTTTTTTATTGAAACACATAAAAGTAATCCTGATGTATCAACACATGCAAAAATATCCATGGAATACAACTTTAAAAAAAACTTCAATAAAAAAAACTTGAATGTTTTTGAATAATTTCGAAATTTACAAAAACATTTAAATTTTTTTATTGAAGTTTTTTAACAAAACCGAAACCGAAAAGAAACACGAAACCGAAAAGATTACAAAATGGTTCATTGATGAGCCAATGAAAAAAAATACCTAAAGAATGTTTATATGTCTAATGTTTTCTCGAATTTCTCGCATTGAAACTAACGATCTAACAGTCTTTTGCTGTAAAAGGCAAGCTAAGACTTTATTTACAGTAAACCTATCTTCTAGAAAGAGTCCTTTACTGTTCTGTACTCGGTAGATCTTATATTTTTGCAGTACCTTTGGTAAATCTTTCGTTGTTTTTTTAATAATAATGGGCATTTCAGTTAAGGAGGTACGCCAACGTTAATAAAATAAAGGTAGGAAGGTTGAACAGTTTAGTGTGTCAAAAATGCATCAAATTGCAGTATTAAACGACAACCAACCATAAACTGGTACCTGGAAATCTGCGTAAATTGCAGGAAGCCTCCAAGGAATTCCAAGAATTCGAATAGACTTCATAAAAGTTCTTGAAAATATGGTGCTTCCAGAACTAGAACCTTCGTAATTTTATCAGAATGTTTATTTTAAAAGCAGTAAGGATTGCTCATGAAATTTAAGAAAATTATTTAAAGCTCGTAAGACTTTTGAACATACACTTGAAAATAAGTAGGAAAAAAAGCGATAAAACTTTATTAAATATCGATTGAAGACCTGGCATTACTATAAGTCATTATCAAAATTCAAAGAGGCTAAATATTGGTGAAAACTTTTTTCTGATAGAGGAAAGCTTAGTTTGTTGGATACATATCGTTAGTTTCTCAGAAAACGCTCGCTTCAGAATGGAAATACTGCAGTGTGTTTTCAGTGCACATGCTCCTGCGGCTCTGGCGTGCATTTTTTAGACAGATGGATGTGACATTTTTAATATTCAAATATCCCTCTATTAGTTGCACTTACTGAATTAAGGATAAAATTTAATAATCGTTTATATGGTATAAAATCAAAGAGCAGAGCTTTATGCAAAAATGTAGGACAACACTGTTTGCCTTTCAATATTTGTTTACAAAATATTGGAAGGCAAACACAGAGTCTATTATATATAGAGTTACGCAAAGAGTGAAGCCAAATCTACCTATTGAACTGTCAAACCGTCTACCTATCGAGCAAAGTAAACAAATGCTTGTTGGTAAGACGGAAGTATTGTTATCGCCTAATGGTTTTTATGGCGAATTAAAACGCATGAATTGAAATGTATTAGATTTGTTCTCGAAACAGCATCAAAAACTTCAATACACGCCCCCCAATAAAGTAGCAACAAGAAACTCACGTGTTTGCACTCTGTGAGTGACTTGGTTACCGAATTAAAAAGCTTTAGCAGTGAACATTCCCGTGAAGTCACTTTAAGGGTTGAACAAAAATGAAAGTTTCAAACACAATAACAAGAAGATTATTCAGAATAAGTGTAAGAAGATCCTCTTTGCGCAACTCTATATAATAGACTCTGGGCAAACAGTGTTTGCTTTTTTCGAGTAATTCTCATAATTCATTTCAAATATACAGCCTCGAATTCAAGTGTTAAAGTTATAGTCAGATCTGCTATATTAAAAAATCAACATATACTTTTGGATTACAAATTTAACATAAATTAGAAAGAAAAAAATCCCTGTGAGCTCATCAAATTCCCGGGGTTTTTCCCGGTGATTTCAAATTCCCGGGTTTTTCCCGGATTCCCGGGTGAGTGGCCACCCTGTGTTCCGTATACGGCTGGCAAACTGCTTCGAAAGAATTATGCAAAGTTATCTTCAAAGAGGTTCTACAAGAGACGTGAAGATCGACCATGAGACTTCCTAAGTCCATCATCAAATTGAAGCTCATGTAATGTTTGGAAACTCATTTACCTGTTAAATCTTGTTTGGAGGCGCTTCTGATGCTGTTAAGACTACCATATGCCCATAAAGATAGTATTCGGCTTGAAATGAGCTTCAAAACATGTACTGGTTGAAAATGTTTGCTAATTGCATGGTGAATGGTTCTGAGCTTTAACTTTTGAATCAGTTTCAGAAGCTTTCACTAAATAATCTTCAAAATTTTAGGCGTTCAATATTCATCAAAATCTAATGCGATGTTATAGTTCAAAATACGTATCCATTAAAACCAATCCAAAATCATCGTCAACTAATAATAAAACTGACTCTTGTGAATAATGATTAACTCAATACCAAATTTTCAAAGCGGCTCTGTTTTTGGGGGGAACGCGAACGTCGATTTGATGAATCTGATAGCACTTTTACCTATTGATGGTGTTGGTCTGCGTGAAACTGCTGTTGGATTCGTCCGATCGACGTTTGAATTTTTGCCTGCAGAAGCGGTTGGGTTGTTTTGAGAAAATGGTATTGGCCTAATATAATTTTAAAACGATCTTTTTGAGCTTCTTTTGATTGATGGGAATTGGAAATATGATTCAAACGCTATTAATGGGGAACTGCAAATTAAAAAAAAAACAACTCCGGCACAAGATCTAACTACTGCACACGATGTTCAAGTGGCCATCATAGGCTAGTCCATTGTCGGTCTGTGTCCTAGTAGGGGAAAAGGAAAGCGCGACGCGAATGGTACGCCAAAAGATATTTTAGTTACCAGATAAAGATTGTCGCTGTCGTCGCTGTCCGGAACATCTTTTGCTGGCGAGGATAGGGGAGCTAAATGTCAAAAGAGGAAAATCCATACGATTTGACAGCTTGGTACCCAACATGTTCCGGACAGCAGAACAAAGGGAACCGGCGACAATTTTTATCTAGTAACTAAAATATCTTTTGGTACGCCGCGTGCAATTTTGAGAAAATCAGGCAATAATATACACGGAAAATCAATGTTTGCCTTTCTCGTATACTAAGTATATGTCAGAGATACATCTGAACACGAGAACGCGTGTTCGTGTTCAAAACGTTTTGAACACAGCACACTGTTCAAGACTTCAAGAGCACTGACCTAACTTAGCAACTTGTATCCTAGGAAAACATATTCAAGCGACGGCATGCTACACATTTTCCGGTTGGTAATAGAACACGTGGGCATCTAACGGATATAAATCAAGCATACTCGTATGTTTTTGCATATAGTTCCAAATCTAAGGAATCTTAGTTACCATGATCGTTTTGCTTGCGTACCAACCCAGTTCAAAACTAAGAACACCAAGGCACGCTCTTGGGTCATGTTCTGTTCAGGATGCATCTCTGGTATACGTAAAGGCTATAGCATTGCTCCCGAACAGATCTTTTGATAGAAGGCTCGGAGACCCATAGTGTTATATACCAATCGACTCAGCTCGACGAATTGAGGTGATGTCTGTATGTATGTATGTGTGTGTATGTGTACAAAAAATGTGAGACACACTTTTTGAAACTTCGCATTATCAGATTTACTCGCAACAAGAATCCGTCCTTATTTTAAAAATTGGCACAATCGGCCATTGCGTTCCGGAGTTATTAGAAAAAATATTGATTTTTTCCACATTTTTCCCATTGTTCAACTTCGAAAATTTTTTTTCATAAACTGCGGCAATGCATTTAAATATACGCAAATAAATGTGTATTGATGGCAATAACTGAATCTATCTCCCTAAAGTGCAATGTTGACCTCTTCTTCTTCTTCTTCTTATTGGCATTACATCCCCACACTGGGACAGAGCCGCCTCGCAGCTTAGTGTTCATTAAGCACTTCCACAGTTATTAACTGCGAGGTTTCTAAGCTATTTATCACCAGACTAAGGCCGGAGTGGCCTGTGCTGCACATAAAAGACTTCTCCATTCAGCTCGGTTCATGGCTGCACTTCGCCAACCACGCAGTCTGCGGAGGGTCCGCAAGTCGTCCTCCACCTGATCGATCCACCTTGCCCGCTGTGCACCTCGCCTTCTTGTTCCCGTCGGATCGTTGTCGAGAACCATTTTCACCGGATTACTGTCCGACATTCTGGCTACGTGCCCGGCCCACCGCAGTCTTCCGATTTTCGCGGTGTGAACGATGGATGGTTCTCCCAACAGCTGGTGCAACTCGTGGTTCATTCGCCTCCTCCACGTACCGTCCGCCATCTGTAACCCACCATAGATGGTACGCAACACTTTCCTTTCGAAAACTCCCAGTGCGCGTTGGTCCTCCACGAGCATCGTCCAGGTCTCGTGTCCGTAGAGAACTACCGGTCTTATAAGCGTTTTGTAGATAGTCAGTTTGGTACGGCGGCGAACTCTATTCGATCGGAGCGTCTTGCGGAGTCCAAAGTACGTACGATTTCCAGCCACTATGCGTCTCCGAATTTCTCTGCTGGTATCGTTATCGGCGGTCACCAGTGAGCCCAAGTACACGAATTCTTCAACCACCTCGATTTCGTCACCACCGATACAAACTCGTGGTGGGTGGCTCACATTGACCTCTCTTGAGCCTCTTCCTATCATGTACTTCGTCTTCGACGTGTTGATGACTAGTCCAATCCGTTTAGCTTCGCTTTTCAGTCTGATGTAGGCTTCCTCCATCCTCTCAAAGTTACGTGCCATGATATCAATGTCGTCGGCGAAGCCAAATAACTGGACGGACTTCGTGAAAATCGTACCACTCATGTCAATCCCTGCCCTTCGTATTACTCCCTCCAAAGCGATGTTGAATAGCAGACACGAAAGACCATCACCTTGCCGTAACCCTCTACGGGTTTCGAAGGGACTCGAGAATGCCCCTGAAACTCGAACTACGCACATCACCCGATCCATCGTCGCCTTGATCAACCGTATCAGTTTATCGGGAAATCCGTTTTCGTGCATTAGCTGCCATAGCTGGTCCCGATCGATTGTATCATATGCGGCTTTGAAGTCGATAAATAGATGATGTGTGGGCACGTTGTATTCGCGGCATTTCTGCAATACCTGACGTATGGCGAACACCTGGTCTGTGGTAGAGCGTTCACCCATAAATCCCGCCTGGTACTGCCCCACGAACTCTCTTGCAATTGGTGTTAGTCGACGGCATAAAATTTGGGAGAGTACCTTGTAGGCGGCGTTCAGCAATGTGATTGCGCGGTAGTTGCTACAATCCAGCTTATCGCCCTTTTTGTAGATGGGACACACGACACCTTCCATCCACTCCTGCGGCAGAACCTCATCCTCCCAAACCTTGGTAATCACCCAATGCAGCGCTCTAGCCAGTGCTTCACCACCGTGTTTAAACAGCTCTCCTGGTAGTTGGTCAACTCCAGGGGCTTTGTTGTTTTACAGCCGGCCGATCTCCTCCTGGATTTCCTGAAGATTCGGAGCCGGAAGTCGCATGTCCTGCGCGCGTGCTCCTAGGTTCATTACCATACCGCCACCGTTGTCTGCCATATCGCCATTCAGGTGCTCTTCGTAGTGCTGCCGCCACCTTTGGATCACCTCACGCTCGTTCGTAAGAAGGTTCCCGTTTATGTCCTTACACATATCGGGCTGTGGCACGTGGCCCTTACGTGAACGGTTCAACTTCTCATAGAACTTTCGTGCGTTATTAGCGCGGTACAGTTCCTCCGTCTCTTCACGGTCTCGATCTTCCTGCTGGCGCTTTTTCCTCCGGAAAATCGAGTTTTGTCTGTTCCGCGCCCGTTTGTATCGTGCCTCGTTCGCCCTCGTGCGGTGTTGCAGCAAGCTCGCCCATGCTGCATTCTTCTCCTCAACTAACTGCTCACATTCGCCGTCATACCAGTCGTTTCTCTGATCCGGAGCCACCGTGCCTAGTGCAGCGGTTGCGGTGCTTCCAATGGCGGATCGAATATCTCTCCAGCCATCTTCAAGAGATGCTGCGCCTAGCTGCTCTTCCGTTGGGAGTGCCACTTCCAGCTGCTGCGCGTAGTCTTGGGCTAGTCTACCGTCTTGTAGCCGCCCAATGTTAAGCCGCGGCGGACGACTCCGACGCGTGTTGATCACCGTCGAGAGTTTTGAGCGCAGACATACTGCGACGAGGTAGTGGTCGGATTCAATATTCGCACTACGGTAAGTGCGTACGTTCGTGATGTCGGAGAAGAATTTACCGTCGATTAGAACGTGGTCGATTTGGTTTTCCGTTACTTGATTAGGTGATTTCCATGTGGCCTTGTGGATATTCTTGCGGGGAAAAAAGTGCTTCGGACTACCATTCCGCGGGAGGCTGCAAAGTTTATGCATCGTTGGCCGTTGTCGTTCGATACGGTATGCAGACTATCCGGTCCGATGACCGGTCTATACATTTCCTCCCTTCCTACCTGAGCGTTCATTTCACCGATGACGATTTTGACGTCCCGCAGTGGGCATCCATCGTATGTCTGCTCCAGCTGCGCATAGAACGCTTCTTTCTCGTCGTCGGATCTCCCTTCGTGTGGGCAGTGCACGTTGATGATGCTATAGTTGAAGAAACGGCCTTTTATCCTCAGCTTGCACATCCTTGCGTTGATTGGCTGCCACCCAATCACGCGTTGGCGCATCTTTCCCAGCACTATGAAGCCGGTTCCCAGCTCGTTGGTGGTGCCACAGCTTTGGTAGAAGGTAGCCGCTCGATGCCCGCTTTTCCACACTTTCTGTCCTGTCCAGCAGATTTCCTGCAGCGCTACGACATCGAAGTTGCGGGGATGTAATTCATCGTAGATTATCCTGTCGCAACCTGCGAAGCCTAGCGACTTGCAGTTCCATGTTCCTAGCTTCCAATCGTGATCCTTTATTCGTCGCCTAGGTCGTTGCCGATTGTATCGAGTCGTATTATCTTCTATGTCGTTCGTAATGGTTGTTTTTAAAGGCGGCTTATTGGGCCTGCGCAAACCTCCTGTCTCGTCGGAGACTGTCAGGGCTGTTTAGCGTCCCACCTAACACCAGGACTTGGGCTTGTGCGCTTTGAGCGGCACACGGTCGCTTTGGCAGAGCCTACTTGCGGATACATGCAGCTTTTTATAGAGGTTTAACAGGGCCCACTGTCAAACCCCACCACATCCTAGGCAGGCGCCACAACTCGCAGATGGCCTGGGGAGGGATCGTCAAGCCCTTGGACATAGTCCCTGCTGCCCCCAAAAGGTTTCTAAGCACGGTTACCATTTTTGCATTCGTATATCATGAGGCTAGCACGATGATACTTTTATGCCCAGGGAAGTCGAGACAATTTCCAATCCGAAAATTGCCTAGACCGGTACCGGGAATCGAACCCAGCCACCCTCAGCGTGGTATTGCTTTGTAGCCGCGCGTCTTACCGCACGGCTAAGGAGGGCCCCAATGTTGACCTCTCTTGTGAGCTTTTCTTGTTACTCATGTGTTTTCTTGTTTTATAATAGGGAGCATCCATAAATTACGTAACGCTTAAAGAGGGAGGGGGTTCCCGAAGTCTGACAATCCATACAAAATTAAAATGATTCATACAAAAAGTGAGACGGGGGGGTTGAAAATGGTCAATTTTTGCGTTACGTAATTAATGGATCTTCCCATATGTACACGAGAAAGGCACCATCACCGCTAGGTGAATAATTCTGGGTTTTTGAATGTATTGAGTGTGGGAAAAAGATAGCTGTGAGAAAAATATTCTCGCAAAACTCCTGTAAAGTGCAAAAAGCGCAATACAACCAGTTGGCTAATCGTGAAGGGGGTCGCGATCCCGAAAAGGTTAGAAGGCACTGTTCTAGATTGAGAGAAAACTAAACTAAGGGTTGACTCCTATGCAAATATAAAAATCATATAGCCTGATTCGCTAACAAAGTGTATTTGTTTACTTCTAGGGTTACATTGGACGCCAAGCTCTGTACGCCTGCATGACTTGCATGCCAGAAGCTAGAGTGGAAGAGCAGAAACGCACTGGTGTTTGCTTGGCCTGTTCTTATCAATGCCACGAGGGGCATGACCTGATCGAATTGTACACAAAACGAAACTTCCGTTGCGACTGCGGAGGCAAACGTATGCCAGATGTGCGCTGCAAGCTGGACCCGCTCAAGTTGGAGGCCAATACACTGAATCAGTACAATCAGAATTTCAGTGGAATTTACTGTACCTGTCACCGACCGTATCCGGATCCGGACGATGATGTGGAAGATGAAATGATTCAGTGTGTGGTTTGTGAAGATTGGTATCACAGCAGACATCTCGGAACGGATGGAGTGCCAAGCTCTCCGAAAAGTTTTGCGGAGATGATCTGTGGAAGATGCGTGCAAAGAGTTGTCATTTTGCGTAATTACGTGGGTAAGCTTGAAGATGGAAATCAAACTCAATTGAATGACACGACATTGGTTGATGTTACTGGGCTGGATGAATCGAACATCGCCGAAGCAAGTAACATCCAACATGATGAAAGTAAGGTCGAGGATGAAGCTGTGGATAAAGAAGATGGTGGAAATGACAGCAAGCGTTTGAAATTAGATATCTGCACTAAGCCTCCATTTGACGAAGCTGATCCGGCTGCTTACAAGCAAGGCGCTACTTTTTGGAAAGAGGGCTGGAGGAATTTCCTTTGTCGTTGTACGGATTGTACGAGTAACTACAAGGACTTGAAGGTGGAGTTCCTTCTTGATGAGAAGGACACAGTACAGTGGTACGAAGAGCATGGTCGCCAGAAGCAACAAGAAGAAGAAAGAAACAATGATGATCAAGCGCGTGAAGCGTTCAATAGGATGGGGCGCGTTCACCAAGTGGAGTACTTGACTGGTTATAATCATATGAAGGAACGGATGCGGGAATTTTTTGACACTTTTGTAGCTAGTCAGCAGGTGGTTACGGCGAAGGACGTTCATGAATTCTTCGACAAGCTGAAGGAAGAACGATCAAATGTTGAAGGAGCTCCCTCAAATTTCTGTCGTTAAGTTTTTGTATTCCATCGAATAAGTTCGAATTTAATGAATACTTGAAATATTCATTCGTAACAATTGCATTGTATTTTAACGATTTACGTTTATTGGTTGAATAAAACGATATACTCATGAAAATATTGCCCCACATTAGCTTATTTAAATTAGAACAGAGATTTGTATGCCTCTTACTTTTCGGTGATTTATCACAAAGAAAATTCTAGGTCAAGGAGATTAGAATGCACTCACATTTCGTTATGTCATCTATAAGCTTCTCTGGCACGGCAAATGCTGGGTAAAGCGTACCATTGGTGCTTCTGACCTGAAGGTGCTTCGTACCTGAAGGAATAAAATAGATCCCATCTCGCGGTCCTTAGCCTCTTACCTAGCAACTCCTATGCCTACCTCCCTGTGGTGCTGGCCTGGATACGAGCAACCTTAGGGAAGATCGGGTAACCAACCCCGCTGGGAATTATGGTCGTATGCTGACAGGGAAGGGGGGGGGGGTTGCTCCTCTCCGGAGGTGCAAATCTTAATGAGCGTCTGTTCTCGATGTCAGGATCGGCTCACAACAGCGTCTGTTCTCCATGTTAGGGGCGGCTAATCATCGTCCGAGTGGCAGCCAGTGAAACTGTGCACCATGGTCCACCGTGAATAAGGAGGAATGATCTTCCGGAAATTTAGGGGGTTTCGTGTCAGGCCTGTGTGGCATTGGACAGGCCTATTATCATGAACAGGCCTATCATGCATGTGTCAAATGACAGATACTGTCAGTCATCGTGAGTATACACATTCACGGCCGGTCGATCCCATCTTCCTCGCGAGTGCAGCAGTACAAACATGATGGGTGACAAATATGCGCGATGTTGAATTGCACATTTGGCGACCCTGCCAGGAGTGCATAAACATATTTCGCATGAAGTCACCCATCATGTTTATAGAAGTGTGTAAAAAAAACAATTTCGGACGTAGCCGAAAAAGTGATGGCAGCGGAGCTTTTTGCATCGGTAAGAAGAGTAACGATTATGTTTTAGTTTTTTGTAAACACTCTTTATTACTATGTCAAACGGAGTTATTTCTGCGGAAAAGGGAACGCAAAAAGATATGCTTGTTTGCCAGTCTCTTTCAATTTGTTAAGAGAAGTAGTTTATTAGATACGATCTGGCCGATTTGATTTGATTGTTAATGAATTAATCAAGTGTGTGATTGGTGATAAACTTAAATACACCAATAAGAACTTCTGAGTTTTATTTTCAAAACAAGTTCATTTTGAAACTAAATGTTATAATGTTTAAATGTTTTTTATTACAATAGTTTGAATTATCAAGAACACGTATTCGTACAGTTCTTTGAATGTGCAATGGATTGGAAAGTGTTACAGAAATTTTCTACTTTGTTGATGGCTAGTGTTGGCTATTAGGTTGGCTAAGGTTGGCTATCCTTTGGAAAAATTAAAGGTGCAATTTGGGATGTGACCTGCGAAGAGAAAATGTAATGTCATCTGCATTCAGCCAAACGCTACCACGAACTAACAGATGCATCTAGCATCTTGAATACAATATTTTGAATTACCTTTGATTTTCGAAGATTTCTCCCTTTTGAAGAGTATTCGAACATAGCAGCCGTGATGCCTGATATTATATAGTTATGGATGTGTTTTACTCCGATATGAAAACCATGGTGAAACATAAAAACACTATCGCGAATTGAAAACACTTATAGCGCTATGAAAGGTCGATCAACTATAATAATAAGAAGAATAAAAGACAAAACTATGAAAAGGAAGAACCGTTTGCACATGCGTTGTCTCGGGGAGCGATAGAGTTCAATAAAGAAAGCTTGATTGGTATAGCTGAGGATGAATCACAGTGCTGCGCGGTGAATGTTCGCATTCAAGTGTTTCTTCCTCTGCGTTGGTGGGACGCCCGCAAGAAGAATGTGTAGTGAAGCAGATATAATATTAAACAGAAGTTATCATCTATCTCTAAATTATAATTTGAAAAACGTATAGCAACACACTTGGTAAATGTGATCTGTTCTAGGGATCTGGCAACCCTGATTGGTACCACGCCATGAGAATGCGTTGAGTGTTGCGCTTGGGAGACTCAAGTGTTTCTTCCTCTGCGTTGGTGGGACGCCCGCAAGAAGAATGGTGTTATTGTGGATCGGAATGATCACAATTTTGCGTGGTGGGACGCCCGCATTCAAGTGTTTCTTCCTCTGCGTTAGTGGGACGCCCGCAAGAAGAACGGTGTTATTGTGGATCGGAGTGATCACAATTCTGCGTGGTGGGACGCCCGCATTCAAGTGTTTCTTCCTCTGCGTTGGTGGGACGCCCGCAAGAAGAGTGGTGTTATTGGGAATCGGAGTGATCACAATTCTGCGTGGTGGGACGCCCGCATTCAAGTATTTCTTCCTCTGCGTTGGTGGGACATCCGCAAGAAGAATGGTGTTATTGTGGATAGGAGTGATCATAATTCTGCGTGGTGGGACGCCCGCATTCAAGTGTTTTTTCCTCTGCGTTGGTGGGACGCCCGCAAGAAGAACGGTGTTATTATTGATCAGAGTGATCACAGTTGAGCCAAGCAAGAGTATCTTGCTCAGCGATGGTCGAAGACCTACAAGTAGTTTGGTGTTGTGGATCCGAAATGTCACAGGTACACAAGAGGATTGATTTAACTGATATAAGATATTCGGCCATGATTTGGAGCTGTTCATCGACCTTTTTTTTAGTTACGGTATCTGGTTTTTGTTGCTAGTTGTTTCACAAATGTGAATGCACAGTGCATTGGACGTGTGCTCGAAAAAGTAGAAGTAGTGGTAGTGATTTGAAGTACACGTGAAATGTTACTTCACGAGTTGTGAGTAGAATTGAGAGTCGAGACGCCCACTGCATGGTAGTTCCTTCAGAGTGGTTTCCCATATTTATGTGAGCCACCATTTAAGTGTGTTCTTCGATTATGAAATGAAATGCACGCAATACAATGGAGTGCCGGGAATGATTGTTTGCTACAAGATGCTTTTGTATCATGATGAGAGAGTAACCGGATGATACATAATATGTCGTAGGTGTTATTTTTTTCATGCAGAAGAAAAGGGTCAATGCATTTTTTTTGGAGAAGAGGGGAGATGTGTGGCATTGGACAGGCCTATTATCATGAACAGGCCTATCATGCATGTGTCAAATGACAGATCCTGTCAGTCATCGTGAGTATACACATTCACGGCCGGTCGATCCCATCTTCCTCGCGAGTGCAGCAGTACAAACATGATGGGTGACAAATATGCGCGATGTTGAATTGCACAAGGCCCTACAAGCCAGCCTTTAAAAAACCATAAGCAACGAACAATCAACAAGAGAATATGGACCGGAACCATCGGCGAAGACCACTGCGACGAAAAGGGACTAGCGATTGGGAACTCGGTTCGTGGAACTGCAAATCTCTCAACTTCATCGGGAGCACACGCATACTCGCCGATGTGCTCAAGGACCGTGGATTCGGCATCGTAGCGCTGCAGGAGGTTTGTTGGAAGGGATCAATGGTGCGAACGTTTGGAGGTAATCATACCATCTACCAGAGCTGCGGCAACACACACGAGCTGGGAACAGCTTTCATAGTGATGGGCGATATGCAAAGGCACGTGTTCGGGTGGTGGCCAATCAATGAAAGAATGTGCAGGTTGAGAATCAAAGGTCGGTTCTTCAACTTCAGCATAATCAACGTCCATAGCCCACACTCCGGAAGCACTGATGATGATGATAAGGACGCATTCTACGCGCAGCTGGAACGTGAGTACGACAGCTGCCCAAGCCACGACGTCAAAATCATCATAGGAGATTTGAACGCTCAGGTTGGCCAAGAGGAGGAGTTTAGACCGACTATTGGGAAGTCCAGCGCCCACCGGCTGACGAACGAAAACGGCCTACGACTAATTGATTTCGCCGCCTCCAAGAATATGGCCATTCACAGCACCTACTTCCAACAAAGCCTCCCGTATCGGTACACCTGGAGATCACCACTGCAGACAGAATCACAAATCGACCACGTTCTGATTGATGGACGGCACTTCTCCGACACTATCGACGTCAGGACATATTGTGGCGCTAACATCGACTCTGACCACTATCTGGTGATGGTTAAACTGCGCCCAAAACTATCCGTCATCAACAATGTTCGGTACCGACGACCGCCGCGGTACGACCTAGAGCGACTGAAGCAACCTGATGTCGCCACAGCATACGCGCAGTATCTCGAGGCAGCGTTGCCGGAAGAGGGTGAGCTCGATGGGGCCCCTCTTGAGGACTGCTGGAATACAGTCAAAGCAGCCATTAACGACGCAGCGGAGAACAACGTCGGGTATATGGGACAAAGTCGACGGAACAACAGATTCTGGAGGAGAAGGCCGCACGCGGGCGGTCGCGCTGTAGCAAGGTACCCGGCATAACGTTGAACGTTATATAGACGGAAGCGGAGGCAGCAGGCCCGCCTTTTTCAGGAGAAGAAACACCGTCTGGAAGAAGCGGAGTGTGAGGAGATGGAACAGCTGTGCCGTTCTCAAGAAACACGCAAGTTCTATCAGAAGCTCAACGCATCCTGAAGAGGCTTTGTGCCGCGAGCCGAAATGTGCCGGGATAAGGATGAGAGCATCCTGACGGACGAACGTGTGGTGATCGAAAGGTGGAAGCAGCACTACGAGGAACATTTGAATGGCGCTGAGAGTACAGGCAGTGAATGCCAAGGCAGCGGAGGAGATGACTATACGTCAGTTCAGCGGACGATGGAAGCCAACCAGCCCCCACCTTGAGGGAAGTTAAGCATGCCATCCAACAGCTAAAGACCAATTAAGCAGCTGGTAAGGATGGTATCAGAGCTGAGCTCATCAAGATGGGCCCGGAAAAGCTAGTCACTTACCTGCACAAATTGATAGTCAGAATCAGGAAACTGAACAGTTACCGGAGGGGTGGAAGGAAGGGGTTATATCCCCCATCTACAAGAAAGGCGACAAGCTGGAGTGTGACAAATTTCGAGCGATCACCATCCTTAATGCCACCTACAAAGAGATATCCCAGATCATCTTCCGTCGTCTGTCACCATTGGTGAATGAGTTAATCGGCTGTTCGGCCACATTGAGAGTTGATGTAAAGTCAATAGTGCTGTCCAATGAGCAGCTCGAAGTACGAGGAGGACGGGAACAACTTCGAGCTACTTCGAGCTGCTCATTGGACAGCATTAATGTCAACTTCTCTCCACGAACCGCCTAGATAGCCATGTGGTTATCTGGCTAATAATAACATTACGGATTGTCTGTTCCAATGGTAAAAGTCCACGATACAGGTGACCCTCAATTCTCGGTGTGATGCGGCTTTATGCTTACCGTGCCTACGAATGAATGGTTAGGGGGTGTAATAAGAACCTAACCGCAAACAAAGCCTGTGAAGTACCGGGGCCCCCTTCACAGTATTGAGCCCTCGCTGCGCTAACCGCTACTCTTATTCAATGTCAACTTGAGGTTAAATAAGGGTGGGATTATGAATATGTTTTTACTTAGTGTTTCAACAAATTGTCACCTATATGGATCGCACGATGCGTTTTTTTTACAATGTACTCTCTGTTTGTCACCTATATGGATTCGCATTATGCATTTTTCGCAGTGTACTCTGTGTTTCGTCTTTGACGTTCGGCTTCGGCTACTCTTGTTCAATCTCAACATGAGGGTTTGGAATATGCTTTTGACTAAGTTTTTCAACAAATTGTCACTTAGGGGAACTGTTCCGATCTCAATCTCAGTGTACATATATCAATCTCATCGCTAAACAAAGAAATACGGCACCAAATTCGTCGCTTCTTTTTGTCAACATGCGTGCTCACTGCTGAAAAAAATCACAAAAATAATAAACAAACCCAATTTCTTTTCCATTTCTTTGTTTTTGATGGGATGGAAATAGGAGCTATGAAATGAAGTGGCGAACCGTTCCCCTAAATGGATTCACATTACGCGTTTTACTCTGTGTTTCGTCTTTGACGTTCGGGTTCGGCTACTCTTGTTTAATCTCAATGAGGTTTAATAAAGGTGGGGTTAATGAATATTTTTTTGACTAAGTTTTCAACAAATTGTCAACTATATGGATTCGCATTATGCGTTTTTCACAGTGTACTCTGTGTTTCGTCTTTCACGTCTTTACGTCCTCAGTGTTTTTGTGACACCTCTATTTAGTCCCTAATTTAATGCGTGTGAGCCTACATAATTGGCTTTCCTATAAATGGTATATCATATACATTCGCATTGTTTGATTTATCCAGTATATTTTATGCTTCACGTTTCATTGCGTTTTACAAAATGTATCGTATGTATGTATTATTGAATGTATCCTCCTTCTCCAGAAACCTGTTCCATTCTCCTTTCCAACTTCACTTCCTCTTCCTTTCCCTTTTTCACTTCCTTTTCCCTTTCAGGTAAATGATGGGAAAGGCCAGTGAAGGCGGTGGCACAAATCTCCCAAACTGAGGGGAACGTGCCTCCAGAGCCGACGTTCTGATACCTGATATGCCCCATCTACAAGAAAGGCGAAAAGCTGGAGTGTGAGAACTTTCGAGCGATCACCATCCTTAATGCCGCCTACAAAGTGATATCCCAGATCATCTTCCGTTGTCTGTCACCATTAGTGAACGAGTTCGTGGGAAGTTATCAAGCCGGCTTCGTTGACGGCCGCTCGACAACGGACCAGATCTTTACTGTACGGCAAATCCTTCAAAAATGTGCCGTGAATACCAGGTCCCAACGCACCATCTATTCGTTGATTTCAAGGCGGCATACGACAGCCCTGGAAAATTATAGACGAGAACAGCTTCCCTGGGAAGCTTACCAAACTGATCAAAGCGACGGTGGATGGTGTGCAAAACTGTGTGAAGATTTCTGGCGAACACTCCAGTTCGTTCGAATCGCGCCGGGGACTAAGACAAGGTGATGAACTTTCGTGCCTGTTGTTCAACATTGCGCTAGAAGGAAATGGGCAACTTGATATGAAATTTGCGAAAAAGAATCCACGTGTCTTGGAGGGACTCGAACCCTCAACCTCCTACTCTCTAGATAGGCGTGAATACCCCTACACAACAAGACCACTTAAAGGTCACGTTTGCGGAAAAGCCATCAGAATCCGAGTACCAACATCCCATGGTGTTAGCTCTCTTTTTTGCAAATTGAATATCTTTCGGATGCTTGATTTGTCCAATCTCCACATGTGCTTTACTGTTGTATATCCACAGTCAAGCGAGTGCACTTTGTTTATTGAACGAGAGGATCGCACTCCATGTCCCCAACAACAGGCTGGGCGGACTGATATAGAATGCGTATCAATCGCACTCTGCTGTGCCAAAGGAGGTTGAGGGTTCGAGTCCCTCCAAGACACGTGGATTCTTTTTCGCAAATTTCATATCAATTTGTCCATTTCGAAACATGTGCTGAGCATATGCACAGTCAAGATATTTAACAAAAGGCAAAAAAAAACAACTTAATTCACCGAGTGGTGACACTGCCTTTCTCGCATTTAGCCAAGACACCAACCTTATATGGCGCTTACATAGTTCGATTCCATTTTCTTAATAACTTTTAAACGCAATGGTCGATCGTTATCAAATTCAATAGTGATCAACTAGGGTTTGTCCCCCGTCGAATGCAACTTGTTGCGAGAAAATCGGTTAAGAATTACTATCCAGCTTTTTACGCTAGCCATAAACTGTTTGATCACCCCTCAATAATGACAGATACTGTGTACAGATTTTATAACAGCATCATAGTAGCCGTGAAATCCTATTTGTTTGGAAACCTGTCACACATTTTCGCATGCAGAGGTAAATTAGTTCGATTATTGTTTGGATTAATACCAATTTTTATATTTTAGACATTTTTAATTAAAATGAAAGTAATTGCAGAAAGAAATGCATTAAGGAAAACGCAAACCCGAATTATACTTTTTTCTCAGCGTCAAGACTACACTGTTACTCATTACTTTGAGCTCACAAACTGTGTTACTTATGGAGGGACATCTGAAGATTTTGACTATGGGGCAACAATGGCTCACCCACAAATTCTCAAGTTATTTGCAATTTTTATTTTTTTCAATTTGAGTTTGTATATAGCCTTCTCCAACATAAGCCCTTAATCCCCACGATGTATTATTTGCTCTTACATTTAAAAAATGACCCCCACACTTCAAACCTCAAGCAGTCAGCTATTTGGCCGAAAGGCCTGAAGGCCATTCACCTAACCCCTATATACTTGATAAATTTTGTCTATTCAGGTCGATTCAGCTATCTGAAGCTTATTCATTTTGGCCTTGAGTATATATGTACAAGAATATAGAATTGTGGCGTTTTGTAAATTCAGAAAATTGTTTAATAAAAAGCATATCCACGCGAAAGCGGGCCGTTTGCGTTGTTGTGCCTATGCGTGATGCGTAGTGTATGAAGAAACTAGAAATAAATGGTTAAACCGCTTTAGACAATGTTTGCCAATGCCTTTGAATCTATAATAGTTCTTGATCAAATTATCTTTATTCCAGAAGAGCGAGTGATAACTTGAACGACTGGAATCAGCGTCGAAGCTGATGGTGATTCGTGGCCGTTGCATGTTAATTGTCATTAACGTTTTCGGACAAAACTTTGATTCCGAAGAAAGTTTTCGCTCTAGCGCAAGCGCAGCAACTGACTGTGCGGTTTTAGTAACATTCCAATATTGTTGAATTAGTTTGTTTTCCTGAAATATATTAAAAAACGAACAAGTTTAAATGTAGAAAATATATAAAATACCTGTTATTGGAAAAGATAATGACATTCATATGCGTATGAATGTAAACAATTTTTTTCAACAAGTCAAAGCATACTTCGACTCCTAAATTTGAAAATTATAGTGGACGCCGTATATGTCAAAAGGGGTGAATCAAAAATTATAGCATGATCTGGATAAAAAGCTGGATATGAAAAAGAAGCTAATGTTTTTTGGTTTTCGTGTGCACACACACACACACATACACACGGACAGGCAGACATTTGTTCAGCTCGACGAGCTGAGCTGAGTCGATTGGTATATAACATCATGGGTCTCCGAGACTTCTAAAAAAAGTTCGTTTTGGAGTGAAATGATAGCCTTTCGGTACAACTTTGTTGTACGAGAAAGTCAAAAAATGGTTTTCGTACGGCCGATTTGCCGAATAATATGCAATTAATTGAGATCCAGTCAATTTAATTGTTTCGAGGATGACATGGACATTGTTGACCGAACATTTGCAAAGGTGGCAGAACTGTACTCGCGCCTAAAACGTGAAGCAACAAAAGTTGGACTGGTGGTGAATGCGTCAAAGACAAAGTACATGCTTGTGGGCGGAACCGAGCGCGACAGGGCCCGCCTGGGAAGCAGTGTTACGATAGACGGGGATACCTTCGAAGTGGTCGAGGAATTCGTCTACCTCGGATCCTTGCTAACGGCTGATAAAAATGTTAGTCGTGAAATACGAAGGCGCATCATCAGTGGAAGTCGGGCCTACTACGGACTCCAGAAGAAACTGCGGTCAAAAACGATTCGCCATCGCACCAAATGTGTCATGTACAAGACATTAATAAGACCGGTTGTCCTCTACGGACATGAAACATGGACAATGCTCGAGGAGGACTTGCAAGCACTCGGAGTATTCGAGAGACGGGTGCTTAAGACCATCTTTGGCGGTGTGCAGGTACGAGACATCGAGGAGCGCAGCGAGCGAGATGGGCTGACCAGGTGCAAAACGACTTGACGAGCGTGGGGCATATTCGAGGATGGACAGATGCGGCCTCGAACTGTGTTGTGGTGGCAACCCTGCCATCGTGAATAGAGGGAGAGAGAGAGAAATGACGCAGTTGAGCATTATTCCATACCGCGAAATAAAGTTAGTTTTTATTGTTCATCGTCCGTTAACCGACGCGTTTATTATTTTGTCTCGCCATCCGTCGTGATCCGTAACGTCCGAAATCCCCACATTGGTGACCTCCGACAGTGTTATTTACGTCGTCGTCTATGCGCGTCTAAACGAACTGTTGAGTAAAAACAACATCATGTCGACAAGCCCGCAGCGTCAGCCTGCTGCAGCTGCTGCTGTTGCTGTCAAATTGCCGGAATTTTGGAAATCGATCTCGGCGATTTGCGGCCAACTCACCTGCTGGCGAAAATGCAGGAACTCTCGGCGGGTTTGAATGTCGATGATTCTTTGCTAAAGATGCTGTTCCTGCAACGTTTGCCGTCCAACGTTCGAACTGTGCTGAGTATCCACGATGGAACATTGGAAAAAATCGCGGAAATGGGGGATAAAATGATCGCAGTCCGTGCAGCTACCAGTCGTCAAAAAACTAAGTAGCCGCCCATCTACTGTCACTGGGGTGGGCGGAAAACAGTCAAGCCATCGTCTTCACATTTTCGACCGAACTTCGCATATTAGATTCCTCGTTGACACAGGATCCGATGTATCGATTATTCCGGCATCTAGCAAAGAAAAACGCCACGGTCCTTCTGCCTTTCAGCTACATGCAGCAAATGGATCCACGATAGGGACATACGGAAACCGCTTCGTCACTACGGATCTAGGATTACGTCGTCGATTTGCGTGGAACTTCTTAATCGCTGATGTCACCACTGCCATCATTGGTGCCGATTTTCTGGCATATTTTGGAATTTTGGTAGACCTCGGCAGTCACAAGATGGGACCACGAAGCTACATTCTATTGGAGAATAAACATAAACCGCGCTGCACGGTGTGACGACAATCGATATCAGCCATCCGCTCCGTGACTTACTGGTGGAATACCATGAGATAAACACTTCACCTTCTATGCGATCAGAAATCCTGCATAAGGTGATGCACCATATTCAGACTAAAGGACCTCCTGTTGCATGTAAACCACATAGAATGGCCCCGGATAAACTGAAAGCGGCGAAAAAAGAGTTCGAGATGATGATGGAGTTGGGAATATGCCGGCCATCGAAAAGCTGCTGGGCCAGTCCCCTGCACTGTGTCCCTAAGAAGAATGGAGAATGGCGTTTCGTTGGAGACTACCGAAGCCTGAATCGCGTAACCATTCCTGATAGGTACCCGGTTCCTCATATTCACGACCTCCTGAACAATTTCCAAGGAAAGAAGTTTTTCACCACTCTGGATATGGTTCGAGCGTATTACAATGTGCCCGTGGAAGAATGTGACATACCCAAAACAGCCGTCATAACCCCTTGGGTTGTTTGAATTTACAAGAATGCAGTTCGGGCTATGCAATGCTAGCCAATCGTTCCAACGCTTTATGCATAGCATTTTCGGAGACTTGGAATTTGTTATCGTTTTTGTTGACGACATTTGCATAGCATCTGCCACCGAAGAAGAGCATCAACGGCACGTCCGCATCGTGTTTGATGGACTTCGAAGAAACGGTCTCGTATTGAACCTCACCAAATGCAAGTTCGGGCAAACGGAAGTAGACTTCTTGGGATACCGTGTCAGCGCAGAAGGCATCAAACCACAACAAGAAAGAGTGAGCGCCGTCGTCGAATATTCGCGGCCCACCACAGTCAAGGAATTGAGGCGATTCCTTGCTCTTGTCAACGGCTACAAACGCTTCCTCCCCGGCGCCGCGGAAATGCAGAAGGTTTTACAGGATTTGATACATGGAAACCGAAAAAACGACACTCGCAAGCTGGAATGGAACCCTACAACCGAATCAGCGTGTGTGCAATGTAAGCAAAGCTTGGCGAAGGCAACTCTATTACATTATCCAGATACTTCAAAACCACTCGCGCTAATGGTTGACGCTTCGGATCTCGCAGCAGGAGCAGTGTTGCAACAGTACTCAGGCTGCGCTTGGCAACCTCTGGGGTTCTTCTCCCAAAAATTTTCATCATCTCAAAAAAAGTACTCTGTATTTGGTCGAGAGTTAACGGCGATTAAGCTTGCCGTTAAGTATTTTCGGCATCTGGTTGAAGGTAAAACATTTACCATATTCACCGACCATCGTCCCCTGACTTACGCTCTCGATTCCAACTCAACACACTTGCCACGAAGACCGATATTGTGTATCCGGAATAAATTTATACCGCTTTTTATACCGAAGTTGGATTTTTCTCCAGATACAGGCAACTTTCCCAACTTCGGAAGTAGTGCGCTGGATTCCCCTAAAGATGCGCTAAACAACGCATCCATTAGTTTGACAGATAAAACTTCGGAATAAAGTTCGGTTCGGAAGTCCGGACTTCCGAATTCTAAGTTGGTGCTACGCCGACAATATTTGCAGTACATTTCTGGTTTCACACGCTCGATAAGACACATCAGCGGGAAGGACAATTTTGTTGCTGACGCCCTGTCTAGAGTGAACACAATGAATCGCCTGCTTTGAGCGTAATTACAGCGGCACACTAGGAGTTAACTTTCTGAAATCAGTATGGCGAAAGGCATCTAAGGTTCGATTTCTCAAAATTAAGCACCTTCATCGAAAAAATATTTGGTAGGCGTAGTAGCGGACACCTTCCTACATAACCGGTACCAAATAGTTTTTCATGAAAAGTTCCTAATTTTGAGAAAACCCGCGTTAGATGTCTTTCGCCATACAAATTTCTGGCGGTTAACTCATGCTGGCTATTTGCACATATACGATAGCGCCTGAATGTGGAAGCGGTAGAAAATCAGCCACTGCCAATAATTCATTGCAGCACCATCTGCTATAGATTTCGAAAAAATTGCTATAGACCAAGTGCAAGACCCTGAGTTGCAAAAACTTCTGAATAGCAAAACTTCTCTTCGATTGGAGCTCAAAGAAATTGGCCACTCTAATAACAAAATATATTGTGATATTTCAGGTAACGGACAACCACGTCCGTTCATTCCAAAGCAACATCGCCTGTCAATCATGCAAACACTCCACGGTTTGTCCCATCCTGGGATTCGGGCAAGTCGAAAAATCATATCTTCAAAATTCGTATGGCCATCGATGAACCAAGATGTTTCTAAGTTCGTTCGTTCGTGCGATAGATGTCAGCGTTCCAAAATCAACCGTCATACTCGAGCAGCCCTGGGAGAATTTGGTACTCCTCAAGGACGGTTCAGCCACGTCCACATAGATTTGGTTGGTCCTCTACCACCATCCCAAGGACATCGATATCTACTCACAATGGTTGACAGATTCAGCCGTTGGCCGGAGGCCGTGCCATTACCGGACATGCTGGCGGAAACGGTGGCAAACGCTTTTTGCACTACTTGGGTATCTCGCTTCGGTGTTCCCGAAACAATAAGCACTGATCAAGGTCGTCAATTCGAATCCCAGCTCTTCCTAGAACTGATCAAATGGCTCGGAACGGTTCGAACTCGAACCACTGCTTATCACCCTCAAGCAAATGGATTAGTAGAACGGTTTCACCGCAGCCTGAAGTCTGCAGTTATGTGCGTGGATCCAATGCACTGGAGTGAGAAACTTCCATTGATTTTGCTTGGCCTGCGCACTGCTATTCGCGATGATACGAACTGCTCTGTAGCTGAAATGGTGTATGGGCAACCTCTTCGGGTTCCAGGCGATTTTTTCGAAAACACCACTGCTGATACAAATTCATCGGATTTCATAAAATCGCTCCGTAGTGTCGTGGAGAACATCAAACCAATTGCGGGTGTGCATCATGCTAAGCAGCGCGTGTTCCTACCCAGCGACCTTAGATCGTGCAGAGGAGTTTTCGTTAGAGTCGATCACGTGAAAAAACCACTACAACACCCTTATGAAGGTCCATTCGAAGTGATTGAACGAGGCGATAAATACATGGTGATCTTCATGAAAGGAAAAGAACAAAGGATATCTATCGATAGATTAAAACCTGCGTATTCCTGTAATCAGCAGATTGAGACCTTCCCTGATACGAATACCAAAGTTACGCCTTCAGGTCATCGAGTAAGATTTCTGGCATAACTGGTGGGGGGTAGTGTGGTGGCAATAGTTCATCGTGAATAGAGGGAGAGAGAGAGAAATGACAGTTGAGCATTATTCCATACCGCGAAATAAAGTTAGTTTTTATTTTTCATCGTCCGTTAACCGACGCGTTTATTATTTTGTCTCGCCATCCGTCGTGATCCGTAACGTCCGAAATCCCCACAGTGTATTGTGGCGTCAAATTGTTGATTCAGTGACATCTGTTTAGATGTATACTAAATAAATAAATGAATGAATGAAGGTTCTCTTAAAACTTTCGAAGCGAAAATGTTGAATTGGATTCGGAATAATGTAAAACAGTGGTAAAGGGAAAATTCAGTAAAAATAACAATTTATCAACTTCAAATCACTACTGCTCGATCGGGATGTTTCTTAACTATGTGAACTTCCAGTGAGGCGTCCTTTGTGAATAGTTCTTCACAGTAAGCGCATTTGATCGTATAGCTGGTTGCCTCGCCAGATTTTTTGTGTCTTTTAAAGTGAATATAGTAACCAGTATTACTATTTGAGAGGAAATCGCACACCGAACATTTGTATGGACGTTCGCTAGTATGCAAGCTGCGGAAATGATTAAGCAATCGAGTCCTGTAAAGAAGAAATTATTCAACGACATTGCTGGTAACATGTTTTGGAGACCTACTTGATTGATGTACTGAAATCACACTTGGAACACTTCAAATTACGGATTCCAAGATGTACAAACTTATGGTGCTGCAAAAGGTAGCTTCTATTTCTGTACTCAACGCCACACACGTCGCATTTGTTCGATTGATTCTCGTGATGATTTTTCTGAAACATTAAGAAAACGATATCCTAAAAGGTAATTGGCTATTTTGGAGCTGAGCAATCATACCTCGTGGCATGCCCGTGAAGACCAAACGAAGAACATTTTATCACAATAACGACAGGGAAACTTGTACTTCTTGGTATGACGATTCATGTGGACTCGTAGCTGCCGTCGATTGGGACAAACTCTATCGCAAACTTGGCATTGGAATCCTTTTCCAGAATGACTTTCAATGTGACTCGGTAAATCCAATACCCGAATACCACACAAGTGACACTGTGGTTTGTTTCGCCATAGTTTTCGCGATCGACTTTCCACGTATTTACGATAATTTAACTTCTTACGAGTTTCTACCTCCACAGTGGGCTTCGTTTGATCATTGGCTATATCGATTTTAGCCTGAGCGGGTTCTTCAACACACACTTCATCGGCCACATCCATAGTGTCTTCATTAGTAACCGAATTATCGTCGAATCCATTGCAATCGTTCTCAGGCAGATTAGAAACTTCATCATTCAAGAATTCGATAGTGGTGTCCGGAATCTCAAATTCCAGTTTGGCGATTTTAGTCATCGTATTGCTTTCTTCAATTTCCTGATTGATGCAGCTATTTCGGCACTGTTGAACAAATGATGCGAGGCTTTCTATGTAAGTGGAACAGCTGTCACAAATCAAATTTGTTTGTTTGCCATCATTTATCATCTGAAAACAGTATTTATTAGATGAAACTGCTTTTATTGACAAGTTCCAAAGTGATGAAGGATTTTTTAATAGGAATAATGTATATATAACTTTTTATATCAAGATATGCCTTGCCAAGTAACAAAGCTCGTAGCCTAAACAACTTATAGCTTGTTCAGATTACGAGGTTTCAGACGCTAAATAACTGCGTTGTCTTACCTCCACTTTAATTGTATCATATATGATAGCTGCATACGTCTTCCCATTATACTCATCGAAGAACAAGTCTTTGGTTTGATCGGGCTGCTCTGCTTGGCAAATGCGACATAGGTCCATCTCTAACTTTAACTCACACTCTGGGAAATCAATTTGTTCGATTGGTTCCGTAGCCGTTAACTCATCGTCGTTCCCATCGAACTCCCAAAGCAGCGCTGCCTCGGGAGGTAAATGTTTTCGTGAACCTTCTTGAAAATGTTTTTTCATTCTCAGATAATCCTGAAGTAACTGGTCCGCCGTCTTCCGGCAACACAGTTTGTTCGAATGCATATCCCGTAGAATGCGATTGAAAATTATCTTCCTCTCGACCGGTGGAACATATTCTACTCTACGGTCAATCGCTTGCTTGATTAGTTCTCGGATTTCTGCTCCAGATAAGAAAGATGTGCCCTTTTTAGTGTCCAGTACGTGCTGAATTAAAAGATCCCATTGCTCATCGTTTGCTTTCTCTGAAACAAAATAAAAATAGAGATTCAAAAAAGCACCAAATTTTTTTTCCAACGGAAAATTAACGAGAACGAGATGTAATATCATAGCTTGTCTTTTTCCGATTCTATTCTATACTATTATGAACTGAGAGCGAAATCAGTAAACCCTGATCTGAATCAAACAGCTTTACTCACCTTCTTCGCTGTTACTTCGAGTACCCCATAGAATTCTTGCTTCCGGTGGATACGGCCTCAGTCGATTATTTTTGTACTCACGCTCCGTTCTATCGTACATCTTTTTAATCATATATAGCTTCCTTTCCTTGAAAACGCCATAAGCGGCCATTTGCTGCTGCACATCGTAGATCATAGGTTCTATACGTTCTCCGCGAGACCGAGCCTCTGCTATGCCAACATCAATACTTGCCTTCAGCAGAGATTGTATCTCGTCTTGCCTCACATTTACTCTTTGGGGTTCTTGATTGGAAATGTGCTCTTCACTTTGAGATGGCTTATAAACTTCTAGTTTTGGAGTGGACAGTTCCTTATTTTCACAAAATTCTGGACATTGCCTCAAAATTAACCAACATTCCTTGAATTTGAATGAGTCGCCGTGATTATCTTTGTACAACTTTAGCGCCCGTTGAATGACGCCATGGTCTGGTTCGCCTTTATCTTCCGGTGCGAACATTTTATAGCATTCGGAAAACCTTCGTACGGATCGCTTAATATTTCCCAATCTTTGTCGTAGGCCATCCAACGTTCTGACTTTGAAATTTCGATCCAAAGAAATGGCGTGAGCGTAAACATTCTTCCACATATTTGATGAGTTTGCGCCAGATGTTGATTCAGTTTCTCTCGCTTTGATCCATGACTGACAAAGAAGCTTATCGTGATAAGTGGTGAAGTTTTTTCCTCGTCCACTCTGACTCAACGGGGGTCGCTGTTCGCTGTCGGATGTCTCCTGGATCATGGCAGGAATTTCATCTATCGAATGGAAAAGCATAAAAAGATCATCAATCGAATATTGTTGTGCGACGTAACACTATAATATATGGGTGTTGAGGGGATGAGGATAATTTGGAAACAATTTTGTTTGGTTCACTGATCCGTGATTTTTCTATGGTTCGAGGCGGTGACATTTTCTTCTCCTTCAATGGCTATACATTTTAACTAGAACTTGGCCGGGTTTTCAGCATAGTATTTTAGCATTTTCCTCAGTTATTAATTAAAAGCTTTTATATGCTCGTGTTTTTTTAGCAAGGGTAAACGGGAATCTGCAAACAGACATCTCAGGAGGGTTACTCAGGTAGAGTGAGGATGGGATCACCCGACCCACTAAAACCAAAACCCTTTCGCCAGTCCGTATCCTCTGGCCCGCAATTTAGCAATACATCAGGGGAGGACTATTGGACGCTCACGCCTATGCTAACGCACTCGACGTTATAACGAAACATCGACCTCAAGGGCGACCACCCCCTCCCTCTCTAGCTACACTACTGTACAGAGCACGGAAAGTATTTACCAATCGGATAAAAATTCGCGAGATTGCGTGATAATCATGCATTTATTTTCGCACGGCACCGAATACGCCTGCATCGCCGCCGCAATGGTCGGTGGTACGTTGCTCTCATTTTAAACACCCCTGGGGACACGCTCGACACCCTCGACTTTGAATGCTTATAACTTGGCCAATTTCAAAGGGATTTACATCCGGTCTTCACCAGCCGATTCCTTATATAAAAAAACCCAGATTAATCCACCTAGCGGTGATGGTGCCTTTCTCGTTTCTTTCGAGTGAGTAATTTCTACGCACTTTTGGTGAAAAAAAGTATTTTGACCATAACTTCTGAGCCTATAGTCCGATCTAGAGGCCTGAATAAGAGAAACGCTGATAGAAAATATGACTCTGCCAACACTGTATTCAATCTTCTTCATCAAAGGACAACACATGAAAAGGAAGAAATGATTTATGTAGATAAAATCTTACAATCCCCTATTTTATGTGTCCACATCACATAACAATAGAATACAATAAACAATGGAATTTCATTTCATAATCTATTTATAACTTGCATATATTATTGAAAACTAATGTAAAATACATTCAATTTTGTTTATTGAAAAATGGCACTCCATAGTCCGATTCCGCCAATTTTAAATACGAAACAATGGGACAAGATTCCGCGTCGAATGCAACTTGTTGCGAGAAAATCCGTTAAAGATAAGTGCCTGATAAATGAGTGAGAATTTTGTACGTGTGTCTTACGTAAAAAACATAATTTTAGCCATAACTTCGAAGCCCATAGTCCGATTGGGCCAATTTTCAATTCGAAACAATTGGGCAAGATTCTACGTCGAATGAAACTTGTTGCGAGTAAATCAGCTAAGAGTAAGTGCCTAAAACGTGAGTGAGAATTTTTCTCATACATAAATATATTTTGGCCATAATTCCGAATCCCATAGTCCCGGCCAATTTTCAATACGAAACAATGGGACAAGATTTCGCGTCGAATGCAACTTGTTGCGAGCAAATCGGTTAAGCATAAGTGCCTAAAAAATGAGTGAGAATTTTGTACGTGTTTCTCATGTGAAAAAGTGGATTTTAGCCATAACTTCGAAACCCATAGTCCGATCTGTCCAATTTTCAATACGAAACAATGGGACATGATTCTGCGTTGAATGAAACTTGTTGCAAGTAAATCAGCTAAGAGTAAGTGTCTTAAAAGTGAGTGAGAATTTTCGTTGTAAAAAAATATATTTTGGCCATAACTCCGAAGCCCATAGTCCGATTTGGCCAATTTTCAATACGAAACAATGGGACAAGATTCCGCGTCGAATGCAACTTGTTGCGAGCAAATCGGTTAATGATAAGTGCCTGAAAAATGAGTGAGATTATTTTGCGCACACACATACACACACACATACATACACACAGACATCACTTCAATTCGTCGAGCTGAGTCGATCGGTATATAACACTATGGGTCTCCGGGACTCCTATAAAAAGTTCGTTTTTGGAGCGAACATATAGCCTTTACGTATACTTTGTATACGAGAAAGGCAAAAATAGTAAAATTTTCGATCCCATAGTCAGATATGGCCAATTTTCAATAGGAAACAACGGGACAGGATTCTACGTCGAATGCAACTTGTTGTGAGCAAATCGGTTAAGGATAAAGGCCCGAAAAATGAGTGACATTTTTTACGCGATTTTTTCGTATGAATTTGTATTTTGGCCATAACTTCTGATCCCATAGTTCGATCTGGCCAATTTCAAATAGAAAACAATGGGACAGGATTCCACGTCGAATGCAACTTGTTGGAAGTAAATCCACAGACAAACAGACATAACACATTGAACACTTACTCGTCAAAATCATCGTCGTGAAAACACTAACGACATCTGTTGATTTCAGTTAGTTGGGCAAATCACGAACCAGATGGCGGTAGTGAGCAAACGTCAAACTCGAGCAAATCCGATGCGCGCGCCACGAGTGATCGATTGGCCAACTAATGATTATTTAAATTAACCAGTAAATCAGTGAACGATGGAAGTTTTACAAGTGTTATGTCTGTTTGTCTGTGGTAAATCGGTTGAGGGTAAGTGCCCGAAAAATGAGTGACATTTTTTACGCGATTTTTTCGTATGAATTTGTATTTTGGCCATAACTTTTGATCCCATAGTCCGATCTGGCCAATTTCAAATAGGAAACAATGGGACAGGATTCCACGTCGAATGCAACTTGTTGGAAGTAAATCGGTTGAGGGTAAGTGCCCGAAAAATGAGTGACATTTTTTACGCGATTTTTACGTATGAATTTGTATTTTGACCATAACTTTCGATCCCATAGTTCGATCTGGCCAATTTCAAATAGAAAATAATGGGACAGGATTCTGCGTCGAATGCAACTTGTTGCGAGCAAATCGGTTAAGGATAAGTGTCCAAAAAATGAGTGACATTTTTTACGCGATTTTTTCGTATGAATTTGTATTTTGGCCATAACTTTCGATCCCATAGTCCGATCTGGCCAATTTCAAATAGGAAACAATGGGACAGGATTCCACGTCGAATGCAACTTGATGCGAGCAAATCGGTTGAGGATAAGTGCCCGAAAAATGAGTGACATTTTTTGAGTAGTTTTGCGCACACACACACATACACACACACACACACACACACACACACAGACATCACCTCAATTCGTCGAACTGAGTCGATTGGTATATAACACTATGGGTCTCCGGGCCTTCTATAAAAAGTTTGTTTTTGGAGCGATCATATAGCCTTTACCGTATACTTAGTATACGAGAAAGGCAAAAAGGTTCTACATTTTGTCCACAACAGGAATCCGTCGACTACAGCGCCACCTAGAAGCAAAAAACAGAAACGGTTGCGTTTCCCCATATATTTGGATCACTTTTTCCATACAAACTTTGAGCCATTTGCGCACTGGACTGAATGAGCTATGATAGTAACCTTTCGATCTATTTCAGAAACTAGCGTAGGAGACGAGCACCCCACAACAAACGCCACGCGTGAACTGCAATGACCTCTATATCTCACTGCATCACAGATGTCTCTACTGCAGCTGCTGGTTTTGTTCAAGACGCCACCATCACTGTAGTTTCGACATGTGTTCACCGCATTCCATATAACCTCTTCCCGATACATCCTCTCAACGAGGTTGTCCGGGGTTGGATCCATGCCGCTGACAAGTAGTATGGCATTGCGTTCAACATCGAGTCGCGGGCATGCAAACATTATATGCTCTGCCGATTCTACTTCACCTACACATTCCGGGCACTCCGCAGAATCTGCGAACCCGAACCTATGCAGGAACTGCCATAGCTGCCCAGCTAGCGTTATTAAATGCATTCTTTACATCTAGTGTAATCAATGCATAGTACCTAATACCTCTCCTATTCAAACCACGCGCTATCTGAGCCGTTTCCATTACCAACCGAATTGCTTCCATGGTAGAACGGCCGCTACGGAACCCATACTGGTTACTTGATAAGCCACCAGCACACTCCGTATAGTCCGTCAATCTATTCAGGATCACCCTCTCTAACAACTTACCAGTTGTGTCGAGTAATTGGCTCTCCCGGGGATTTTCCAGGCTTAGGCAATAGCACCAACTTCTGCTGATTCCAACGATCTGGGAAGTTTCCTTCGTCCAGTCAACGTTAGAGGCAGCTCCTGAACATATGTTTATGCTCTACATATCTGGTGCGGCAAGAATCGCGTGCTTTAGTACCAGATTAGGAATACAATCCGGCCCAGGTGCCTTAATTAGCTCAAGTTTTCTTGCAACGGCGATAAGCTCTTCGTTAGTCACTAGCGGTACCACGTTCACTGACGCGTAGGGTGTGGCGGGCCAGTCCGATGAGTCATGCTTCGGAAACAAACCTTCAACGATTCTGGCTAACATTTCCTGGAATTTCTCAGGAGGTTTGCTGTTGGTCCTAGGGATCACTATTCGGTATGGATTCCCCCATGGAGTTTTATTTGCCATCCTACACAGCTCTTCAAAGCAGGCTCTCTTACTACATTTGATTTCGTAGTTCAGAGCTCTGCTCGCTGTTTGAAACACCCGGCGTCTTTCTAGCCTGTCCGCTTCGGTTCTAGCACGTCGAAACCTACTTTTAGTTCTAAGACAGGTTCTGCGAAGATCAGCTATCGTGCTCGTCCACCAGTGCACTAGTTTGCGGTTGTCGGTAGGTATAGTACTCCAGGGCATTGTTACGTCACATGCTCGTGTTAGGACATCGGTAATTTCGGCTTCGGTAATTTCGTCCAGGCCTCGGCATTGGATTACCTCTACTGGGCATAGGGCTCTCACCTGAACCGCATCACCCAGCTACTCTTCTGCCAACTTTTTATACGTGGAATTCTTCCGCGCAACATTCCGCTTCAGGACGAGGATCATCTCGCCCTTCTACGTTCTGCGGATGCAGTTGACATCATCCTAGGCCAGTGAGCTTTTTATCGCTCCTCAAAGCCTTCAGAATGCCAGCATAGCTCTTTTTTTTGTTCGGGATGAACCACTGTGTCCATTTCATTGAACTTTTGTAGTATACCCGTGTCATTTGTTTAGTGCATGTCTTTCTACTCCATTTCTATTGAGAAGAAATAGAGTAGTCGTTTTTTACTCATATATTTTTCAAGCCTAATGTCAGGCCTCTTTAGATTAAGATATCCGAATTCGTTTTTGTACAGAGATCTGATTTCATTGCGTTTGAGCATTTCTGAATCTCACCTTTACACAGAGCTCTAATCAGTCAGAGGGTTCAGCAGATCCACCAAATTTGTATCCGCTTCTTTCCTAATTAATCAGCGCTCTGGAGCTTGAAGATTCATGTCGTCGGCTTCGAAACCAGTCTAAGATTGAGTTACGTTTTATAATTTACTCCATTGACTCCATCCAGAGAGGAAAAGATGGGTCATCTAAAAGCAAATTATAGTCGTTCCATACTCTTCCGACCATCACTCAAGAAACAAGAGAAGTAAGAACTAGAGCACAGTGTGGTAAATCTTACTCCGTAATGCACCACGAAAAAGTGTCTACCCAGCATTACAGGCTTAACTGCCTGGCTAATTGTTTCGCCCCCAGGCCATTCATCCCCTCGGCACGGGTCGCCTAACACCTTGGGATTCGGGGTTAGGGACGTCACATTGTCAGCTTCAATGTTGTACCGAGCCTGGCGATATGACCGGATTTACACCGTTACGCACTACTTCAGAGTATCCATATCCCAGCGTAACGGGACAGCAGTACAGCATAGCTCTTACCATCAGCCTTGACGATAATTGGTTCGCCTCTTTCCTTCCTGCCATGATCATTGGAAGTTGTGCCCTTTCCTCTACGGGCATTCCCCTTCTTGGCCAATGGCGCCTTTCCCTCCTCTACCGTTTTTCGCTCCTTCTTCGCCTTTTTGGGATGCACAACTTCCCTCCAGGGCGGGCTTTCCTCCCGGCGAACTTCGGTAGTCCTCGTAGAAGGAGGAACTGGTTTCCATCGTTCCTTAGGGTCGGCAACCTGCTCAACCTTCTCCCGACGGATCTGAGTCAGCCTTTTTCTCGTGCAATACCGGCTTGGGGCTAGCTCCCTTCAGGTCGGTTGCCATACTGTCCTTATTAAGCTTTGGAGTTGCTCCAGTAACAGCCATGCGTCTGCGGAGTTCTGCAGTCTGGCTTTCTGCCAGTTGCTTTTCTTCCGTAAGGACTCGAATCTTCGACTCAGCTTCCTTCCTGGCTTCCACCACTTGGCTCACTGCCAACTCTTTTTTCTCGGTAAGTTGGCGGATCTTTCGTTCCGCCTCCTTACTTGCCTGCAGCGAGGATTTCCACTTGTAGCATGTTTCCTAGCAAATCCTTACCACCTTTAGCGAAACTAGACAGTCATAAAACAACCCCTAATAAAGATTCATCCTTGCGATGTTAGCACATTTTAAACCTTTCTATCCAAACACATAGGGGTAATGACGGCTTTGGCAGGTTTTGTTCTATTAAGGGAATAAAGTGAGTCTGAAAAATGCATTTGCATTTGTTGGTCACATTGATGGATAATGTGGAACGTATTTCTTATTTCATGATAAAAATAATGGAATAAACTAAAATATTTAAAAATGACATTAATAGAAAAAATGATAACGAATTTGAAATTCAATCGTAGTTGGCATTTGAAATGCCAGCATACCAAGAAGCTAATGAGAAGAAATTTGAAATTCAATCTCAGTAGGCTGACAGGAGTTCTACATGATTCGAACGGTGAAAATAAACGATCATTCAGTGTTACGTATTTGAGGCGTGAACATGCGAAATATCCTTCGGTGTTCCGCGCTTGTTTTCGTTGGTAAAAGGCAAATCGGAAGATGGATTTACTTGGCTACGACAATGACGTAGTCGTTGCTCCCTACAAGGTAAGAAAGGTCAGCAGTAGAAGAAAAGCTGAATGAGGCAAAAAAAAATATGATAAGCCTCCGACGTGAAAAATATAGCAAAAAAAAAAAATGATAAGCTATGATTGGTGAAGGGTAAAAAAAAAGGTAAACCCCAAACGAGATATGGCAAAAAATAGTGGTAAGCCTCAGTCTAAAAAAACGGCAAAAAATAATGGTAAGCCATTCTACTGCCGTTCTACGCATAAATGTCCCATGTACATAGGAAATCCCAGCAAACATGGGACATATATGCGTATGACGGCAGTCTATATAAAAGGCAAAAAAAATAATGGTAAGCCTAAGTTGGAAAAGAGAACGGCAAAAAAAAAGATAAGCCATGATATGCTAGAGGCATATAGAAAGAGAGAGAGAACGCGAAAAAATAACATGGCAAAAAAAAAAAATTAAGAAAAGTCATGAAAAAAAATTACATCGGATTTGGATTGGATATATATTGAGTTAGATTTAATTTCGATTGGATTTGGATTGTATTTAGATTGGATTTGGATTGGATTTGGATTGTATTTGGATTGAATTTGGATTGGATTTGGATTGGATTTGGATTGGATTTTGATTGGATTTGGATTGGATTGGATTTAGATTGGATTTGGATTGAATGTGTATTGGATTGGATTTGGATTTTGATTGGATTTGTTTTGGATTTGGATTGGATTGGATTTAAATTAGATTTGGATTGGATTTGGATTTCATTGGATTTGGATTGGATTTGGATTTCATTGGATTTGGATTTCATTGGTTTTGGATTGGATTGGATTTGGATTGGATTTGGATTGGATTTGGATTGGATTTGGATTGGATTTGGATTGGATTTGGATTGGATTTGGATTGGATTTGGATTGGATTTGGATTGGATTTGGATTGGATTTGGATTGGATTTGGATTTGATTTGGATTAGATTTGGATTGGATTTGGATTGGATTTGGATTGGATTTGGATTGGATTTGGATTGGATTTGGATTGGATACCCTAACAGCTCTAAACAAAATTCCTAATCGAAAAAAAAGAAAGAGTAGAGACGGTGAATATTGTGGGGAATAAAGTGAGTCTGAAAAATGCATTTGCATTTGTTGGTCACATTGATGGATAATGTGGAACGTATTTCTTATTTCATGATAAAAATAATGGAATAAACTAAAATATTTAAAAATGACATTAATAGAAAAAATGATAACGAATTTGAAATTCAATCGTAGTTGGCATTTGAAATGCCAGCATACTAAGAAGCTAATGAGAAGAAATTTGAAATTCAATCTCAGTAGGCTGACAGGAATTCTAGATGATTCGAACGGTGAAAATAAACGATCATTCAGTGTTATGTATTTGAGGCGTGAACATGCGAATTATCCTTCGGTGTTCCGCGCTTGTTTTCGTTGGTAAAAGGCAAATCGGAAGATGGATTTGCTTGGCTACGACACTGATGCCTGCGCATAAGCAACAACACAACTGCGCGACAAATGTTGATGCACATTTTTGCTTACTCTTGTCTGCCTTGTTCTGGGTCACTGAAGGTAAACAGCAAACCATTTGTAATCAGTTAAATAGGATAAGTTCTGAAAATAAACAAGTCTTGTCGCATTCTCATCCTAACGTTGAGTCCAGCTGCATCGCTATATCCGAAGTCCGGGACGACCACCATTCACTCCTGCTTTGCCTGCTACATCTACAACAAGGTCCTTGCTGTACTTCTCGCCATTGTTCAGAAAGGACATGATTACGTCCGTTACGTCTGTATTCACCTCAATTTTCTGGCCTTTACTCTCCTTGTGACTGGTCAGGGTAGCTCCGCCTATCTTGATCTCGATAGGCGGCTCCTCCGACCTGCCACGCTCTTCTGTATCGCCTGCCCCTGGCGGTCGGTAGGGCGACCTGTTAAGGCCACTTTGTCTAGCAAAGGGAACCACCCTTTTGTCAGACGCTTCTCCCTCTCCACTCAAATTTGGTAGTGTGACGGTGGGTGTTATATAGAAGCTCACCAACCCATTTTTATGTGAACTTATTGCGTTATATTATAGATTAGGGTTTATTAGGGGTAATCATCAACGAAACATTAACTCACCTTCTTCGCTGTGTACTTCCTCCGGCTCTGCCTGTGAAGCCTCTGATAAATACGACTCGAGCTTAGGACTAGCTTCAAACATATTCCAAGATTCTTGCTCGTCACCACTTAGCTTTGTATCTTCTGCTTCTGTCGGAAAAACATTCACTGTATTCGAATATACTTGTGACGTACTATGGGTGTCTAAGTAGTCGAACAGAATTTCGAAACACTCCAAGTGCTTGAAGTCTTCCTTGCGATTTTGTTGGTACTGTTGCATAGCATATGTGATAGCTTTATCGTGATCATTTTCTTGCTGAATGGCGCTATTGTAATATGTCGAAAATGCTCGAACTTTGCAACGAATCTGCCCACATCGCAAACGCAGACCATTCACCGTCCGAACTTCTAAATCAGGATTTTTAGAAACGGCATCCTTGTGCAGTGCGTCCCAAAAACTAAAATGAGCCAGTCGGTATGCATTGATGCTGGATTCCGCCTCATGTTTCGCATGGACCCAGGAAAGACAAATTTGTTTATCGTGCTCAGATGTGAAGTTTTTGCCTCTATTGCGCTGTCTCTGGTTACTTTTATAAGCACCTAAAATGAAAATGAGAAATAATTTGTCAATGCTAAATAAATTAAATTTTAATTACGTATCATTATGTAATTACACAATTACAGTTAGCTGTTAATTTTTTGATTTGCTATCGAAGTCTGATTACAGCACTTTATCACTGTTTGTTCTAATAGTTTGTAGATAATTAAAAATAATTATGTGAATCTTTCACATTTAATGCTTAGGCAAAGCTGTTCTGTTTGAACATGTTTAGTTAGTGTGCGAACTTTACCTTCAACGTCTGTGTCATCAAACAGATCTGGCATTGTTTCATTCGAAGCATCCCCTACGCTTGACTCGATTTCCACCAGGTTGCTGAATTTGGAGTGCTTCCTCAAAATCACGTAGCAGCGCAGAAACTTGAAGTCCTCGTTGCAGGCTTCCCGATAGTGCTTCATTGCACAAGCTATAACTTTCGAGGCTTCAACTTTATCCGTCTTAGCCGCTGAAACGCTTTCAGAAAATTTAAGAACCGCCCGTTGTATCACTAAAAATCTGGTTCGCAGGCCGTAAACAGTTCGCTCTTCGAATCCTGCATCGTTGTAAACGGCATGCTCGTAAACCGTGTCCCACACATTAAATGGCGATGACCGAATTTCATCGGTCGCATGATCTCCAAGCATTTCCTGATGCTTCGCGTGAAGCCAGGACAGGCATATTTGAACATCTTGGAAGATCGTAAACTTTTTACCTCTGCCCATCTTGCAGAATTCGCCTCATCCAATGGAAAGGGATATTGTTCCTGTCTGTAAGAAATTTTATTAATATACTTAACAAATATACTAAGACAAACTAAAAGATATCAATTTTTATTGTTCATTACCTTTGTGATTAGAAATTGACCGATAATTTTTGAAACTTTTGAGATGAATCAAACGAAAATATGGACAAAAAAAACTCGAAACATTTTTGAGACAAAAGCAACTTCAACAAAAAACAAACATCAAACATCAGACCCCCGCAGCACACGCTGCACACGGAAAATTAAAAGTTAAGCCTTTTCACGGTAAAACAGCTGATTTTGCAGATAAACTGTGGCCATTGTCACATGAAAGGCCTATTGTTTTTTTGTTTAAAATTCAATGTTTATTTACCTTTAAATCAATATGACAGTCACAGCCAAGTTTGCATATTAAAATTTTTGTCTTGATCTTGAAGCAGCCAAGATAGGAAACTGGCAATTTTTCACTCCGCGGCTGTTTAGTTCTATCCTAGCTGAAACTCAGTTTACTTAGCATATTTTGTAGTTTGTTTGTTATAATAACACGAAATTGTAATTGTGTGTTTTATATCCTTTAGTTCAAGTAAAAATGGGAAAGAAAAAAGATATTTACACGGACCGAGAAGGTATGTTTGACGAGATTTAGATTATTTTGAAAAATGTATGTATATTTGTATTTGAACTTCCAGATGAGTTCCATGGATTTTCCCACAAAAAGCACAAAAAACATAAGAAACACAAGAAGAGTAAATATCAAATGGAAACGTCTGAGCCTCCTGCGTACGATTCGTTTGTTCCGGAAGAAGTCGAACAAACCGTGGAGGTAATGGAAGAGATCGAATACATGGAAGCAGATCTGGAACCGGAAATAATCACAGAAGTCGAAGCCGAAACTGAACCTGAAGCTTCAACGTCAATGACCATGTCAGCAGCAGCAGCCTCAAACACGTCCATTATGCCTTCTCCCGGACCAGCACCGAAAACCACTCCACAGGGTAAAGGATCCTCGGCGTCCAAATCGTCCAAGAAAAAGAAAGGTAAAGGCAGAGATAGTGGCACTTCAAGCGAGGAAGAGCGATGGCTTGATGCAATTGAATCCGGCAAACTGGAAGAAGTGGACGACGAGCTAAAAAAGATAAAACCCAAAGACCCCAAACTGATGACGGCCCGGCAGAGGGCAATGTACGAACGAAATACCGACAAAGATACTAGTAATTTGGCTAGCGAGATGTTGATGGCGCTTCCCACTGGGTATAAAGAGAAAGTAATGACCGCTGAAGCGATCCAAAAAGCACAGCTGAAATCTCAGAAGCGAAAACAAATGGCAGACGAAAAGCGAGAGAAGGACAAAAAGAAAACCATGGAGAGGTTGCTTAAGAAGCAGGATTCTAAATCAGTGAAGGCTATCAAGAATCGACCCGTCAAAGCTCAACTGCCCATGATAACCTACGTCAATACAGTTGAAGGTGCGACGATATCGCTACCACTTAATGTCGAGTTTCCGCTTCAACCGCAAAAGCATGTTGATCCACCGAAACCAATCATTTGTGGCATGCCCAACTGTAACAACATAAAACGGTATAACTGTTCAAAAACAAATATACCGCTTTGTAGCTATCGTTGCTACAAAATGAATGTGGATTCAATAAAACAAATTATATGCTAAAATAGCTGAATGATTTTGATAATTCTTCTCAATAAAAGATCTTTTGTAGTACCTAGTTATTACTGCATTGGAGTAGATCAGTAGAATTTCTGCTTACATGTTATAGGTGTCAGGTGCCAGGGAATCATTTTTTCTTGAATGCGCATGCGAAACAAGCGACAAAAGAGAACCACCGACAAAGCTTTGTTTTTGTCGGAGATAATAAAGACAAAGATCCGAAAATTTTTGTCAGCAACAAAAAAGAATACAATTTTGTTGCTAACTTTTTATCCCATAATTTTTCATTATCTCTACAGCAACTGTCGGTTTTATGCTATCATAGTTTCTGCTTTTATGAAAAATGTTCGTGAATCTAACTCTGACTACAAAAATAACATCGTATTCTCGGAAATATCAGAGCATGCAAGGCAAATGATTTTTGTCATTTTGTGTTTGGGTTCTGATAAAGGCTTGTTGCGAGATGCGTTTGTCTGTAACAAACTCTATTGATGAGAAAGGGCATATTGTTAGGCGTTGCTCGAATATTGATTCCCCGGGTGGCACTAAGCAAAAGGTGCAATTAATCTTGCTTTCATGCTAATGGCCAGAGAAAGATGATTTCAGCAAGCCTTATTATTTAGCAAATATGTAAACGGACTTGGGGGCCGTACACATATTACGTAAGCATTTATGGGGGGAGAGGGGGTCGGTCAATATCTTACGCGCCATATAAATAAAAAATCTTTTGCATGGAAAAAATCTTACATGGGGGGAGTGGGGGTTGAAAACCCCAAAAAAAAAATGCTTACGTAATAAGTGTACGGCCCCTTGCGGGTGTCTATGCTTGAGATTTTGTTAAATAGCATCAAGCGCCAATGAAAACAAAAAAAACCCAGATTAATCCACCTAGCGTTGGTGCTGCCTTTCTCGCATTTAGTTGAGACACCAACCGATGTACCATTTTCTTCATAACTTTCAAACGCAATGACCGAACGTTATAAAATTCACAATAGTGATCAACAAGGCTTTGTCCCCTGTCGAATGTAACTTGTTGCGAGAAAATCGGTTAAGGGTGAAATCAGGAGTGATTCAGTTTCATTCTAAATTTTCGACCACTATTCTAGTTTGAATCTGGAGCAAAATAGAACAAACTCGCTGGTTTCCCCAGCAGTGTTCTATTCATGTTTTTCAAATTTTCAATTAATTTAAATCATTATGTTACTGCCAAGAAAGGCGCCGAAATTGCAAAGTGGATTAATCCGTAGATAAAATGACGTATCCATACACCAAAACAATTGAAAAATATTTGAATCTCGTGATTCAATCGTGGTTCAAATCTGCAGAAAATAGAAAGGAGCGTTATACCAGTTTTATTTTTTTGACAGTTGACTGGTATAAAAACTGAATCTAGAATAGCTGCTGGGAAAATTAATGTTTCAGATTCATATTCAAACTGACAGCCCCGAACGATTTGAATCACTGCTGATTTTACTCTAAGGATTACTATACGAAAAGTTGTCTGTTTTTTTTTTATCTTTTGTGCACACACATACGCACACACATACACACGGACAGACAGACATGTGCTCAGCTCGTCGAGCTGAGTCGATTGGTATAGAATACTATGGGTCTCAGAGGCTTCTATCAAAAGTTCGTTTTCGGAGTGAAATGATAGCCTTTCGGTACAACTTAGTTGTACGAGAAAGGCAAAAAAACAGATTAATCCGCCCACCTACCAGTGATTGTGTCTTTCTCGTGCAATATTCTTCTTCTTCTTCTTCTTCTTATTGGCATTACATCCCCACACTGGGACAGAGCCGCCTCGCAGCTTAGTGTTCATTAAGCACTTCCACAGTTATTAACTGCGAGGTTTCTAAGCCAGGTTACCATTTTTGCATTCGTATATCATGAGGCTAGCACGATGATACTTTTATGCCCAGGGAAGTCGAGACAATTTCCAATCCGAAAATTGCCTGGACCGGCACCGGGAATCGAACCCAGCCACCCTCAGCATGGTCTTGCTTTGTAGCCGCGCGTCTTACCGCACGGCTAAGGAGGGCCCCCTCGTGCAATATTAAACAATCCAATTAATTATTTAAATGCATCATCGGAAAATAATGAAGTAATAAAATATGCGGATGTGTCTTCACATACACTGTGAAAAAATCTTAGCGTGCGCGTTTTATTTGTGCTTTTTAATTGAACAATCAAGCTTTTGAAGCGTTATATCATATAAGCTACAACACGCCGCTAACCGTTTGCTGTAACGTAGACGTCAAGGCAAACGGTTAGTGGCGTGCTTTTTGTGGTAAATCGGCGAAAAGCTTCCTGGCGTCATCTGTTGGCGATTTTTTTTGTTTAAACGAAAGAGGTGTCATCAAATCTCGCGTGATTTTTGATTTGGTTATTACGAAGCCATATTAACATTTACGTCGGATTTTTTCACAAAGATCTGAAGAAAGTAACTTTGAGGAAAGTAGCGTGTTGAGGTGGAAATATTGCAATAAATGCGAAACTATAATTTCGATTTAGCTATAGCTTCGATCTTAGTGAAAGAGAGCGTAATGAAAAAGAGCCTCTCATTTGGACATACGACGTTTTCAAAAATCGTGCGAGATGATAGTCGAGACAACAATTTATTATTGTCGGCGTAGCACCAAATTAGAATTTGGAAGTCGGGACTTCCGAACCGAATTTTCTTCCAAAGTTGTATATGTCAAACTAATAGAGGAGGAGAAACCACCACCTGTCATCGAGAGAAAAAGTAGAATCATTGAAATTTCACACGGTGTGGTATAGGAAATGAAGTTTATTTTTGTTATAAAACAAAAATTAAGGACGTATCTCAAAAAAATCTCGGTTTACGGGGTTAGAATTTAAAAACCACACAAAATAGACATGATATCTCGAATTTTATATTTTTTTTCGAATAAGCAGTTAATGCTTAAGGTTGTTGAATTTCTAACCCCACAAACTAAGAATTGTTTGACAAAAAAATGTCTATAACGTTCTAGAGACATTTTAATTCTCATTTTCTATATCATGCCATGTCAAGTTTCCAAGGTTCTACTTTTTCTCTAAACTTTTCCAGGTGGCAGTACTGATGAAGGAACCTCCCCCATTGATGCGGGAGGGTGAAACTAAAGACACTATATAAATATACAAAGACGGGAAGTCTGATCCCTGAACAAATAAATCACCAGGCAACTCTGCGTGCGCATAGAGATGTCGCAAATTAATCGATTACTTCGATTAATCGATTCATCGTTGTGATAATCGATTAATTTTGAATCGATTATTACCCAACGATTAATCGATTCAATAATCGAGATGAATCGTGAGTAATCGATTAGTTACTAATGGATTAATCAGAATTTTACGACATCTTAAGGATGTTGAAAATTAATTGATTATTTCGATTAATCGATTTATCGTTGTGATAATCGATTAATTTTGAATCGATTACTATACAATGATTAATCGATTCAATAATCGACAAGAATCAAGAGTAATCGATTAGTAACTAATCGATTAATCGGGATTTTACGACATCTCTACGTGCGCAACACTGCTGATGCTGGATATACTTTCCACATTGGTCTAATACGAATTTCATAATTCAAAAATATTTCATTTGTATCGTGTTCAACCATCCAATAAAAAGCCACAATTCACAATAAATGTTCTTAATTGATTTTCAACCACATACGAACACTTTTTTATTTAAATCCATCAAAAAATATTCAAATATTAATATGTATAGCTTTGGTAAGAAAGCGTCAATGGGGCCAATACAGTCGCAACGACAGTGACAGTTCAGGGCAACCTTGAAGCTTTTCATTTCCATGAAATCTATAGGTGGTATCCATAAAATACGTTACGTAAAAATTTAGTAATCCACCACCAATCGTCACTTTTTATAGTAACATGCATAATTATGTATGATGTGTAACATATCTTTAAAACATTACTCCTGCAAATGTCACGTAATTTATGGATGTTCCGAAGCATTAACATACAAATACAATGTTTCGTAAAAACAATAGCCTCCCATTTATAAATACGATAGTTTCAGCCCTGTCGTCGTAAAATATGAGCTACGGGAAAAAATATACACGTCCATGCGAACTGTTCTGCATTTGAATATGCACTACTTTGGAAACAAATCAATATCAATAGCTGAGCTCGTCGCATTCAAAGACCACCACTTTCATTTGACGTGCACAATGTTTTGAATATAAAACAACAAAATTTTAAAATAAAATTACCTCAGCTCAGATTTGAATAGCATACCTTTGCTTGAAAGTCCTTCGTCTTACCATGACTCCATCTCACACTTTGAAATACCTCTTGAAATAAGCAGAACAGATGAAAGAACTGTCATCTATTTTTAGAACAACATCAATATCGCTCCACTCTTAAATCAATAGCCTTGAACCTGTGAATTCAATAGCATAGCACTTTCAATTCTAGTGGGGACATTATTGGTGCTGATCGAAGTGCTAATCATTTCAACATCCAGTGAGTAGCACTTTGATCAACAGTGTTGATGTTATGGAATTGTCTGAATTCAACACACTTGTGAAAGGTGTGACACCACTTCAAAATCAAAGGAATATCATTTTCAATAATAGTGATTTTAAAGTTGATCATTCAATAGATGGAACAGTTAAATTGAGCGTGTTGATTTTTTACCGTGTAGTTGGTTCGGCGAAGAGTGCATACAGATTCGGAAGAAGAAGGGCGCAGTGTGGACAGTCGCGCTGCAGCAAAGAACCCGGAGGAAGGTAGAACGCAATAGACGGAAACGGAGACAGCAGACCCACCCCTTCCATGAGAAGCAAAGCTGCCTGGGAGAAGTAGAGTGCGAGGAGATGGAACAGTACCGTTAAAAACGCCAGTGTCCACTGTGCAGGGATAAGGATGAGAGCCTCCTTGCATATGAACATATGGCGATCGAAAGGTGGAAAATTTAATGGCGCTGAGAACATAAGCAGTGAGAGGCAAGTCAAGGCAGTGAGGCTGTAGGCAGCAGAAGAGATGACTACGTCAGTTCAGCGGACGATGGAAACTAACCAACCCGCACCTTGAGTGAAGTTAAATATACCGTCCACCACCGTCGTCCAATGTGCGCGGTGTGAACAATGAATGGTTCTCCCAACAGCTGGTACAATTTGTGGTTCATACCCTTTTACATGTACAGACAACAGTCAACGATGTATACACTTTGTAGCCTCCCGCGGGATGGTATAAGCACTTTCTTCCCCGCAAGAATATCCACAAGGCCACATGGAGATCACCTAATCAAGAAACGGAAAACCAAATAGACAGCAAATTCTTCTCTGATATCACGAGCGTCCGCACTTACTGCAGTGCGAATATTGAATCCAACGACTGGGCGGCTACAATACGGTAGACTGGCCCAAGATTACGCGCAGCAGCTGGAAGTGGCACTCCCAACGGAAGAGCAGCTAAGCGCAGCGTCTCTTGAAGATGGCTGGAAAGATATTCGATCCACCATTGGAAGCACCGCAACCGCTGCACTAGGCACGGTGTCCCCGGACCAGAGAACGACTGTTATGTTATGTTTCAGCGAATGTGAGCAGTTAGTTGAGTAGAAGAATGCAGCATGAGTGAGATTGCTGCAACACCTCGATTTTTCGGGAGAAAAAGCGCCAGCAGGAAGATAGAGACCGTCAAGAGACGGAGCAACGGTACCGCGCTAATAACGCACGAAAGTTCTATGAAAAGTAAAACCGTTCACGTAAGGGCCTCGTGCCACAGCCTGATATGTGTAAGAACATGAACGTGAACCTTCTTACGAACGAGCGTGAGGTGATCCAAAGGTGGCGGCAGCACTACGAAGAGCACCTGAATGGCGATGTGGCAGGCAACGGTGGCGGTATGGTAATGAACCTGGGCACGCGCGCAGGACATACGACTTTTGGCTCCAAATCTTCAGGAAATCCAGGAGGAGATCGGCCGGCTGAAAACAACAAAGCCCCTGTAGTTGACCAGCTGCCAGGAGAGCTGCTTAAACACGGTGGTGAGGCACTGGCTACAGCGCTGCAGTGGGTAATTTCCAAGGTTTGGGAGGATGAGGCTCTGCCGCAGGAGTGGATGGAAGGTGTCGTGTCTCCCATCTACAAAAGGGCGATAAGCTGGATTGTAGCAACTACCGCGCAATCACATTGCTGAACGTCTCCTACAAGGTACTCTCCCAAATTTTATGCCGCCGACTAAAACCAGTTGCAAGAGAGTTCGTGGGGCAGTACCAGGCGGGATTTATGGGTGAACGCTCTACCACAGATCAGGTATTCGCCGTACGTCAGGTATTGCAGAAATGCCAAGAATACAACCTGCCCACTAGATCTGTTTCAAAAAGTTTCCTAAAATCGACCGGTCTACTGGTATTCACAATTCTTATGCTAAGATAGACTTCTGGGGAAAATTTCAGTTCAATTGGTTGAAATTTAGATGCGCTTCAATCGATTTAGTGTTTTTGGCATAATTATGCCCCTAAAAAAATATAACTCTGAGTGCAAGAGTAAAATCAAAATTTTTGGCCGGCCCGCCGAATAAAATCATAAAGCTATTTTCAATTCGTTATACTCGTTATACACATTTTTCTGTTAATGCTTACTATATAATGTCGACAAATGCGTACTTATTTTTCTTTTATAATAGGGGGAATGACGGGGGTTTTTTATGACTGATTATGCTCAAATTTGGCTTAAACATTCTTTGTGGCCAAATTTCATAAAATTTGGTCGACAAAAACCCCCTGACAATAATAGAACAAAACCTGCCAAAGCCGTTTTTTTCCTACGTCTTCAGTGGCTTGTTAGAAATATCTAACAGAAAACGGAAAGTATCTTTAACTATTCTGTCCTATTTTTTTTACAAAAGTTATCCGACTCAATGTTTAAATAGAGTGTAAATGTAATCAGATATGTATCAGATCAGTATAACTTTGTCAAAAAGGCAAACCGTGGCGATTCGTAGGGCCCCTGTGAAGTCTTTTTTGAACGTCTTTCGTCCCTTCGAAACGCGCAGAGGGTTACGGCAAGGTGATGGTCTTTCGTGTCTGCTATTCAACATCGCTTTGGAGGGAGTAATACGAATGGCAGGGATTGACACGAGTGGTACGATTTTCACTAAGTCCGTCCAGTTATTTGGTTTCGCCGACGACATAGATATCATGGCACGTAACTCTGAGAGGATGGAGGAAGCCTACATCAGACTGAAAAGCGAAGCTAAACGAATTGGACTAGTCATCAACACGTGGAAGACGAAGTACATGATAGGAAGAGGCTCCAGAGAGGTCAATGTAAACCACCCATCACGAGTTTCTATCGGTCTATCGGTGATGAAATCGAGGTGGTTGAAGATTTCGTGTACTTAGGCTCACTAGTGGCCCCGTTAACGATACAAGCAGAGAAATTCGGAGACGCATCATGGCAGGAAATCGTACGTACTTTGGACTCCGCAAAACGCTAAGATCGAATAAAGTTCGCCGCCGTATAAAACTGACTATCTACAAAACGCTTATTAGACCGGTAGTTCTCTACGAACACAAGACCAGGACAATGCTCGAAGTGGAGCAACGCGCACTGGGAGTTTTCGAAAGGAAAGAGCTGCGTACCATCTATGGCGGGGTTCAGATGGTGGACGGTACGTGGAGGAGGCGAATGAATCACGAATTGCACCAGCTGTTGATAGAACCATCCATCATTCATACCGTGAAAATCGGAAGACTGTGGTGATCCGACGGGAACAAGAAGGCGAGGTGCACAGCGGGCAAGGTGGATAGATCAGATGGGAAAGATTTGCCGACCCCCCGCAGACTGCGTGGTTGCGCGACGTACAGCCATGGACCGAGCTGAATGGAGAAGACTTTTGTGTACTACACAGGCCACTCCGGCAGGGGAAGAAGGCGGAACAGTAAAACCCTAACCCGATATGTGTGACATCTGGATTTGGTTCAAAATGTAAACAACAGTGTTAATTAACTACTACCAAAAGATATTTTAGTTACAAGATAAAGATTGTCGCTTCAATTCCATTTGTTCTGCTGTCCCAAACATGTGTGGTACCTATCTGTCAAATCGTATGTATTTTTCCTTCATTGACATTTAGCACCCTATCTTCGCCAGCAAAAGATGTTCCGAACAGCGACGACAGCGACAATCTTTATCTTGTAACTAAAATATCTTTTCTACCACCTTTTTAAGGCATAATTTTTTTTCGATATCTTATTAAAACCAAACACTCAATCATGCAACTATATAACGATGTGGTATGCTTGAGATACCTGCTTGATTATAGCGACTAGGGAAAGAATTTATTTTCAGTATATTCATTTATTTGGTCTACATCTAAACAGATAACACTGTATCAACAATTTGACGGCACAATACACGGTTCGAGGCCGCAACTCTCCATCCTCGAATACGCCCCACGCTCGCCAAGTCGTTTTGCACCTGGTCTACCCATCTCGTGCGCTGCGCTCCACGCCGTCTCTTACATGCCGGATCGGAAGCGAACACCATCTTTGCAGGGTTGCTGTCCGCCATTCTTGCAACATGTCCTGCCCATCGTACCCTTCCAGCTTTAGCTACCTTCTGAATACTGGGTTCGCCGTAGAGCTGGACGAGCTCGTGGTTCATTCTTCGCCGCCACACACCGTCTTCTTGCACACCGCCAAAGATGGTCCTAAGCACCTGTCTCTCGAATATTCCGAGTGCTTGCAAGTCCTCCTAGAGCATTGTTCATGTTTTATGTCCGTAGAGGACAACAGGTCTTATTAACGTCTTGTACATGACACATTTGGTGCGGTGGCGAATCTTTTTTGATCGCAGTTTCTTCTGAGCCCCGCAGTAGGCGCGACTTCCACAAATGATGCGCTTTCGTATTTCACGACTAACATTGTTATCAGCCGTTATCAAGGATCCGAGGTAGACGAATTCCTCGACCACCTCGAAGGTATCCCCGTCTATCGTATCACTGCTTCCCAGGCGGGCCCTGTCGCACTCGGTTCCGCCCACAAGCATGTACTTTGTCTGCATGTGTACAGTTCTGCCACCTTTGCAAATGTTCGGCCGACAATGTCCATGTCATCCGCGAAACAAATAAATTAACTGCATCTGGTGAAAACCCGGCTCTCCGCATGACACCAAAGTTGAACAACAGGCAGTAAAGTCCATCACCTTGTCTTAGTCCCCGGCGTGATTTGAACGAACTGGAGTGTTCGCCCGAAATCTTCACACAGTTTTGCACACCATCCACCGTTGCTTTGGTCTGGTAAGCTTCCCTGGGAAGCTGTTCTCGTCCATAATTTTCCATAGCTTTACGCGGTCTATACTGTCATATGCCGCCTTTAAATCAATGAACAGATGGTTCGTTGGGACCTGGTATTCACGACATTTTTATAGGATTTGCCGTACAGTAAAGATCTGGTCCGTTGTCGAGCAGCCGTCAACTAAGCCGGCTTGATAACTTCCCACGAACTCATTCACTAATGGTGACAGATGACGGAAAAAGATCTGGGATAACACTTTGTAGGCGGCATTAAGGATGGTGATCGGTCGAAAGTTCTCACACTCCAGCTTGCCGCCTTTCTTGTAGATGGGGCATATAACCCCTTCCTTCCACTCCTCCGGTAGCTGTTCAGTTTCCCAGATTCTGACTATCAATTTGTGCAGGCGAGTGGCTAGCTTTTCCGGGCCGATCTTGATGAGCTCAGCTCCGATACTATCCTTACCAGCTGCTTTATTGGTCTTTAGCTGTTGGGTGGCATCCTTAACTTCCCTCAAGGGGGCTGGTTGGCTTCCATCGTCCGCTGAACTGACGTAGTCATCTCCTCCGCTGCCTTGACTTTCACTTCACTCAAATGTTTCTCGTAGTGCTGCTTCAACCTTTCGATCACCACACGTTCGTCCGTCAAGATGCTCCCATCCTTATCCCTTCACATTTCGGCTCGCGGCACGAAGCCTTTGCGGGATGCGTTGAGTTCTATCAGAACTTGCGTGTTTCTTGAGAACGGCACAGCTATTCCATCTCCTCGCACTCCGCCTCTAACAGGCGGCGTTTCTTCTCCTGAAAAAGACGGGTCTGCTGTCTCCGATTCCGTCTATAACGTTCCACTTTCTGCCGGGTACCTTGCTGCAGCGCGACTAGCTAAATCCTAGTTGTTCTATAAATAAAAAAATAAAAAAAATAAATAAACAAGCCGTTCCCGTTACCCACTTTACCCCACCTGTTCACTTTACCATCGTTACCCCTTCTCTCTGTGCAATATGTACAATGTTGCAGGAAGTTTTTAATGCTACCCAATGCTATTTTAATTTCAACAGCACTTCTCAGAGCTTTTTGTACCTATTGATCCCGTTACATGTGCCTCCGTTTTACGTTGGAGCCATTTGCAAAAGAAAAATTCCGCCAAGCGGTGGTGATCCTGCAAGCAGAGTGTGCCGCATTTGACAGGTCTCCTGCTCGTTTGGAACACAATTTTATATGGGAATGACAGATGAATTTTGTTCCAATTCTGACAGTATCGTCGCCACTCTTAATTACATACACTCTGCCTGCAAGGACACCGTTCTGGAAAAAAAACCTTCAGAAGGTCTCGTTTCCACGTTGCTATACCTTGAGCATTAACAAAAAAGGATGGTAGAATCTTTGAATTCTCCATTTCCTCTCAATAATTCTCCTCATATTGAATTGAGCAATCAGTTCGATTACTCATAATAAAATAAAGCAAAAGGGGTCTAGCTCTAGCCTAAGAGATTTGATTCATGCGACGAAGCAAATAATCCTGCCAATTGTGGTATCTGCACTGTTGAGTTTTTAGCTTCTTTTTGTGTAACCTTCGGGGCCCAAGGTTTCATTTCAGATTGCCAGGAAGGGTAACTGCTGTATTTTGCTGGTATCTTTTACTCGCGAAAATCAATGTTTCTCCTATTAGTCGCAAGTTTTATTACTGCGCATCTGGTTGCAAACAATATGTACTACATGCGCAATGATGCGCTATAAGTTGAACGCGAATAAAATCAGTTTTCGCGAGATCGAAATGGATCAATCAAGGTATCTCATTTAGCACTCTCCGCATCAAAACAACGGCGGCACTGTATACGCATATGTATTTCTATTCATGTTCATTTCATAGCGGCGGTTTTTGCGGTCCATTCTAATTTCAACTGAAACAATAATAACAATGAATCAACAATTTGACACCACAATAGTAGCAATAGTGAAATGCAGGTGCTAGGAGATCCATTGTTGGTTAATTTACCATTCACATAATAATTTTATCTCATGAAATGCCCGTTATGTGTATACAAAACTATGTTGATTAACTTAAGCGTGCAAACGAACCACCCGCTCAGAGTCTTCGTGCGGTTCGTGTTGCCTTCCACGGCGGGTAAATCGAATGGAACAGTTCAAGTCTTGTCAACACGGTCGTAGGTCGGGCGTGCGGTTCGCGTTGTTTGTAACTATTTCGTGATAGTTTTAAAGAAAAACCCAGATTAATCCACCTAGCGGCGATGGTGCCTTTCTCGTGCATCGTAAAATGTACTGAAAAAATCACATAGGAAATGTCAAAAAAGCATTTTAGGGGGATAGATCGCATATTTTCTATCATTTTGCATGTTTTTGCATTAATTACTATGCATTTCCACCATTCTTGAAAAAAAAAATTTTTTTCGATTTTGAATTTTTTTTTCCAAGGGGGGACCCTTGGGATAAAACAATGATTTTTCAATAATTCCGAAATGCAATGTCCGATCAGGCCAATTTTCAATAGCAAACAATGGGACCGCATTCCCTGTCGAATGCAACTTGTTGCGAGTAAATCGGGTAATGCTAAGTTCCAAAAAGTGTGTCTACAAAATTTGTACACATACACACATACACACACACACATACATACATACACACAAACAGACATCACCTCAATTCGTCGAGCTGAGTCGATTGGTATATAACACTATGGGTCTCCGAGCCTTCTATCAAAAGTTTGGTTTTGGAGTGAAATTATAGCCTTTACGTATACTTAGTATACGAGAAAGGCAAAAACAGAAATAACAGTTACATCAGCTGAATATAGACTGTTTTTTCTTCTTTAGTAGTGTTCAATTGAATTTATCGCGCAAGTGACGGTAGTTGCGGTCGTGTGGTGGGCTTTTTTTTCAGTGAATTGGGGTTTATTGAATTTATATGTGCACTTCGTTTTGCTGCGGAAAGAAGAAATGAGAAGAAAGTGTTATTTAAATCCTGAATCAGGATTTCATAAAGTGAAAGTGAAAGAAGATTAGTAAGGCTAATTGTGGTGTGGTGTAGCAGTATGGTGTGATTGTACCGTATGGTACCACATGGATTACTGCATGATGAAGACCTGTGCGCCGCTGCGTCATGCCGCCGCCGCAGCCGGTGATTTTCTCACGTCGCCGCCGCCGTCGAAAATTAATCGGCGAGCCGCCGCATGAATATTTTTCACCACGCCGATGGCTATTGAACGAGTATTAAACCAGTAAGTTAACGAGTTTCGTACTGAACATTTTTATCGGTTCATCCTATAGGAAATACATATTTTCAGTCAATTTCATATTCTTCTTTTTCATTGGTGTTGTCTTATGACAAGTAATTTAATTTGGAAACTCGAAAAGATTCTTTTTTTTTAAGGAACTCCATTTCAAAATACTTCTTTTAGTAATTCCGTCGAGAATATAGAAGCCTATCGAGAAATCCGCCCGAAGTTATTTCAAGAATTTATTTTAAAAAAATCTAATTCAAAAACAGGAAATTCTTTTCGAATTTCTTTTAGAAATACTTCAATTCTTTCAGATTTTTTTCGGTAACTTTTCCATGATGTCCAATGGGAAATTAATCAGAAATTTCGTCAAAAATTCCCAGCTGGATATAAGGTATTTTATGAGACGTTTCGCGGCGGCCGGATTACATGTAATTTAATGTTTTGTTTTGGTTTAATTCTGCGTGAACATCTAGTTATGTCCAAACACAAAATAATTTTTCTAACTTTTAATTTGTTTTAATAATGTTTTCTTCAGCATTTTATGCTAAGAATGCAATAGTATGAATAATCTAGCAACACGTATTGGAAATGGTATGAAAAGCTTTGTTCTTAAGCTCTAGAAACCAAAAAACTAGGTAGAAGTGATGATCCGACCTATTGGAATGTTCAGCGTGAATTAACCAAACAAACGCGCTCCCACTATTTGCCAAAGTAGATAAGCACGACAGAAACAGCTGTTTCAATCTGTCTCATAAAATGCCTTATAATTTACAGAGGAGTTTTCATGTGGATTCCAGAAGATTTTTTAAGGAGTGTTAAGGGAAATTTCCGAAGGTATTACTGACAAATTTGAAAACGATTTTCCAGGTGGATTCTTGGACGAATGTTTCGGAAACTACGTGGAGGTATTTTCTGGAGAAATTCGCAATTGAATTTCCGTAAGCATTCTCAGAAAAAAATCTGGAGAAATTGCCGGGCGTGGAAATTCTATGTGATATTCAAAAGGAGTTTTGTGGAAATTCTCGAAGTAATTCATGAAAAGTACTTGGAGGAATTCCAGTGAGAATTTCAGAAAAAAGTCCTTGAGAAAAATTCTTCAGTTTTTTATTATTGATTAACCTTTATCAATAATAAATGGCATTATTGAAAGCAAGTTTTTAAAAACATTTCATTTTTATTTCACTCGTAATCTAAAAACATGTATTTGAGTTTACATGTTGTACTTTTTTAAATTTTAATTAAAAAAACAGCCTGAGAATCGAACTTAGGTCTGCAAATTGTAAGACCTTTCCGTCAACACTCAACTGTTTCCACTTTTTGAAACAAGTGTCGATCAAAGTAACATGTTATGAGTTCTGACAATACAAACATATGGTATCGAACTCATTATGGTGTGAATACACTATTTCTTAGTTTTCAAACCATGTGAAAAATTCGGCCTAAAAATATAATTGAACTCTCCACCAAGCCCTTGCGCTATTCGACTGACGCGCTTGCCATCTGGACTGTATACCAGATGAGAAATGAGTAGTGATAAAAGACTACCATTATCTTCGTTTTATGTTATATGAATCTGATAATTATCATATGAAGGAGTAAGGAGAATCGTTTAGATGTATTAATCGAAACCAAATAAACCGCACTTATGCAATGAGCTGGCATAACAAATATAACATTCTCTGAGTGGTTTGCATGCGAGATTTCATACAAAACGCTTAATACAAAGAATGTCACAACTTTTTGTTTTGGGTTCGCAACAATTAGGGGAAATGTTCCGATCTCCATCTCACTGTACATATATCCATCTCATCGCTAAACAAAGTAATACGGCACCAAATTCGTCGCTTCTTTTTGTCAACATGCGTGCTCACTGCTGAAAAAATCACAAAAATAGTAAACACTACTACTACTACATACTAGCATTCCTCTCTTTTCCCAACTGACTATAAGGACTTGACCGGCGCCGTTATAACAATACAAGTTGCCAGAATCAGTGGTGGGGTTTTTTGGTTTCTGAATTGCATTTGATGTAACGATTTCAATGTTTCATCTGTGTTACTGGTAATAAACTCTATTCAGTTTTTATTCTGACAGACTTTGCGTCCTGCATCCCCAAATACAATGATTCATTGCGTTTTCTGGCAAGTAAAACATTGAGCGCAATGAATCATTTACCAATATATACACTAGACCTCTTCATGTTTTCAAAAAGTATCAAACATTCAACCGGTCAGCCCATAATCACAATTCTTATGCTAAAATAAGTCTCCTGTCAAATTTTCAGCTAATTCGGATAAAAATTCGAGGAGGCTCAAGTCGATTTAGTGTTTTGGACTATTTTTAATTTTGGAAAAAAATCTAACATGAGATATAAACGTCAAAAACTATCGCAACAACCTCTATACGGAAGCTATTGGTGTACTCTACAAGTCTTGTGAACATTGCGATTCGTTCCGTTTACGTTTTGTCCATGTTAAAGTGATAAATACTGCATAAAAATACTGTTTCCCCCAAAAGTCGTTGTTCTACAATATTCTTGAGTTTATAACAAATGATTGTTATTATGTTATTATATTATTATTCCTCTTTTTTCCCTGGAAATTTGAGTGATATAATTACCCATGTGCGATTTACCGTTAAATTCTTAAAAATCAGAAGCTGAACATTTGTCATGAATTTGCACGTTAGGATTTCTTCAAGCAAGTTGTTCGAACAAAACATAAATCAAATCATATGATATTTGATGCTTACAACAAACGACTTCCAAATTTTGTTAATTTCACCATATGTCTGCATGCTTTTAACATTGAGTGCATCGTAGTAACAAGTGAAATCGAAGCTTCTTTGTTTGAACAACTTGTTTGAAGAAATCTCAGCGTGCAAATTTATGACAAATGTTCAGCTTCTGATTTTTAAGAATTTAACGGTAAATCGCAAATGGGCAACTCTATGACTCAAATTTCCAGGGAAAAAAGAGGAATAATAATATAATAAATTAACAATCATTTGTTATAAACTCAAGAATTTTGTAGAGCAACGACTTTTGGGGGAAACAGTATTTTTATGCACCTAAAAGCATAAAAATCGCTTTAACATGGACAAAACGTAAACGTAACGAATCGCAATGTTCACAAGACTTGTAGAGGACACCAATAGATTCCGTATAGAGGTTGTTGCGATAGTTTTTGACGTTTATATCTCATGTTAGATTTTTTTCAAAATTAAAAATAGCCCAAAAACACTAAATCGACTTGAGCCACCTCGAATTTTTATCCGAATTAGCTGAAAATTTGACAGGAGACTTATTTTATCATAAGAATTGTGATTCTGGGCTGACCAGTTGAATTTTTGATACTTTTTGAAAACATGAGGAGGTCTAATATACACGAATGTCTAGACACAACCGATATAGTGCAAGATTATCGCCGTTTTATTGGAATGCTTTACTTAAATGGATCATTTCCTTGATCATTTAATATTTCAAATGTAGTGATCCCATTTTATACTAAAATCCACAAATAGCGTGTACCTCTTTTGAAACTTCGATTCTAGTCGATAGAACTTTGGTTACGCGTGTAGACCCGAGATCTTTCTCCACAGATTTCTTGTAAAGCTGAGACCTTACTGCAGAGATTTCTTGTTCAACTCTGAGGATACTAATATATAAAAGTATAATATTGCAATTAAATTGGAGCGAGCTTAAAATCTGTTGAATTGACTCAAGTAACACATTTCTATCAAATCTGGTGATTGTGACCAAATTCAGACATATAGCAAAAATATTTAAGTACAAGATAGTCCACTCTTCAGTATCCCATACAATCTTTTGGCGAACAGACTGTTTGGACAGAAGCGCCAACTTGTGATGTAAAGTCAAACTAATTTTCAAAAAAACGATCAAGTAAGCATTGCGTTTTCATTGTTTTTTACAACAATATGCAAACATCGATCCAAACGTCAATGTTAGTAGATGAGTTTGCTTCCAGCAGAAAACGAGTTTCGTAAGTGTTTAGCGTGAGCTGTGTTGTAAAGTTATAATTTTCTTGTTCCAGTAGGAGTATTGATCATTAATCTCTTAAATTACAGATGGTCAGTAGGATGACAGTGCCAAATGTTATAACTTATGCTAGCAAAATTATGGAAAGTTCTAGCCAATTTTGAATGGAGAAAGCTAGATGACACCCTTCTCTCCAGAATTATGTTGATCCTTTGATGTAGGGAAGAGTCGGAAGGAAGCTTATATCTCGATACAATTAACGTTTCAGTTCGTTTAAGTTTCAAATTATCGGCTTATAGTACAAATAAATGTTGTGACATCATTCACATCATTCAATTCATTTGTTAACCCCGAAAATTAAAAAAAAAACGTTAGGGATTTATTCATTTTTGACTTACGACTTACATCCACTATGGTCTATCCAAAGTCTTTGATCTGTCGCCCCTCACTGAGTGGTCAAATGGAGCCACGGATTAATCAAAGTCAATGGCGATGCCTTAACTAAAATATATCTGTTCAACGAATTTATGTAAATGATGGGCAAAAATGCAAGGAATTGCTATATTTCGTTTAACCTACACGACTGTGATTATTTTATTGTTTCGTTGAACAGATGAGTTTTCAGGTTATGAAGCACTATTCTCATCCATCCATCTGTATGATATCTAGAAATTTTTTGATTAAGGCAGTAAAGACAAAATTGCATCAGCTGGGATTCCCAACTTGATTCTGCTGTTCGTTTGTAGTTTGTAGTTGACGTTTTGGTTTGTTTTGGTTTGCTATCTCAGAATCGCATCGTCGCGTTTCAGTATACGTCGCGCCGCAGTGAGTGATATTCGTTCATTGAAGCGCCTCAACGCGTTTACTGCGATTGAATAGTTCGACCGCCATCCGTTGGAGCGCTACAATGCATGTTCGCCTGTTTTTCACAAGAGTGGGCTATATTGTTAATATATAATATTTGCATATAGGGACATACTGGTCGTAAGACGATCATACGATTCTCTTTTGAAATTTCGCCACAAGAAAATGATTTTCATACGATTCACTAATGGAATGCATTTTATACGACAATCTTATGAAAAATTTTATGTTCGTTTAAAAAAAAGTGTAACCTGGTTTCGAACCGTGGACCGTCGTGATTAGGAGGCGTGAGATCACACCAACACCCACCGACGTTCAGGGAAACGTCTTGTTGGATATACAATAAAAAGATTAATTTGACCGAAATATGATCTTAATATTTTCATAGTTCAATTCTTATGAAACATTCTCATAAGTTTGGTCGTATGAAATACTTACGACCAGTATGCTCAGTGTATAAGTTTCGACACCTGACTTGGAACATATGTGCTACTCGAGGGATTGTGTTTTACTTCCGAAACATACAATCTATCGCAACACTACCACCATATTAGCTGCAGATAAAATGGAACACAAGATTGTCTGTATTCTCTGCATATGAAAACAAAGAGTTATCGCTATTCTCTTTTGTTGCTTGTTTATTTTTTTGCATTTTTCAGCGACAATTAAACTACTTGACACATCCACACATATCACGAACACAAAAGCGAAAGGCTACAAAAAACACACTCTCATATTCCTTTCGTGTGGTTTCAGTCAGGAGAGGCTTAATTCAATAACAAAAACATTTCATACAGTAACCATAGAGGAGTGTATAGCGTCACCGCATCTCTCTGACGGTTTTGTTCATGCTCTAGGTTCGAATCCTGGTGACAGCCATGGGAGGGGGAAGGGGGTGGGGCATTTTAAAGAGACTAAAGGTGTTCGGCCGTACGGCACACTATTTTTTGTACACACATACACGCTCACATGCACACATATAGCCTAAAGAGACTAATAGAAATTTTTGGATTTGGGCAAAGCTTCTTAGTTGTCGACCAAGTGTGACTAAGAAGGACGGCAGGGCTGTATGACCCAAGTATCCCAAAATAAACTATTTTTTCATGCGGTTTGAAAATTGGATTTTAGGGGAACAAATCAATACTTCCAATACGAAACTGGGACCAGTCTGGGTGCTGGTATAGCGAATCCGCACCAGCGGGAGCGCAAAATGTTGGCTTTGGGGAGTTGATAGTAACCAACAGTGCATCATTGAGACCCATGTGGGCGGTAGCAGTGCGAAACCGCACCTGCGAGAGCGCAAAATGTTGGCTTTGGGGGGTTGATAGTAGCCAACAGTGCATCATTGAGACCCATGTGGGCGGTAGCAGTGCGAATCCGCACCTGCGGGAGCGCAAAATGTTGGCTTTGGGGGGTTGATAGTAACCAACAGTGCATCATTGAGACCCATGTGGGCGGTAGCAGTGCGAATCCGCACCTGCGGGAGCGCAAAATGTTGGCTTTGGGGGGGTTGATAGTAACCAACAGTGCATCATTGAGACCCATGTGGGCGGTAGCAGTGCGAAACCGCACCTGCGAGAGCGCAAAATGTTGGCTTTGGGGGGTTGATAGTAACCAACAGTGCATCATAGAGACCCATGTGGGCGGTAGCAGTGCGAATCCGCACCTGCGGGAGCGCAAAATGTTGGCTTTGGGGGGTTGATAGTAACCAACAGTGCATCATTGAGACCCATGTGGGCGGTAGCAGTGCGAATCCGCACCTGCGGGAGCGCAAAATGTTGGCTTTGGGGGGTTGATAGTAACCAACAGTGCATCATTGAGACCCATGTGGGCGGTAGCAGTGCGAAACCGCACCTGCGAGAGCGCAAAATGTTGGCTTTGGGGGGTTGATAGTAACCAACAGTGCATCATAGAGACCCATGTGGGCGGTAGCAGTGCGAATCCGCACCTGCGGGAGCGCAAAATGTTGGCTTTGGGGGGTTGATAGTAACCAACAGTGCATCATTGAGACCCATGTGGGCGGTAGCAGTGCGAAACCGCACCTGCGAGAGCGCAAAATGTTGGCTTTGGGGGGTTGATAGTAACCAACAGTGCATCATAGAGACCCATGTGGGCGGTAGCAGTGCGAATCCGCACCTGCGGGAGCGCAAAATGTTGGCTTTGGGGGGTTGATAGTAACCAACAGTGCATCATTGAGACCCATGTGGGCGGTAGCAGTGCGAATCCGCAGCTGCGGGAGCGCAAAATGTTGGCTTTGGGGGGGTTGATAGTAACCAACAGTGCATCATTGAGACCCATGTGGGCGGTAGCAGTGCGAATCCGCACCTGCGGGAGCGCAAAATGTTGGCTTTGGGGGTTGTTAGTAACCAACAGTGCATCATTGAGACCCATGTGGGCGGTAGCAGTGCGAATCCGCACCTGTAGGAGCATTTTAAAGAGACTGTAAAGGTGTTCGGCCGTACGGCACACTATTTTTTGTACACACATACACGCTCACATGCACACATATAGCCTAAAGAGACTAATAGAAATTTTTGGATTTGGGCAAAGCTTCTTAGTTGTCGACCAAGTGTGACTAAGAAGGACGGCAGGGCTGGATAGTTTTAATCAATGCTACATATAGGCATCATTTCAAGAAAAATCTGGGTCATGTAGGTCCGTTATATGCTATATCAAATATAAATATGCTTAGAATACAGAGCCTTCTATCGAAATTTTGGCTTCCGAGCGGTTTTATAAGCATTCCACCACTCCTAAATAAATAGGAAAAGCAAAAACAAAATTTTTTGTTCGGTTTTTTTTTTGCTTCGATAGTACGTACGCTTCGATAGTACGTAACGTACACTAAAATTACGCAGGTGTACGTACTATCGAGGTACATATGCCTGTAAATGCCAGAAATCTATCTAAACGCATTTTGGGAGCGGTTTCGCAGGTTTCCGATCATATGAAAGAAGAACTGCCTGGGGAAAAGGGGAATAGCAAGGCGCATGCTTTTTCCAGAGTTGAGTTGCTGTTAGTAACGCATTCTGTTAGGTCAATAGTTTTTTGCATTGGTAAATTTGTGATATGGCAGACCTAGATTATCCTGGTACGTTGTAGAGCTAATAGATACAACTAAAAATAAGCATACAAAACAATAATTAGACCTGCATTTCAGAAATCAATCCGGCTAACGAGCTGGAGAAACGCGTTGCTGATGCTTTTCTCATATTTGACCACCACAGCAATAAAACGGTTGATGTGCGCGAAGTTGGAACTATTTTACGATTTTTGGGTTAGTTTTAATGCATAGAACTATTCATGTGTAATTTTGAAATCGTTTTTTTTCAGGCTGTGTTCCAACGGAAGCAGACGTAAACGAAGTAATTTCTGCCACTGAGTTTGAAGACTCGAATGGTACGGTCCATATCTCGAGATTCCTACCGTATGTTAGTCAACTGATTGCAGAGCATAAGTAAGTCATGTGATCTCGTTATGAATTTAATCTCGACATACCTTATCCCATTTCAATGCACTAGACTTGAGCCCGCCCCACCGGAGAAACTTCTGAAAGCATTTCGCGTTTTGGACCAAGAGGGAAGAGGGTTCGTTGATCGGGAGTATATGACAAAGTTGATTACGGAAGAAGGGGAACCATTCACTGCAGAAGAGCTCGAAGAAATGATGGCCGTTGCCGTTGATATGGCTACCGATAAAATTCCTTACGAAAATTATCTGAACCAACTTTTGGTAAGAAATATTTCATTATTCATTCTATTTTAAATTATTAAAAAATTATTTAATTCAAAAGTATGAACCTCAAGATTCAATCTATACATTGGCCGATCAGTTCAAGAATCAAATCAAACGCAGAACCATTTTTAAATTTTATAGGCGATAATTTCATTGTGTCTTTTCAGGTTGACTTCTAAGCTCAATAAATGGAGGAAATTATATTTTGCCGAACAGATTTTACTGTAACTATTTTTCCGAACTGTACCTTAATTTCCATAGACTCTTGGCTCCGTTCTGATTCCTCAAAATTTAGATAACGTGGGGGGGTTTTATATCCAAAATCACCCCCGTGGTTACGCCACTGAAGAGGTTCTCCATCTCTCAGACCTTCTATTGTATCAAGATCTGCTAGTTACTGACGCCTACTACCTACTTTGGATAGTTGGAGTTTCTGCTTGTTTTTTTAAAATAATTATTATGAAATGATAAGCCTTCTTACCGTTTCTACCAAATATAAAAAAAAGTTTTATGATTTCGCTTCTATCACGCCTAAGGGGCCATCCACAAAGTACGTCACGCGTTTAGGGAAGAGGGGGTTTCAAGAAGCGTGACGATCCTTACAATTTTTTTTAGAGAATTAATACAAAAAGCTTGACGAAGGGGAAGGGGGGTTCAAAAATTACCGTTTCTCGTGTGACGTACTTTATGGATCTTTCCTAAGTTTTATATTAGCATAAGCATTGAGCAATTCGCACAAATTCGTAGGTGGTACTCAAGCCTACACGGTGTCTCTATGGGATAATATTATTTTATAAAAATCAGTATCTCTGAAACACCCACCACGCGAAAGTGTATAGTCTCCTCTTTCATGTCGTGGGTAAACTAAAATGTTCTATCGGGGGATCTAGAACAATTTTTCGGTATTTTTAGTGCAAACTCCATATAAATCTTATTCACCACCAAACTCACCTCCACCAAAAATGTATGGAAAAATGACCCCCGATAGAACATTTTATAATTACACTCAATTAAGTTTCTTTGGACAAAGACACCGTGCCAGGACTATTGTATGAGAGTAGAATCACTTTCATCCGTTACTACAGATATTGATTTGGGACTAATCATTATCTCTTAGATGGAGCAATTCACTCTCCAATAATCGAGATCTGTCCTGGGCACGTCCTTGCGAATGCTGAGGAAGGGAAAGGATGGTTAGTTGGACACCTACTTAAGAAATATGCAGAGAACTCTACGACCTCTGCCACGGGAGGTTTTGGAATTGCTAGTGTGGGAGGTTATAACAATAGGATTTTTCGGTAGAACGTGAAACACAGAAAGAACTAAGACAGAAATACAAAGTAGGAAAGGGACGAGCCTGGAATTGAACCCAAGACCTCCTGATTATAAGGCAGAAGCGGTAGCCACTAGACCACCGAGCTCGTCTCTTCCCTAAGTTTTATATTTAGCAAAAAAATATGCAGACAGATACACCTACTGTACTTCAATGCTGTATCTTTTGGACCCACTGCAGTGCCGCGATTTGCATAAGAGTCCCATGTCGATTGTTGACGATTTAGATTTTCTTTAAGAAATGAGCTTAAATGCACTTACATTTGAGATAAACTGATAAAATAATAGGCTTTGTTCTAGAAATTTGAAAATCAAAACCCGCTTGTGTTGTCCCATCTTGCTATTTATTTGCATAACAGTCACATTCTATATTTTGATACACTTTCGCACAAAACATCAATGTAATTATGGTCCATTTAATAGTTCCATAGCAATGTATACAGATGAAGAATATTATGCCAAATTTTTAGAAAGATTGCTGGTTTTATCGATTTATTAGAATTTTTAGAATTTCTCCATGTAAAACGATTTGAAAAATTCAACAGCATATTTCCCAAGTTGAAGAAAACTGACATGGGACGCTTATGCGAATAGGGGCAGTGCACTTCAATGCTATATCACATCGTCGAAGACGATTGGTTGACCTTATGTACAATTATATCTGGCCGCCACTTCTTCTTCTTCTTCTTCATTGGCATTACATCCCCCACTGGGACATTGCCGCCTCGCAGCCTAGTGTTCATTAAGCACTTCCACAGTTATTAACTGCGAGGTTTCTAAGCCAAGTTACCATTTCTGCATTCGTATATCATGAGACTAACACGATGATACTTTTATGCCCAGGGAAGTAGAGACAATTTCCAATCCGAAAATTGTCTAGACCGGCACCGGGAATCGAACCCAGCCACCCTCAGCATGGTCTTGCTTTGTAGCCGCGCATCTTACCGCACGGCTAAGGAGGGCCCGTGATATCCTACGGGAAGGTGCTGCTGGCCGCCACTATCGCATTCTATTGAATATTCGTTGGTGTCGAATAAAGTGTCGTGCTAAAAATCCAGTTTTTGTGAAATTTGCTTTCACCTGCAAATGTTATTCAATTCATTCCCAGCCAACATCAAGTCGTATATGCGTAATGATGAACTTCTCATGTGAAACTTCAAACAGATTTACCTTATGCTGCTAGTATATGGAATTCCGCTGGGAAGTTTATACTCATTTTAAAGGTTTGCAGCTCATCCAAGAACTCCTTGGAATATAGATCTATGGATCAATCAGCGTAATCATGAATTCCCTATGTGTAACTTTGGTCAAATATCTTTATGTGGCCTTATTCTAGTCATTTAGAAACATGCTGTTTTTTTAACTAATTTTTTTTTTAAATTTATTTACAAAGTTTTAGCTGAGAAGTTTATACAAACTGTTTTCAGCCAATTAGCTGGAGAAACTCATGAGTAGGCGAGCAACTTAAAATTAATTCTCTTAAAATCAAATTCTTATCCTATACATCGAATTCAATTTAAATCATATTTCTATGTACCAATTCACGAATTTTTCTTTTAAAAGTGGTAAATTTATTTCACTTTTATTTCATTTGGTAGTGCATTAAATTTCGTAATTCCAGAATAAAATACATTTCTAATAGCTAATTCAGTTCTAGGTAATAATTTTCTCTATTTCTTGTATTAATAGAATGTATGGCGTGAACTTGAATAAGCGGAGTATTACATCTTACATGACCATATTTTATTTTATAAATTACCAATAATACATTATAAATACAAAGGTTATTCAATGAAAGTATTTTTTCGGAGTATATCTGAGCAGTTGGATATAGCATAGGAAGCTTTTTCATTATCTTTATTGCTTTGTTTTGCAATACCTTCAAACTATGTAGTTGCGTAGGGCCAATTGAACCCCAAATACAGCTCATGTAATTTAAATGCGGAACTATAAATGCATTGTACAAATTCCAACAGCTTTGAGTGCTTAAACAACTTCGGGCCTTTTTCAATGCAAAAACTATGGGCAATATTTTATTTCTTATTTTTTCGATGTGAGATTTCCATTTCAAATCATTATCAATGGTTAGACCTAAATAATCTGTTTTCAAAACTTGTTTTAATTCAATTCCTTCAATTGTCAAGGTAAAATTTGGGGTATGTTTTCCCTTACAAAAGAGAAGAAAGTTTGATTTTTCAGTATTTATTCTCATCAAATTAGCTGAAAACCATTGAGGAATAATTTCTAAATCCTGCTGCATTAGTTGCTGTAATTCTGCGATGTGTCTAGCTCTATATTTAAGCACCGCGTCATCTGCATAGCATTGCAATTCGCCATTCAAATCCAGATTAAAAATATCATTCAAAAAAATATTGAACAACAGAGGACCTAAAATTGATCCTTGTGGAACTCCTGTGTTTATAGAAGCAAAGCTACTATTTGAATAGCCAACATTACATAATTGTTTTCGATTGGTCAAATATGACCTTATCAATTCAGTAGAAGCTGACGTTAAACCATAATATTCGATTTTTTTCAAAAGAATGTCATGAGATATACAATCAAACGCTTTAGAGAGATCGATAAATATACATGCTACGTAGTCACCTTCATCTAATCCGTTAATAACATAATTAACAAGTTCCAATGATGCCGACTCGATACTACATTTTGGCATAAAACCAAATTGTTTGTTGCTAATCAGGTTTTTCTGGATCATATGTGTTTTTAGTTGTTGATTCAATATTTTTTCTGGTAATTTGGATAACGATGGTAGAATAGAAATTGGTATGTAATTGATTTTATTTAGTTTGTCTCCCGATTTATATAAAGGAGTAATTCTAGCTTCTTTCAAACAATCATCAAAGTTGGATGACGCTATTATCGAATTTGTTAATTAAACCAATTTCGGAGCTATCTCAACCATATATCTCTTTAATAACTTAACTGAAATTTTATCAGTTCCCACAGTCATTATATTTTGAACTACTCCAACATCAATTAAAAAAAAGGTTAAAGTTTGGGGCACAGGTGGTGGCATAAATCTTTCAAAATCATTAATTGTTATATTTAAAGACCTATTGTTGATTCCAACATTCACAAAATAGTTGTTGAAACACTCCGCTACATCATAATCATTTGATAAAAGGGTTTCATCTTCCCGTAAAGATATTTTTTGATTAGTATGACTGGTAGTAGACTTTTGAAAAATAATCTCTCGTAAGATTGACCAAGTTTTTCTATAATTATTTTGACTATTAGTAATTTGATCAGAGTAGTATTTTTCTTTTGCCATTTTTATTCTGTTACTCAGTTTGTTGCGCTCAAACACATATTTCATGTAGGTACATATTCGTCTTAAATACCGAACCATTGGGCGCGTGTTTATATTTCCTGAATAGATTATTTTTATGATTTATTTCTTGCAAGATTTAATGAGTTATGTATGGTTTTTTTTATTTTATCTTTTCGTTTGTAGACAATTGTCATTTTATTGTTGCTTATTATATTTTGTAGTTCTGAAGTCAAAGTATTGAAATTTTCAGATTTTTGCGCACAAGTTAGTAACAATTGGCTAGGAATATTGTCGTATCTAATTATTGTTTTTTTGAAGCATTGCAGATTATTCTGTAATGGAAGGTGAATACACAAAAGAATAGTTTTGTGATCTGATAAATGAGATTCTGTATCTTTAACCACAAGTTCCATTCTGTATGTAAAATTATTTGTTAGAAAATGATCTATAGTTGTAGCAATTGTATTTGACTGTCGTGTATAGCATAGCGTTTATCCAAACTATTCAATAAAATAAATCCCAAACTCTGTATTCTGATTAAATAATCTTTAACAATTGGATTACTTTGGTCTAACACATTTATGTTAAAATCACCACAGATGTACATATTTTTGTGAATTGATACCACTTTTTCAAATTCGTTCATTAATGATCTCGTGTTCCTTCCAGGGTTATACACACCTAGGCACTTCATATTATAATCAAGTAATTTTATCAAGCGAAAATTGCAATCCTCTACGCAGCTTTTAGATATCAATTGACTTCTCAATCCAGATTGAACGAAAATAGACACTCCTCCACCGCGATTACTTCTACAGGAGTGATACGCATCATACCCTGATAAGTTACAGATTTCTCCCTCATACAACCATGTCTCAGTAAAGACAACTACTTGCACAGTTCCTTGTAAATCTAGTATTAGTTGAAACAAATCATCCATTTTATTCCTACAGCTTCTTGTGTTTAGATGGATTATATTCAAAGAGTTACTAGATAATACGCAATCAGTAGAATAGCGTATATTAACTTCATTTATAATACAATTTTCTTGAGCCATTGATAATCGTGCATATGATAATAAAGAACATAATAGATTGAACAATTGGCACGGCAAATGCTGGGTAAAGCGTACCATTGGTACTTCGCGTACCTGAAGGAATAAAATAGACCCCATCTCGCGGTCCTTAGCCTCTTACCCAGCAACTCCTATCCCTACCTCCTCGCGGTGCTGGCCGGGATACGAGCAACCTTAGGGAAGATCGGGTAACCAACCCCGGTGGGAACTGTGGTCGTATGCTGACAGGGAAGGGGGTTTGCTCCTTCCGGAGGTGCAAATCTTATTGAGCGTCTGTTCTCTATGTCAGGATCGGCTCACAACAGCGTCTGTTCTCCATGTTAGGGGCGGCTGATCATCGTCCGAGTGCCAGCGAGGGACTCTAAGTGAAACTGTGCACCATGGTCCACCGGAAATCAGGAGGAATGGTCCTCCGGAAATTTAGGGGGTTTGGTGTCAGGCCCTGCAAGTCAGCCTTTAAAAATCTTAAGCAACGAACAATCAACAAGAGAGTACGGACCGGAACCATCGGCGAAGACCACTGCGACGAAAAGGGACTAGCGATTGGAAACTCGGTTCGTGGAACTGCAAATCTCTCAACTTCATCGGGAGCACACGCATACTCGCCGATGTGCTCAAGGACCGTGGATTCGGCATCGTAGCGCTGCAGGAGGTTTGTTGGAAGGGATCAATGGTGCGAACGTTTAGAGGTAATCATACCATCTACCAGAGCTGCGGCAACACACACGAGCTGGGAACAGCTTTCATAGTGATGGGCGATATGCAAAGGCGCGTGATCGGGTGGTGGCCGATCAATGAAAGAATGTGCAAGTTGAGGATCAAAGGCCGGTTCTTCAACTTCAGCATAATCAACGTCCATAGCCCACACTCCGGAAGCACTGATGATGATAAGGACGCATTCTACGCGCAGCTGGAACGTGAGTACGACAGCTGCCCAAGCCACGACGTCAAAATCATCATAGGAGACTTGAACGCTCAGGTTGGCCAAGAGGAGGAGTTTAGACCGACGATTGGAAAGTTCAGCGCTCACCGGCTGACGAACGAAAACGGCCTACGACTAATTGATTTCGCCGCCTCCAAGAATATGGCCATTCGCAGCACCTACTCCCAACACAGCCTCCCGTATCGGTACACCTGGAGATCACCACTGCAGACAGAATCACAAATCGACCACGTTCTGATTGATGGACGGCACTTCTCCGATATTATCGACGTCAGGACATATCGTGGCGCTAACATCGACTCTGACCACTATCTGGTGATGGTTAAACTGCGTCCAAAACTATCCGTCATCAACAATGTTCGGTACCGACGACCGCCGCGGTACGACCTAGAGCGACTGAAGCAACCTGATGTCGCCACTGCATACGCGCAGCATCTCGAGGCAGCGTTGCCGGAAGAGGGTGAGCTCGATGGGGCCCCTCTTGAGGACTGCTGGAATACAGTCAAAGCAGCCATTAACGACGCAGCGGAGAACAACGTCGGGTATATGGGTCGAAGTCGACGGAACGATTGGTTCGACGAGTGCAGACAGTTTCTGGAGGAGAAGGACACAGCGCGGGCGGTCGCGCTGCAGCAAGGTACCCGGCAGAACGTGGAACGTTATAGACGGAAGCGGAGACAGCAGACCCGCCTTTTTCAGGAGAAGAAACGCCGCCTGGAAGAAGCGGAGTGCGAGGAGATGGAACAGCTGTGCCGTTCTCAAGATACACGCAAGTTCTATCAGAAGCTCAACGCATCCCGCAAAGGCTTCGTACCGCGAGCCGAAATGTGCCGGGATAAGGATGGGAGCATTTTGACGGACGAACGTGTGGTGATCGAAAGGTGGAAGCAGCACTACGAGGAACATCTGAATGGCGCTGAGAGTACAGGCAGTGAAAGTCAAGGCAGCGGAGGAGATGACAACGTCAGTTCAGCGGACGATGGAAGCCAACCAGCCCCCACCTTGAGGGAAGTTAAGGATGCCATTCAACAGCTAAAGACCAATAAAGCAGCTGGTAAGGATGGTATCGGAGCTGAGCTCATCAAGATTGGCCCGGAAAAGCTGGCCACTTGCCTTCACAAACTGATAGTCAGAATCTGGGAAACCGAACAGCTACCGGAGGAGTGGAAGGAAGGGGTTATATGCCCCATCTACAAGAAAGGCGACAAACTGGAGTGTGAGAACTTTCGAGCGATCACCATCCTTAATGCCGCCTACAAAGTGATATCCCAGATCATCTTCCGTCGTCTGTCACCATTAGTGAACGAGTTCGTGGGAAGTTATCAAGCCGGCTTCGTTGACGGCCGCTCGACAACGGACCAGATCTTTACTGTACGGCAAATCCTTCAAAATGCCGTGAATACCAGGTCCCAACGCACCATCTGTTCGTTGATTTCAAGGCGGCATACGACAGTATAGACCGCGTAGAGCTATGGAAAATTATGGACGAGAAGCTTACCAGACTGATCAAAGCAACGGTGGATGGTGTGCAAAACTGTGTGAAGATTTCGGGCGAACACTCCAGTTCGTTCGAATCGCACCGGGGACTAAGACAAGGTGATGGACTTTCGTGCCTGTTGTTCAACATTGCGCTAGAAGGTGTCATGCGGAGAGCCGGGTGTAACAGCCGGGGTACGATTTTCAATAGATCCAGTCAATTTATTTGCTTCGCGGATGACATGGACATTGTCGGCCGAACATTTGCAAAGGTGGCAGAACTGTACACCCGCCTGAAACGTGAAGCAACAAAAGTTGGACTGGTGGTGAATGCGTCAAAGACAAAGTACATGCTTGTGGGCGGAACCGAGCGCGACAGGGCCCGCCTGGGAAGCAGTGTTACGATAGACGGGGATACCTTCGAGGTGGTCGAGGAATTCGTCTACCTCGGATCCTTGCTAACGGCTGACAACAACGTTAGCCGTGAAATACGAAGGCGCATCATCAGTGGAAGTCGGGCCTACTACGGGCTCCAGAAGAAACTGCGGTCGAAAAGATTCGCCACCGCACCAAATGTGTCATGTACAAGACGCTTATAAGACCGGTTGTCCTCTACGGACATGAAACATGGACAATGCTCGAGGAGGACTTGCAAGCACTCGGAGTATTCGAGAGACGGGTGCTTAGGACCATCTTTGGCGGTGTGCAAGAAGACGGTGTGTGGCGGCGAAGAATGAACCATGAGCTCGCCCAACTCTACGGCGAACCCAGTATCCAGAAGGTAGCTAAAGCCGGAAGGGTACGATGGGCAGGACATGTTGCAAGAATGCCGGACAGCAACCCTGCAAAGATGGTGTTCGCTTCCGATCCGGCAGGTACGAGACGGCGTGGAGCGCAGCGAGCGAGATGGGCAGACCAGGTGCAGAACGACTTGGCGAGCGTGGGGCGTATCCGAGGATGGAGAGATGCGGCCTCGAACCGTGTATTGTGGCGTCAAATTGTTGATTCAGTGTTATCTGTTTAGATGTTAACTAAATAAATGAAATGAATGAGATTGAACAATTAGATTATGAATTAGGCAGATCATGAACATCGTTTACTCGGATTATTTTGGAATTCTCATCTTTCCTCAGAAATACTGAGCCATTTGCAAACCAAACAAAGCGGTAATTGTAATCCTTCTTGAACTTCCGTGTTGCACCCAATATACGCTGGTTGATTGATGTAAGATGATGATTGATGAAAATTTGCTGTTTGACTCCGAGACCTATCTCTTCACACGTGATTGGACGTCCTTTGATGGCATTCATAAATTGCTCCTTCACATAAACGGTAGTACACCGTACCAATACAGGTTGAATATCTTTCTGGTTCTTTGAAGACAGCCGCGAAACCCCAAGGATGTTTGCAGCATTAAACGGAATATCCAACAGTCTTGCGATACTTTCAACCAACATACATAAATTTTCATCATTTGTTTTGATCAGGTTCGATATGAGAAAGTTACTCTCCAGACTTTTCTGTTTAACAACATTAACCTCGTAGTTCAACTCTTCCATGTGGTTACGCAGGGTAGAATTGTCTTCCTTTAGGCATTTGATCTGCTCTGACGTAGAACGTATTTCGTTATCGTGCTCAGAGAGTGTGTGTTTAACGGATTCAAATTCATTCGAAATGAACTGCTGAGAGTCCTTCATCTCTTCAACATCAGATTGTAGCTTGCTGATAGCTCCATCAATACGGCTTGCCACATCGTCGATGCGTTGCATGGTTTGATGAGTCGCATTTGTGATATCTTGTTGGATGAGTTTACGAAGATCTGCTAGAGACAAGATGGAGCTACCTGCGCATGTATGTTGATGTTAGAGATCCAACATTAGATCCATCGTCCATTTGGACAATATTGTTTGGCACATTCATGGTGCGTTGTTGCTTGAGCTTAGCAGATCTGGTGGATGTATTCTGCAAAGTCGCTTCTTCAGGGGAACTGCTTGCCTGCCGTTTTGATTTGCTTTGTTTCGTCATTCGCGATGTTGAATAGTCAATACAAATAACTTGCCAGTAAATATAAGTGGTAGGTACGCTTCACCAGTATTGTAACTCCTACAGTCGAAATGATTTCTCTATGCACATCACTTTAACTGTAGTGTGTATGATCATTTGATCAACCTCTCAGTAACTAACACTTAAGCTGTTATTAGTGTGTTGTTTCACTTTTAGAAATTATCATATAGGCTTTAGATCACTTTCGCGAAGACTATGGCGATAAGGAATGTAATAATATCGTTAACTAATTTTCACGTCTACTCGACACAGTTTATTACATTTTTCTTCTTTTGACAGAAGGATATCTGCATTAATGCTTAACAACCATTTGGTCGGGAAATGGTAAATTTATCTCTCGTATACACCCAATATTTTTTTTTACACGGTTGGTATTCTTTAATTTCCCGGTTCACCTGATTTTTCACAGTTTTTTAAATACCACCTGAATTTTCTTTGATTTTTTGTGAATTTTTTCATGGGGTTAACTCATAGTTTCATTAACGCTCATCGACTAAAACCCACCCGTGTAAAAAAAGAACCGGGTGTATACTGTTGAATCAACTTTGTTTTTTACACTCAACTGAAACGGACCCGACGTCGGTAGATGCTCGCTCTGCATATTTGCTTATTATCTAATACATTATCTAATAACACTATCATCCTTATTGCTATGATACATTTTTTGTTATTATTATTACATTTCAATTGCCTCTGGTAGTTAGGATTTTTTATCTGGTTTCATTGGAACATGAAGGAATTACAATGTTTTAAAATTAAACTAAACATAACCTAATTTGTACTAAGGAGCTAATTTGCAACGATTTTTGTCTAAGATTCATAATTATTTTATTGAACATTTGTCGCAATGTCTCAATATAAGAAATTCTATGAAGTTCATTGGTACTTAACTTTCAACGCGGGATCGTGAGTTCTTTGGTATTGCCTGTGCCTCACATTTAGAATCCGTCTTCTAGCTGAGATCGTCGTCAATAATAATGGAGTTGAATTTAAATTCACATTTAGGAATTGTAATACCTTTGGTTTCGACAATTAAATTTATCAAAGATACGAGAGCATTATCAATATCAATATCAATTTGGTATCGAGAGGAATATCAACATCAAAATTCCTATCGATATACGTTTTATATATATCCCAATCAGCTCTATGATATAGTTAAAAGTAGAGCTTATTGGATTATTATTGGCTTCTTGTGAGATTTCAAACGTCACAGGAAGGTGATCAGAGTCAAAGTCAGCATGAGTTACCATTGGCCGCACAGCTGACTTGAATCCGTTAAAACTAAAACAATTGTCGAAGGATTTCGACTGGAAGAAAACAGAATAATGTCATTCAGGTGTATAAAAGCATCTTGAGTCATTTATCATCATTTACAAGAATTGTAGGTCATCCAAGAATTTTTGAAATATTGATCAAAACAGCGTAATGATGGAATAGTGGAATAGTCATCATTTCCAAGGTAGGGTATCCAGGTAGCGGGGTCTGTAGTCTTGCGAGTAAAGGCGTAAGATTGCCAATCCGGAGATGGTCTCGATTATCGGTCCGGTCTCGGGTGTTTTCGGATGGGAAACATTCTCGGTACACTGGCCATAGTGTGGCCTTGTGCTTGTCACAAAAGATTCATACTCATGCAATGGCTTTCAATAAATAAGGAAATGCTAATAGAATACTAAGTTGAAAAGCAGGCCAAGTTCCAGTTGGAATGTAGAGCCATGAAAGAAGAAGAAGAAGAAGAAGAAGAAGAAGAAGAAGAAGAAGAAGAATAAGAAGAAGAAGAAGAAGAAGAAGAAGAAGAAGAAGAAGAAGAATAAGAAGAAGAAAAAGAAGATGAAGAAGAGGAATAATAAGAACAAGAATAGGAAGAAGAAGAAGGAGAAGAAAAAGAAGAGAGCGCAACGATGAGCTTCTAGAAGCTGGATTTTGCTCACAATCCGTTCGATAAATCTAAGCTCGGAAGTGACACTTCAATTTCGAAGACTTCTTAGTAATGTTTAGTAATGTTTATTGTACGGATTGTGAGAAAAAATCAACTTCCCTGGCCGATCATTCCGGGTTTTAATTACATTCAGTAGGAATATTTTGACGTAGAACTACGTCTGTCTTTTCTATATTGGGGTACACTTTAAAATTGCAAAAAATCGAAAAACGTCACGAAAATATGATAGACTTTGATCGTTAATATCTCAGCCATTTCTCGATGGATTTTCAATTTTCTTGGACCATTCGATCAAGGAAGAGTCAACGCTTCATTCCCGATGTACACTGAAGTCGTTTTTTACGCGGTTGTTTTTTACACGAATCGCTTTTTATGGGTTTTTTTCACTCGAATTTCGGGATTTCTGCGGTTCATTCAGACATACTTTGGAATTTACGCAGGGTTTAACTTTGTTTTAATTCACGTGGCCCATATAATCGGCACAAAAAATGACTCCAGTGTATTATAATATATACGTATGATAATATTTAGTATTGAAACTTGCTAACAGTTTAGGAATTGGTTTCGGTGATTCAGTCAATCTCATAAGTGCATTGCAAGCTTCTTCTTCCATAGCACTACATTCCAACTGGAACTTGGCCTGCTTTTCAACTTAGTAATCTATTAGCATTTATATAGTTATTGATTAAAAGCTTTCCTTGCCCTTGCCTTGCATTAGTATATATCTTGTGTGGTAAATACAACGGATACACTATGTCCAGGGTGTGAGAATGTTTCCCACCTGAAACATCCTAGATCGCATCGAGAATCGATCTCGTCATCTCCGGATTCTGCGCCTTTGTTCTCAAGGCTAACTGGGAACCTCAAGGCCACTTACAGGACTTTTAACTCGTTTTTGCTAACTTACACGCGCGTTTTCTCTGTAAAACATGGGGTCGTTTGACGACAGCTGCTCGCTTACGTCTATTGATGCCAGTAGAGAGGCTCGGAATCTTTTTCGCTGCTGCAGTAAATGCGTTCTGGTAATCTTTCTTCGGCTCTTGGTGTCTGCTGGAGAAAATGCAAAGTCCGACTCCTCACGTGAAGGAATGATAATTATTATCAATAAACTCTCAAACTGTCAAGCAGCGGCCAAGGCAGCGCAGCGGTACACTATCAGCCAGATTTTTGGAATTATCATTTGATAACTTCGCAGGTGTGAAAAGTAGGCGAGTTGTTGTTGGCGATAACTTTTCAAATCTTGCAACACAAAATTATTATTTTAATGTAAACCAAACTAATCTAATACCAATTTAATGTGAACAATGAAGCTTAATCGAATGTTTGGCATTTTATTTTGATGTTATGTAGGGAAAAAAGTACAAAGTAGCATTCATCAATAATGCTTCGAATCAAGATACAATTATCGAACGATTCTTACTCTCTAGCGAGTTTTTATTAATTGATTATTTTGGATATGTGATCGCTTGAAAGTGTTATTCATCCTCGTTTATTTGAAAAAAATGTTTTTATCATCCTTTTTAAATGTTATTTTAAAATCTCACTCAATCTCAGGAGAGCAGGATAAACAGCGAAAACAGATTCACCCTGGGCTTGAAAAACGCTTGCTTTGATCTCATCGAACAGAAAAGTCGAAAACCTGTACATTACAAACAGCTACGTAGTTCAACGTCACCTTTGCGTACAACCCGATTGGGCTGCACCTTTGAGTTTTTTTGTAATATGTTGTTTCTAAAAGAGATGTAGAATTCAGCATCGTCAATTGCCGGATAATTGCAATCTGCAAGTAAACTGATAACATGGAACACATCAGATCACGGTAAATATTTGAATACCACATAAACAGGCGTTATCAATCGTCGTAATTCATTGCTGAAGTATTTCATTTTAATAAGCTCCAAGCGCATCGCTTCCAAATACCCACATGGACTATGCTCATGGAGGTGTGTCTATTACCATGCTATAAAAAAATTGTGGAAGTATAATGAGCTTGTATACTAATACTAAGCTCAGAGAAAACCGGCTTGCGACAACAACAACCTGTTGCCGGATAAACACGGCCAAATATCTCAAAGCATTCAGTTTCAGTTCGACCGTAAAGCAAGAAAGAAGGTTCTCGCCAACGCTGTCGATTATCACCACCGAACTGCGGTTTCGCTATCATTTGACTTTGATTCTGACTTTTCTGGTCAGTAATAATAACAATTTGCGCACCATGAAATCGTTCGTCGCCGTACCCGAAAACAATGACTTTCCTATCCAGAACCTGCCGTACGGTGTATTCTCCACCCAAGAAGATGTGAGTATGTTTGAAGGATGATGTTTTTCTCCAATAACGAGTTGGATATATTTTTTTGTTGTTTGAAATGAAACCAGTCTCGCCACCGGTTGGGTGTCGCCATCGGGGAGCTCATTCTGGACCTTGGAGCCGTGAAAAGTTTCTATCCCGTGCAGTTTCATGTAAGTTGTGTATCATTCAAATAAGGCTACACCATACTAAAATCTCCAAAAATGTTTACTTTTTAAATAATGGCTTTGAATTTTGTTTGTTCTATATCTTTACAATAATGTTTGCCATATGTGAAGTTTTTGTTATCACCAAAATAAATGATGATATAAAAGACTTGAATAAGACAAAATAACTAAATGATATCTTGTTGAGATTGCAAAACTTATCTGTCATCTCTTATACTTATAACATCGGCTACGGATAACATCGACACAGCGGATTTTTGCAGTTCTATCAATCCATGTGGCATTCTTATAATGATTGACTATCTTGAATTACTTTAATAACATGTGAACAAGGGTTTCTATCGACTAATAAGATAGTATAATGGCATGAATATAGCAAACATTGTTTCATTTCCATGTTTTTGCATATGTTGATATAGTTTCTACGTTAAATATAATAAATGTAAATATTCACAAAAATCTGCGTACTTATGATCGGTTTTCTCAAATCTATTTTTCGTCACTAACATCTCTTTGCTTTGAGTGATTAAAGTGAAAAGCATTATTTTATTACTTTTGCGATATAGTGAAGAACTAATGCTTTTGTTAGTTAAAATTCACCATCATAACGTGAGGCAGTCAGCTTAGTTTAGTCATTCATCTATTTCTATATATGCAGTAAAGGCTTTCTTTTCTCTTGAAAATATTTTCCCGTTTCCAGGATGCACTAACGGCAACCGTATTGAACCCACTCATGGCCCTAGGCTACGATGCATGGGCCGAAGTGCGTCAAATCACTCAAAACCTCCTACTGGAAGGTTCAGAATTGCACAAAAACCAGAAGCTTCAGCTCACGGCCCTTGTTCCGCAATCAGCCGTCCAGATGCATTTGCCTGCCAACATTGGTGATTATACTGACTTTTACTCGTCCATCCACCACGCGACCAACGTTGGTATTATGTTCCGAGGCAAAGACAATGCTCTCATGCCAAACTGGAAGCACCTTCCCGTAGGATATCACGGTCGCGCCAGTTCGGTGGTTGTGTCGGGAACACCAGTTCGCAGACCACTCGGTCAAACGCTGCCAGTTGATGGAGCGGATCCAGCGTTCGGCCCATGCCGTTTATTCGATTTTGAACTGGAAATGGCATTCTTTGTCGGAGGCCCACCAACTCAACTCGGCGAACGAGTCACCACCGAAGAAGCCGCAAAACGTGTCTTTGGCTTTGTGCTGATGAACGATTGGAGTGCTCGCGACATTCAAAAGTGGGAATACGTTCCTTTGGGACCGTTTACGGCGAAAAATTTGGGAACGACCATCTCTCCATGGGTCGTCACTGTTGCAGCGCTGGAACCGTACAAAGTGGAAAATTTTCCGCAGGTACCCGAACCATTCCCATACCTGCGACACGAGCAAAAATTCAACTTCGACATCAAACTGGAAGTGGACATTAAGCGTAAGAATTTTGTTTGTCTTGTATGACCGTTCGATGCCGAACCGGTTTGTTGCCGGGCGGCGACAGAAAAAATTTGAATATCATTAATTGTTGTTCTTCGATATGTTTCTTCTATAGCTGCTAAGGGTGTCTCGACTACTGTCTGCCGGTCGAACTATAAAAACCTGTATTGGACGGCGCTGCAGCAAATCGCGCATCACACTGTTACCGGCTGCAATGTGAACCCAGGTGATTTAATGGCATCTGGTACAATCAGCGGCGACGCCTCGGACTCATTTGGATCGATGTTAGAGTTGAGCTGGAAGGGTACCAAACAGGTACAACTACTGGGCGGAGAAAGTAGGAAATTTCTGCAGGACAATGACGAAGTCTTAATCCGCGGTCACTGCCAGAACGACGAAGTGAGGATTGGATTTGGGTCGTGTACTGGAGTGGTTCTACCAGCGAAACCGTTTGAATAAGATGTTTTTGGAAATGCAAAGCACAATGAAATAATTGTTACCATTATGAGTTTTGGAAATAAAATAAGAAGCATAAACCTATTTTATGTTACTCGACTTATATTAACACGGGGAATATTATAGAGAATTGTAGAGGAATTCATTTACGGTGAATTTCACCGAAATTATAGTAGCAGAACTTCATATTCGGTAAATCTATATCTATATAAATAAAATGAGTCTAGAATCCCTTCCTGACGATTTGACGAAGCCTGTAATAAAGCAACTTTTTTCTCTCCTCAACGTTCTGCACTTGGTCCGCAGTTTGTTTTTGCGAAGCCTGTTCTTTACGCACTGTTGTAATGCCTTCTAGCATGGTCTGTGCTAAAATTGCTGAATAGAATAATTGGGATGGGGATGGGAAGAAGATGAAGATTGTCCCCAAAGAATCGCAAGGCGGGTTAAGCATTCAAAAATCCGTCATCGATGCCCCATCATTGCTCATTATTTTTCGTGCCGTAGAAAAACCTCGCTCGACATCGGCGTTGCCATGTGATGCAACATCGGCGTTGATGTGATGCAGTTTTAGCTCAGTTAGAAGCGCAGCGCTTCTACTTTTCATTTCGATGAGACCCATGTATCCGTTTCGAACCAAGAACACAAATAATAATATTGTATTTGTGCGCTCACTCTAGTCACACCACCACGCTATCCTCATGTATGCACAATGCACATATTAGGTTATATGTTCCCTACTGCCGTTTGCAATGATGATAGTTGGTGATTGTAGGAATGTTGGATGTGCTACATGAATCCCCCAATACTACTATAATGACACTGAATAATATATTCTGGTAACACTGTATGTAATTAATGTCAAATGTAATTTGAACTCGAAATAATTAAAACGTGCTTTTTTGTTTTCTTCAAGTCTCGCGTATTACTCGGATTATTCATTCCTTTTCCGCTGGTTTCGACCACGTTTCGCGTTCTCTGTTGTCTCCAAGGCCCAACAGGTTATAGGCCCAGGGTGCCGGAAGTGGAATAGTGTCCAAGTTCGAGAATCGAGAATAACTGTCCCGAGAGGTGCAAGGTCGGGAAAGTGCCAGTAGTTTCGTTCCGGAGAAAACAAAATGGCGGATGCATTTAAAGTGGTGTTCCCCAAACTCACGAGTGGCAATTATGCATCGTGGAAGTTTCGGATGAAATCGTTGCTCGAACGCGAAGAGCTTTGGGAGGTTATTAACACAGTGAAGCCCGATGATGCCGATGACGATTATGAAGAGTGGAAGAAGAGTGACACTAAAGCTCGAGCGACCATCGCTTTGTTTATCGATGACAGTCAACTTCGTTTTGTTAAGAAAGCGGAAACCGCGAGTGACATGTGGCAAAATCTAAAAAGCTTTCATGAAAAGGCATCCATCGGTACGCAAGCTATGCTTTTACAGAAATTATGCGCGATCAATCTGTGTGAAGGGGGTGCCGTCGAAAAGCATCTTGAAGATGTTGAAAATTTGGTGGAACGACTTGATAATGCGGGTGTCGAGCTGAGTGAGCAACTGCGGGTTATTATGGTGCTACGCAGTTTGCCTTCCTCGTTCAGCAGCTTTGTTACATCGCTGGAGAATCGTCCTCCAGAGGATCTCACCATGGATTTGGTGGTTGCAAGATTGCGCGACGAGTGTCAAAAACGCAGTACGGATTGCGGCAGTGGCAGAAAAGAAGAAAAAGTGCACAAGGCTGAAGCAAAATCAAAAGATGAACAGAAAAATTGTTTCTTCTGCCAACGGCCGGGACATTTTAGAAGAAATTGTCGCAAGTATCTGGCGATGAAGAATAGTGAAAACTCAACCGAATTGAATAAGAAACCGGCTTCGGGACAACAAGCGAAGAAAGTGAAAGCTAAGCGGGTCGTAGCTGACGATACCGTATGCGGTGCCGTGTGTTTCGTTGCTGGTGGCTCTATCTCCGGAGCGTGGATGATAGACAGCGGATGTACGTGCCACATGACGAATGATCGCGAGTTTTTCACGGAGTACAAAAGCGGTGTTGTGGTTGATGTGACCTTGGCGAATGGATCAAAAACAAAGTCTTCTGGTAGCGGAACTGGAATTGTCATGGGAGTAAATGGCGATGGGCAGCGTATGGCGATTACGCTGGAGAATGTGTTGTATGTGCCCGCGTTGGAGGGAGGCTTGATTTCCGTACGAAAATTGGCTGTGAAAGGTTTTACAGTGCTATTCAATGAGAAGAGCTGTGAAATAAGCGTTGGAGATAGTGTTGTTGCGGTTGGCGAGTTGATCGGTGGTCAATATAAGCTAACACAAGCGGAAAAGTGCTTAGCAATAGCGGAGAAAAACCATACGGATCATTGCCAGCACACCTGGCACCGGCGTCTCGGCCATCGAGACATGAATGTGATCAACAACATGCAGCGCAAGGAGCTGGTAACCGGTTTGAAGGTGGCCGATTGTGGAGAGCGCATTGTTTGCGAGTGTTGCTTTAAAGGTAAATTGTCTCGTAAACCATTTCCCTCTGTCTTAGAACGTAAATCGAAACAGGCCATGGATCTCATCCATACAGATCTTTGCGGGCCTATGGAGAACCTGACTCCCAGTGGTAATAGGTATTTCATTACCCTAATCGACGATTTCACACGTTTTTGCGCAGCATTTCTCCTCAAAACGAAAAATGAAGCGGAACAAAATATCAGGGAGTATGTTCGATGGACTGAGAACCTGTTTGGGAGAAAGCCAAAGGTAATTAGATCCGACGGTGGCGGCGAATTTATAGGAGAGAGTCTGCAAACATTCTACCGTGTTGAGGGCATCGAATCTCAGTTTTCCACTCCCTACTCCCCTCAACAAAACGGAGTAGCGGAGCGCAAAAATAGAACGTTACAGGAAATGGCTAACTGTATGTTGTTAGATGCAAAGCTCCCCAAGCGCTATTGGGGTGAAGCCATCCTTACAGCGAACTACGTTCAGAATAGGTTGCCATCGAGGTCCGTCGATAAAACCCCGTATGAGCTGTGGACGGGTACAGTTCCGGATATGACTGACCTGAAGATATTCGGATGCGAGGCATACGTCTACATCCCTGATGCCAAACGAAAGAAATTCGATCCCAAAGCCACAAAGTTAATATTCATCGGTTATTCGGGTAACCACAAGGGCTACCGATTTCTCGATCCGGTCACAAATCGTGTTATCATCAGCCGCGACGCGAAGTTCTTAGAACTCGACAACGGCTCCGAGTATATGGAAGATTCCACAATGGATCCAGGAGGAGCAGTAACGCTGCCTACAAGAGAAGAAGAAACGGAGGTGCTAATTCAGAGTGAGAGTGATAAGAAGGTAGTGCGCGAAGAAGAACAGCAATCAATATATGATGATGCGAATGAGTCGATTGAAAGTGACTTTTATGGTTTCGACGACGAACCAATTGGAGATCAAGTTTTGGACAGAGCTGAACGTCACGGCCGCGGAGTATTGCCGAGACGATACGATGACTTTGTGGTGGGACAAGTATCAATCGATGAGGTACCATGTGATTTTCGAGAGGCGCTAGTGATTCCAGAGTGAAAATGCGCCATGATCGAAGAATTGGAGGCTCATGCAGTGAACAACACATGGGAGCTTGTGCGGCTACCTGCCGGAAAGAAACCTATAGGTGCGAAGTGGGTGTATAAACTGAAACGTGATGATGCTGGTAGAGTAGTCAAGCACAAAGCTCGCATAGTAGCCCAAGGCTATACGCAACTTCCCGGAGTGGATTATACGGAAGTGTTCGCCCCAGTGACACGGCAAACAACTTTGCGCGTGCTACTGGCCATTGCTGGGCAGGGGCAGTTAGAGTTGAAGCAATTCGACGTGAAAACAGCTTATCTCAACGGTACAATCGAGGAGGAGCTGTACATGAAACAGCCTCCAGGATTCGTCAAGAAAGGGAAGGAAAACTTCGTGTGCAGACTCCGAAAAAGCATCTATGGATTACATCAGTCGGCGAGGTGTTGGCATAAAGTTCTACATGCAGCACTACTGGAATTGAAATTCGAACCTTGTGACTCGGATCCGTGTTTGTACATACGCCGCGGTGACATTGTAGTTTATCTACTGGTGTATGTCGATGATTTGATCATCGGAAGCGTAAATAATGAAGAAATCGATATAGTGTTCAATTGCTTGCGTCAAAAGTTCGGAATGACGTCACTTGGTGCCGTCCGGCACTTCCTGGGTTACGAAATATTAAAGGAAGATGGATGTTACACGTTGAGATTGACCCCGTACATCGAAAGTTTGCTCCGGAAGTATAAAATGGAAGATTCGCGACCAGTACAAACACCGATGGAAACAGGATACACTTTGGATAATCCGGACAGCAAGCCGTTCAAAGATCCTACGCTATATCGAAGCTTGGTTGGGGCATTACTGTATCTAGCCGTCAATGCTAGACCAGACTTGTCATTGAGTGTAGGTCTCTTAGGAAGAAAAGTAAGCCAGCCAAATAACATGGACTGGTCTGCAGCAAAGCGTATTCTTCAGTATCTCAACTCAACGAAGGACTGGGGACTACGGTATGTATCGCAAGATAACTGGAAACTAGTTGGATATACTGACTCTGATTGGGCTGGCGACAGGCAGACAAGGCGTTCAACGACAGGTTTTATGTTCTTTTATGGCGACGGTGCGGTTAGCTGGATGAGCAAGGCTCAAGGTTCGGTCGCACTCTCATCTCTAGAGGCGGAATACAATGCGCTCACGTCGGCAAGTCAAGAAGCGATATGGTTGAGGCGTCTGCTGATGGAGCTAGGATATCCCCAAACAGAGCCAACTACAGTTCATGAAGACAATCAGGGGTGTATTAGTTTCGTTAAGGCGGAGAGGGCAAGTGGTCGCGTTAAACACATTGACACCAAACGACACTTCGTCCGTGAGCTATGTGAGCAGAACGTTGTAAGAATTGTATACTGTCCGACTAATCAAATGGTTGCCGACGCTTTGACTAAGCCCGTCGGGCCAACTATAATGAAGCAGTTCGTAAGACGTGTTGGATTGGAGCCATAGGTGGATTCAGCACTCATCCAGGAGGAGTGTAGGAATGTTGGATGTGCTACATGAATCCCCCAATACTACTATAATGACACTGAATAATATATTCTGGTAACACTGTATGTAATTAATGTCAAATGTAACTTGAACTCGAAATAATTAAAACGTGCTTTTTTGTTTTCTTCAAGTCTCGCGTATTACTCGGATTATTCATTCCTTTTCCGCTGGTTTCGACCACGTTTCGCGTTCTCTGTTGTCTCCAAGGCCCAACAGTGATAGCACGAAAAGGCTAGAGGATATGAAAGATGAAATAAAGGTGGTTGAAGAATTTGTGTACTTGGGATCACTGGTGACCTCCGATAATGATACCAGCAGAGAAATTCGGAGACGCATCGGAAATCGTACGTATTTTGGGCTCCGTAAAACGCTCCGATCGAATAGAGCTTGCCGTCGTACTACAAAACGCTAATTAGCTCACGTGAGCCGGGCACGTAGCGGAATGTCGGACAAGAACCCGACGAAAATGGTTTTCAACAACAATCCGACGGGGTGCGCAGAAATCATGGTGGATCTATCAGGTGGAGGACAATTTATGGACCCTCCGTAGACTGTGTGGCTGGCGACGTACAGCTATGGACCCAGCTGAATGGAGACAACTGTTATGTACTACAGATGCCATTCCATCATAAAAACCCTGATTGATCCACCTAGCGGTGTTTGTGCCTTTCTCGTTCATCAGATATACTAAAAAAATTTAGTGAGAATTTCTTAGCGTGTTTTTGCCTTTCTTGTACAACAAAGTTGTACCGAAAGGCTATATGATTGCTTCAAAAAAGAACTTTTGATAGAAGGCCCGGAGACCCATAGTGTTATATACCGATCTACTCAGCTCGACGAACTGAGGCGATGTCTGTATGTGTGTATGTATGTATGTGTGTGTGTATGTGTGTATGTGTACAAATTTTGTAGACACACTTTTTGGAACTTAGCATTATCCGATTTGCTCGCAAAAAGTTGCATTCGACGGGGAATGCGGTCCCATTGTTTGCTATTGAAAATTGGCTCGATCGGACATTGCATTTCGGAATTATTGAAAAATCATTGTTTTTTCCCAAGGGTCCCCCCTTGGAAAAAAAATTCAAAACCAAAAAAAAATTTTTTTTTCGAAAATGATGGCGATGCATTTTAACTAATGCAAAAACATGCAAAATGATCGAAAAAATGTGAGCTATTCTCCTAAAGAGCTTTTTTGACCTTTCTAATGTGATTCTTTCAATATATTTTATAATGCACGAGAAAGGCATCATCACTGCTAGGTGGATTAATCTGGGTTTTTTTGTATATAAATCGTATTTTGGCCATAACTTTTGATCCCATAGTCCGGCCAATTTTCAATAGGAAACAATGGGACAGGATTTCCCGTGGAATGCAACTTATTGCAAACAAATCGGATTAAGATAAGTGCTTAAAAGATGAGTGAGTTTTATTTTGCGCACATACATGTCACACGCACACACATACACACAGACAGACATCTTCTCAATTCGTCGAGCTGTGTCGATTGGTATATAACACTATGGGTCTGCGGACCTTCTATCACATAATCGTCTTGGAAGTGAATATATAGCCTTTTCGTTACACCTTGGTGTACGAGAAAGGCAATAAAAAAAGAAGGGCAACGTGCGAGCCAACTTTTCGCGACAATCCAAGGGAGCGAAAAATGTTTTTTTTTCCTTCCAGACTGTTTTTCTTTACCGAAAAGCGTCTGTATTTCTAATCGTCAAAATTTTTCGTGAGTGATTATCCTGGGCTCTAGGAATTACGTGAGTATTAAGAATACTACTCAGTGGCGTTTTGGACATAACCACCCCCAAAGACAAAGTTTCCAGAACAATTTTTTTTTCGAAAAAAAAATGTTCGGAAAACCCCACTCCAGACCAATTTTCCGGCTACGCTACTGATACTACTAAAGCGATCTTTACTACCATCGTCACCTGAAGGTATCTAGGCTATACTGGTTCCAATACACCTCAATTCTACACCCTGTAATCGAGGTCAGCACTTCACATTTTAATAAGTTTCATGCGCTAAGAAGAAGATCGTAGTTAAACCTGAATCGAAAGTAATTTGGAGATGTCTACAATATACTTTCACTGGACGCAACGGCTGAGGCATTAGCAATATTTTATGAACGATTATTCAAACCAGACTTTTTGATTACGTGTTTACAGCAGTAACGTAATGCTTCTTTGAATTATTGAAAAGTGGGATTTAAAGATCTCTTACAATTTAGCGATCCATGCCATTGCTTTATACCCATCCTTTTGATGGGGATACGTTCAACCAAAGTATTATTCAGTAATCAGGATACTAATTTTATTTCGGTAGATCAATGAGGATACTCTGGTTATCTGATGGGAAGTTACAAGGGTTTTCCTACTTTTGGAAGGCATGTCCTTCCACGCGAGGTAAGTGGTTTTTATTTTACAACTAGCATACCCGACGAACTTCGTTTCGCCTAAAATTTATTTATTCTCTAATTAGTTCTCGAGTTACACAGAAATGTCTGTTTCATTTGTATGGGAGCCCCCCTTTCTAAAGCGGGGAGGGGTCACGCCGATCGGTTCAGAAGTTTCCGAGTCTATAAGGTTCAGACAGTCTGAAATTCATTTTTATGTATATAGATTAAACATAAGTGATCTCGTAATTAATTTGTAACCTAAGGGTTGTTGCCGCGGGCAATCCAGCGAATGACATCTATTGCTACCATGTCAGCGGCGATTATTTGTGACTATTTGTCTCTTTAAGATTATATAAGAAGGCGACGGCGAGGATAGGCTTAACCATTAACTCTACCAAGACAAAGTACATGGTGGCAGGTAGAGATAATAGAAGACCTAGTGATGTTGGTGCAGAGGTAGTGCTTGATCGGGATGTGTTTGAAGTTGTTGAAGAATTTGTTTAGCTTGGTTCGCCTTTGACATGTGACAATGACGTTTCCCGTGAAGTGAAAAAACGTTTTGCTGTTGCGAATAAAGCTTTTTACGGATTACGTAACCAGCTTAGCTCCCGCAACATGCAGACGGAAACGAAATGTGCTCTATACAAAATTCTGATTCTACCAGTGGCCCTTTATGGACATGAAGCATGGACATTAAAAGAGGCGGACATGAGCGATTTCGGGGTTTTCGAGCAAAAAAAGCTGCGTACAATACTTGGAGGGAAACTAGAAATGGTGTGTGGCGCAGACGCATGAATCATGAGCTGTATCAAGTATACAAAAATGAAAATATTGTGAATCGTATAAAATTCGGTACGACTTTAGTGGGCTGGTCACTTAGTGCGAATGTTGGAAGAAAGAATAGCGAAAACAATATTCTAGCAAGCGTTAGCAATGCAAATTGCTCTTCTGTTTCCTACAACTTCTCGAAAGCCGACCGCAGTAGTATCGCGGTCATGCTGATCACCATTAACTGGTTAGCCGTTCTGGACTCCAACATCGTTTCGATCTAAGATTCTTGGCACATCCGTTATTGACCGGCGACCGGCAGAGATCATAGGGAGGACCGCACCCCCCATGATTCTCAACCAAACAACGAAAACGGAAGTCCACTGAACAGCTTTCAAAATTTACTTGAAACGTCGAATGCTAACTATGAGAAACCATTTTGTGAGGCTCAACCATGAGAACTAGCAAGCTTGTCGGTAAAGCTTTGCACGGTTCCAAAAACAGCTAGAGCACAAATTCAAATCTAAAGTAAAATCCTCCTAGAAATATGTCAACGATTAACGCAAGGAATCCGGGCTTCCATCGTCAATGGATTTGTACGGAGAAATCGCATTAACAACTCAGGGACCTTGCCTTTTCTGAAAATTTCGCGAACGACCTCGATTCTAATTATCTTTCTCAAACATTTGAAACCTACCAAAAGCCATTCATAATTCTATTACTATACTTCCAAACATTTATGAAGGTGCAAAAGTATACTCGGTCTCTAGTGACAACAAAGTCAAACTAACAGACTGGGAATCCAACCCATCACCTTCAGCATGTCCTTGATCTTACCGCTAGGACGTCTTCCTAATATTACGTGTTATAACATCAATTTGATAGCTGAAGCGCAGGAAAACATGGGTAGAAACAATATGGAGAGGTTTTACGCGAAGGTAAATGATACGAGGCATCAGTGCCCTCCATGTGCAGTGACCGAGGGAAATTTGCTGGCAGACAAGACTATGACTTTTCGCTCGAAAAAAACTCCAAAAGCGAAGAGACGGACCGTCCATAGAGGCTACTGGTAAAATCAGAGTTTTATACTGAGCAAATTTAGTTTCCGTCTACATGCTACGGGACCTTAACAGGTCATTTAAGCCGTAGAAGACCCTATTCGCAGCAGCAATACGTCTTTTCACTTCACGAGAAACGTTATTGTCACAAGCGTTCCAAGGTAAACAAATTCTTCATCAACTTCAAACACATCTCCAACAAGCATTACCTCAGCAACAACACCTCTAGGTCTACCTCTGTTCGCCCGCAGAGTGTCGTGCCACGCCAGAGCAATAGATTCGGTTACCATCGAGGTTACCATTTATATCGTTTGCAACCTGAATACAAGCCATCAACCGTTGCATGTAACAGCCTAATCAGTTTCGCCGAAAAACTGTGTTCGGACATTATATGCCACCGATTATTTTTTTTCACTGCGTACAATACTAGGTGGAAGACTTAACAATGGTGTCCAGCGCACACGCATGAGTCACAAGCTGTATCAAGCATAGCATATCATATGTGATTGTACAAATCGTGGGTGGCTATACAATGCTCAATTGAGCAATCTACTGTATATTGTCGCAAATTGGTACTTGGGATTAGTACCTTTTCCTATACAGTAGCAGTTGTATACCTGGCCACGTCCTTACAATCACGGAAGGAAGGGAAGGAATGTTAGTTCAACATCAAGATGCAGGGAATCCATACTACCTTCACAGATTTCTCGGGAAGGAAAATTTGTGTTAGTGGGAAAGGTGAATAATAGGGAGCTCTATTCGACAATATAGAGCGTTTGTCAATAACAGTATATGCTGTAAAAATAATAAAATATATTCATCAATTTACTTACGAACCGTCCTAAGGAAAAACAAAACAAAACACAAAATTTCGGCAAATCGCACGATCGTTCTGTCGTCCGAAACAAGAGCCAACACGCACTGAACTCATGAGTCACGAGCTGTATCAAGAGCACAAATAAGAAAATTGTGTGTAGACAATCAGTAGGCTGGTCACTTAGTGCGAATGTCGTAAGATAAAATAGCAAAACCAATATTCAAGAGGGAACTAGATAGAGGCCGTCGACTTCGTAGAGGGCCACGAACACGTTTGCTGTTCGCAATGGAATCGGAACTGAAGACCCTAAACGTTTGGAGGAACATCGCCCAAGACCAACGATTATAGAGCACTACAATACGTCAGACCTTTGTGCTAATTTTTAATTATCCATGGCACATTTCAATTCGGATAGCAAAGCTACACATTCAATTAGTGGGTTACAGATATTTATTAACTTTTTTTTCTTTTGCATTTTTCACCATTGCATTTTCAGGGTTTTTCGTTCATTTGAACAACACATAACATCTAGTGTGTTTTCGTAGTTGGCATAGTGGTCTATAGTTATAGTGGGCTGTCAAAGTGTAATTTGATTTTCGATTTCGATTCATGTGTCCCAATAATGTTTTCTATTCATATACATTTTATTCAGGCTCAATTTGTTGTTATTGTATGGTTATTTATGTAGTTGAATTTCCACGACCCCGCTGTTCACGTTTGAGAGATGCTTTTGCTATAGTTTCGATTTGAAACTGTACATATGGTATTCTAAACTTTTGCTAATGTTACTTGCGTGTTCATGATGTTCATTTGTTACTAATTAAACAACTTTTGTTTCACCAAATCAAGTAACTAATTGGTATGAGTTGTATCTATGTTGCTTTTAAATATACGAGCTATGATTCTCATCACTCTCGAGATGGAATATACATACATGGTGAAGTCAAGCCTTCTGGCCGCACTGCGATCTCACGCTACATTTTTGGGCGAGTTAGCCAAGAACTTTCGATATAGTTGCCGTAACCCTTCACCACGATAGAAGGTATCTGAGAATGAATGTGAATCATGTTTATTAATTAACATTTCGTTTGAAGGAAGACTTTGTGATTTTGTCGTTCATTTTGTGTTTTTCTTTCATACTTGCAATAAATGCTTGGAATCAAATAGCTAAATTTCTAAATAAACTCACATACGCAAACATAACTTTTTGTATATAGATAATACAACTTCAAGCACTTGTTAAGTACATTACGCTATATTGAATTACACTTCGTGTCAGTCGCTAGTAATAAAGGTTGTTGATGGATCAACTTAAGTTTGGGCTCGCTAACTGAACAGAGCTTTAATACTGTATTGTGTACTAGATCTTTGGCAAATACTGGATTTTAACAAGCTCACATGTAGTTTTACGCATGTTTAGTCAACAATTTTAGTAACATTCAGTCGTTATAGCATTCTATTTAACCAATTTCGTTGGCTGTGTGGAAATATAGGGCTTAAAGCAATCGGTTTCATGTGTATGATATTAGTGCAGTTCTATTTACATTATTCACAACATAACCGTGAGCAGAGGCAAAAAAAACTTTCAAAAAATCAACAAATTGTTAATCTATAGTACAGCTATACTTACATTCAGACGAGTTGAGCTCATCATTTGTTTCAAATATCTGTTGATTTTATTGCACACTACACATTGACGAAATTTTCATTTTTTTTTCTTCGAAAAATTGGTTACTAAAATTTAAAATAAAATAAAGGTTGGATTTCGCGGATTTTAGGTACATTAATTTCTGTCACCAGTACTCAAATGTAAAATAGGATGAACATGTCAATAGTTAATGGGACAATGTGTATAGTGTATATATTGTGTATATATAATTCTTTCTGGTTTAATTGTTCGCAACAGTCAATTTCAGTAAATATGGTATTTTGTTGTAGAAACTTCGTTCATATTTGTTCGTTCAGATATATCCATAAGGTTATTGAATTTGAATGTCATTTTGTCGAATATTATTCTAATAAATCATCGATATGTTTTTTTTGCTAAACTGAATGAGCTTCAACGAAATGGGTTGAATTTTATAATTTTTTCTTCTAAAATTTAAATAGGTACTATATATTTACTAACTCTGAAATCATAATAAAAAGAAAAGAATTTTATTTTGCCCCATTTTCAACAAATACTGAACACAAGATAACACGATAATATTATTTGATATGTCATTGCAAATGATACTCCTTGGTTGACAAATGTCTGGTATTTCGCTAGACTTTAATGAAACTGTCTCTACAATTAAAACTTTGGGCAGTTTCTCATTGTTTTCAAACATCAAGGTTAACTCTCCGCGCCGTCGAGAGAGCATTTTCCAATAAATTATTGCTATTTGCTTCTTACAGATCGTGACCGAGGCGGTCAATTTCGTTGAGCATGAAATCGACGTCCGATTTTATGACGGCTGTTGACGAAATAATTGACCGGAAGAAGTTGGGGCGTCGATCGTCTGGTTGGTATCCCACCATCAGGGTACCGGACTGCATCATCCGGGACTTGATGATGGGGCATATCTTTCCGAGCTCTTGTTCCTTCTTCGCATCATGAGGAACTCCACGCAGTCTCTTCGGAATGTACCAGAATGAAACATTCACCAACTCTGGATCCATGATCAGGTAAAATTTGTCCGACTGTTCCCGGATTCGTTTCACTTGGTACTCGGCGAGCTCCATCAGCTGGTCTATGGCATGCTCAAAGCCGTCAGTGCCCTTGGAACGCCATTGCAGCCACAGCTTGAAAATGTCATTGTGACGACCGCATTGGATGACCTTGTCGCCAGTGTCGTAGCTGATGTCATACAGCTTGTCGGTCATGAAGAGATACTCAGCGGACATCTGGTTGCAGCTAATCAAGAGACCCTGTAAATAAAGTTCATTAGTTGATAATTTCTATTACTAAACTAAATTGATCAATTGCTATTGTCAAATAAACTCAGATAATGGACTAAGAAGCCAGCTTGTTCTACTTTAATAATACATAATATTTGGTGCTCCTTGAACGATGAAAGAATGTTCTTATTTATTCTCATGTTGCAGTAGGTATGAATCCTTTTTCGTCAAAGCATTGATCCTACCCTTACGAACAGTGTGTAAAAAAGTGTAATCCCGAGAATGCTACAAAACGACACGAGAGCGAGATAGACAAGGTATAAGTAGGTTCTGACAAAATACGAATCTCCGGAATAAAAAGACCCAGCGAGAAGTTTGAGACAATAGCACATGCTCATATACCAAGCCAAGCCTGAGGTGGCAGGATCGAGTCCCGGTCTGGGGATTTTTTGGGTTGGAATTTTTCTCGACTTCTCTGAGCAATGAAATAGACTTGTGTAAATGAAGCATAAACGGAAATCTACGGAATATCGATCGAGAAGCAGACATCTTGTATGCGTACAAAAACAGAATGAGATTGAGCAAAGATTGCTACGCGCATATAATATTTAGGGTGAGCTCGATGGAGCCCCTCTTGAGGACTGCTGAAATACAGTTAAAGCAGCCATCATCAACGCAGCGGAGAACAACGGTGGGTATGTGGGGTGAAGTCGACGGAACGTTTGGTTCGACTGCGCCGTTCTTAAGAAACACGCAAGTTATATCAGAAGCTCAACGCATCCCACAAAAGCTTCGTGCCGCAAGCCGAAATGTGCAGGGATACGGATGGAAGCATCTTGACGGACGAATGTGTGGTAATCGAAAGGTGAAAGCAGCACTACGAGGGATATTTAAATGGCGCTGAGAGTACAGGCAGTGAATGTCCAGGCAGGGGAGGAGATGACTACGTCAGTTCAGCGGATGATAGAAGCCAACCAGCCCCCACCTTGAGGGAAGTTAAGGATGCCATCCAACAGCTAAATACCAATAAAGCAGCTGGTAAGGATGGTATTAGAGGAGTGGGGGGAAGGGGTTATATGCCCCATCTACAAGAAAGAGGACAAGCTGGAGTGTGAGAACTTTCGAGCGATTACCATCCTTAATGCCGCCTACAAAGTGATATCCCAGATCATCTTCCGTCGTCTGTCATTATTAGTGAATGAGTTTGTGGGAAGTTATCAAGATCCAGATTTTTACTGTACGGAAAATTCTTCAAAAATGTCGTGAATACCAGGTCCCAACGCACCATCCGTTCATTGATTTCAAGACGACATACGACAGTAGAGCAATGGAAAACTATGGACGAGAACAGCTTCCCTGAGAAGCTTATCAGACTGATCAAAGCAACGGTGGATGGTGTGCAAAACTGTTTGAAGATTTCAGGCGAACATTCCAGTTTGTTCGAATCGCGCCGGGGGACTAAGACAAGGTGATAGATCATCGTACCTGTTGTTCAACATTGCGCTAGAAGGTGTCATATGGAGAGCCGGGTGTAACAGCCGGGGTATGGGTTTCAACAGATTCAGTCAATTTATATTTTTCGCGGATGACATGGACGAATGTCGATGGTGGCAAAACTGTACACCCGCCTGAAACGTGAAGCAACAAAAGTTGGACTGGTGGTGAATGCATCGAAGACAAAGTACTTGCTTGTGGGCGGAACCGACTGGGCCCGCCTAGGAAGCAGTGTTATGATAGACGGGGATACCTTCGAGGGGGTCGAGAAATTCATCTATCTTGGATCCTTGCTAACGGTTGAAAACAATGTTAGTTGTGAAACACGAAGGCGCATCATCTGTAGAAGTCGGGCCTACTACCGACTCCAGAAGAAACTGCGGTAAAAAAAAATTCACCACCGCACCAAATGTGTCATGTACAAGATGCTGATAAGACCGGTAGTCCTCTACGGAAATAAAACATGGACAATGCTCGAAGAGGACATGCAAGCACAAGCACATCTTTGGCGGTGTGCAAGGAGAAGAGGTGTGTGGCGGCGAAGAATGAACCACGAGCTCGCCCAGCTCTACGGCGAACCCTGCATCCAGAAGGAAACTAAAACCGGAAGGGTACGACGGGCAGGGCATGTTGCAAGAATGCCGGACAGCAACCCTGCAAAGATGGTGTTCGCTTCCGATCTGGCAGGTACGAGACGGCGTGGAGCACAGCAAACAAGGTGGGTAGACCAGGTGCAAAATGACTTGGCGAGCGTGGGTGCATTCGAGGATGTAGAGATGCGGTCTCGATCCGTGTATTGTGGCGTCAAATTGTTGATTCAGTGTAATCTGTTTAGATATAAACTAGATAAATGAATAACCTTACTCAGAATCAGTGCCCCCCGCGTTTGGAGCTTTCTTGTTGAAGCTAAAAAAAGTCTTACACTTGATCACTTATTAGTGACCAACACATAAAAAAAACCTTCTTTTCTCAGGTGGCTAATTTTTCGTAAATTTAACAGATTTTATTGACTCGAAAAAAATATTGAATAGATATCATAGAAAGGGGTTAAAGTTTCCCCTACTATTCCATTTAATTCCAACACGTTGTACTTTACAGATACGTATTGTACTTCCAGTTGAAAACCAAAGTGAGCTCTCACGACAATTCTGTTTCCTTTTGTCGCGACTAGTGCGCATGATGGCGCAAGGTGGCGGCATAGATGCGCACTAGTTGCGATGCAGTTGCGACATCTTGAAATAAGTAAAGACTCAATCGTCGCGAGGGTTTCAACTGGAAGCACAATATTTCGACCTCAACTGTAAAGCCGTCTTCGGCGTCTCGTACTTGACTCGACTTACGAAACACTGAAGATGGCCTTACAATTGGGTTTCTAGGGGTATTGAGATTATTACCTGTCTAGAATCTATTATAAAAACTGAGTCGTCGCGTCACATCGCATGTCACGTTTACTCTGGCGGGCACCTAAATCCAAAATTTCATGAATTTGGTGCACGGGAACTATTTTAAATCAGTTTCGAAAAACCTAATAATTTAGCATATTGAACACCCCAACTTGATTTTTCTATGGGCCGTTAACCTGTGAGCCAACTGCCAAGCAATCAAACTTCCAAAAACTTTTAAAATGGATTTCAAACATCAAATTTAGGATCTATGAGTGTGAAAAAATATGTTGTAGCTCAGAAAAAGGTGTAATATCGATTAAAAAAAATCAACTTGTTTTTAAATTCAAAAACCCATTGGTGGAATTAAATGGAATAGTTCTAAACTCGTCTTATGACAGATGAAGACATGCCACTAAGATAGCCTTATACAAAAGACTAAATTGTTAATGAGTAATTCTCGCTGAGACCGGATCACTATTTGCACCAGGATTCCAAAAATCGTTGGATAGAAGAAGAGTGTGGCCTCAATTTGCAATAATAAAAAATTGAGGCGACCATATTGAATTTGGCCGCCATTTTGAATTTATTTTTTGAAAATTATTTGTTTGCTAGTTCGCAAACACCGAATAAATATCGTCGTCAGTTAGCCTTGCAGCAAAGGCGTAGGATTGTTAATCCGGAAATAACAAGTTCGATTCTCGGTTCGGTCTAAGATGTTTTCGGATTGGAAACATTCTCGACTTCCTGGGCATAGTGTATCCATCCACACAGGATAAATTCTCATAGAAAGTTTTCAATTAATAACTGAGGAAATGCTCTTAGAATACCAAGTTGAAAAGCAGGCCAAGTTCCAGTTGGAATGTAGAGCCATAGAAGAAGAAGAGTATTGTGCAACCCAGCGTGTCCAATGGACACTGTCCATATAAGTCCCTAGAGTCCATGTGAATACTTCACCAGGGTATCCAAATTATCCGGGAGTTGAGTTCAATCGATCTACCAGATTAACTCCGCCTGACATCAAACCGATAGCAACCCAGCGTAGCCTTATAAGTCCCTTATAAGTTATCGAACCGGAAATCAAACCTAGTCACCTTCGGGTTGATTTTACTAGAAGCGAAGTTGTTATTTCCAAAATTGCGAAAATTATAATGAAATAATGACACAAACAAGCAAACTAAATTTATCTGCCAATAATGTTATTTGATATATTCCAATTTAATGGGCTCCGAAATAGAGTCTCTGATTTAAGAAATATTTGCATCAGTAGGTTGAATCCGTTCCATACTTACATCCTCTTTGAAATGAATCGAAGAACATTGCAAAAGTGCTCCCATCAACTTGTGTGGATTCCAGGTGACCGAGTCCGCGCTGAAAGACATAATAAAACAAGACATAAATCCTTGAGTAATACCGAACCATTCATAAATCTGGGATCTAGCAACATAAACAATCTGCTCAACTATAGTCAGCCAGTCAGCCAGTCGGAGTCATATTTCATGCTCAAAACCAGAAGGTGCCTTCCACCTTCCCCCTTTCTTTCCGGGCCGTGCGTGTAGACACGTGCCACAGGAAGCACCCTCTCGCCAATTGTTTGATGTGGCAGCAAATTTTCCCGCATAGTGATACCCGGAGGAGTGTTTAAGAATTAATTTTGTACACACATTTTATTATTTCACCCCTCTGTTATTTGGCTGGGCCCAGCAGCCATCGTCATCCGTCACCGAGGACAATTGCAGCAAGGGAACACAGAGCAAGAACATGCAACAGGGACACTTCGACTTGGAGTTCCTTCCGCAGACGGGCATAAAGGACCGGGCCTGTCTATCGTGTGAAGTGAGTAAAAGATGAACGTTGTGGTGCCGCAAATCCCCTTATCTTTGTTTGCTCAGTGACACTGAATGAAATGAAATTTAAATATTTGACTTTAAAGAATCTAAACCGGGGAAATGGCAGAGCATGGAAAACTGTATTCTATTTTTTTGACGAGTAGATTGTTTTCTATATCGGGAGTACATCACTACGTATAAATACGTATAAAAATATATTTTGAATCACATTCAATATTTGTTGTACATATCTTCGATTGTTCGATTTCGTATTCATATTTTTGGAAGATCTTATACTATTTAGCTGAGTTTGATGACTTGTAATATTTATTTCCTTTATGTATTGTGTTAATTATTTGCTTGCTTGGATTCGGCCTCATAATTTGTGGTAGAAAGTTAGGCGAATCTAAGTGCTAATACAATTTTTGCAGTAGGAAAGGATTGTCGTATATTTTTTTCTGATAAAGGTTCAAAAATATGTCTAGACATACCTACATATAAATATTTTGATCAGTCGATAGGTATATATGGCTGACACTCAGCTCAAAATTTCGTTTTAGGAGTGGCCGGCGTAAGATAAAAAGGGTATAAAACAGGAAAGGTTATTTTATCTGGTGGCCACAATTTCCATTTATTTTCCATCTTCACTCGGTGAGTGGTGAGTGAAACATGCTACTCGTCAAACCTAGCGAAGGAGCAAGTTGAAACATGCATTGGTTTTGCGTTTTCCGTACTTCCATTTCCATAGTTGGCCGCAGGTGTTTAAATCCTCCATGTAGTATTATAAACTCAATCCTACACAAGTAATAAACATCTACGTACCAACCCAGTTGCTCTGTTCGTAATCGAGGATGGTTAGCGCACTGTAATGTATTTCTTATGTACTGTGAGTTACGAAGCGTACGTAATACGCAAATAGACTATTTTACAGGGGTTGCTCAGATTTTCCTTGCGCGCTGAGAAAAAAGCACAATCAAGTGATGGCGGGATTAATAAAATGTGCTCTACATCTGTGTTCCATTTGTCCGCAACGAATCGGATTGTAAAAACTAGTTAAAAGCTTTAACGTAAGAATATACATATATTTGTTTCAATTCTATAAAATAAAATTAATAATAAACGGGCCGAAACGTCGGGCAATGCAAATATAAACCCGTTTGAATATTTCAGACTGAAAAAGCCAAAAAAATTTCAATAAATACCCCAGTCGAACTGTAATCAATTAATAATAATTACGTACGATAATCAGGGGGCGAGTCGCAGTTAAAAAACAATTACTGATCCGGGAAGCTTACCTAGGAACTAAAAATTCTGACTGAGAGCGATTTCCGAATAGCACTTCCCAAATTGGCTGTGGCATGTTGCAAGGATTAACATAAAATTGCCGGGCTCAAAATAAATGAATGAAACAGATGAGGTGGCAGTTCGGTGGTACGTTTAAAATGAAAATGCTTTTAACGCAATAACTTAGTGGCGTTTGAAAAACTCTAAAATTAATTCAAAGTGATTTGGCACTTTGGGCGTTGAGTTTAGACTTTGTGCGGTTTGACTGATAGATTAGGTATAGTGATTTGCATTTCATTGCCGTGGTTTATAAATTGAATAGATGCTAATAGTACAGTGTTTTACTGAGCCTGTTAAGCACACCAAGGTATACCAAGGTAGCCTTTTTCCGTAAATTACAATATCAATACACAAACAAAACTTTGATACAAGGTGAGGATGGCTGACCTTGACATAGACATACTGATAGACTCCACGTGGGGTTGGAGTGTGTCTCTATTTGTGTGTTTTACTTTTGAAATAGTGTACTTGCTACTTTCATGTTGGTTCAGACTTTAGAACAAAAAAGGGTTCCTGTTTCTTATTTTCTTAGGAAATAAATTCCAAAAAATAAGACTGTCAGTGATCGCATATTTATATTTGATTAATTTTCTTCTTCTCTATATATACAAATGAGTTTGCATTTCCTTCGAGGCAATTAAAACTTGCGAACGGATGAACCAATTTGCAAGATTTCCTCACGTATTGATTCGTCTTGAAATCAGCTTTGTTTATATATATGAAAAAACATTTCGCTGGGGAAGTTGAACACATGTTCAAATACTATGTTCACGAGTTCTGAAGAAAACTATCAAGCTTACACTGAAATCGATCTAGAGTGCGACGCTGTAATCAACTAAATGATTGACAGGTCGAAACAAAGGCAACCCGAGCAAGATCGGGCCGGTTCGTCTAGACTAGGAGAAACTGGGGAATATGAACCCCCGCCACACAGGGGTAGCCCTGGTTCAAACACGGAATAAACCTCTCAGTCATTGAAATGATGAAATGGACCATAGGTGTCTTCAGCGAAGTCTCAATATACATCAAGGCCGACGTTTTGGTCAATATCACAATTTTTCGCGATATTCGCATAAAAGTCCCATACGCCAAATCGGCCAAACAGCGTTTTTAAAGTGTGATTTTTGCTTATCAATTTTTCTAACTGGATCACCGCCACGAATCATGTATTTTACTATTATCCATGATTTTGAACAGTATCAAATAGGTAGTAAAAGTGTTAAAAAGTACAAAAATAAATAATCACAGCAGGCTCTGGAATTTTGAAATTTTTAGCAAGGTTCATTGAAATTAAGTGATAAACAACTTGTCTGAAGAAATCACGCTGTTTGGCCGATTTGGCGTATGGGACTTTTATGCGAATATCGCGAAAAAATGTGAATATTGATCAAAATTTCGGCATTGATGTATATTGAAATTTCGCTGAAGACACCTATGGTCCATTTAATTATTTCAATGACTGAGCGGTTTATTACGTGTTTGAACCAGGGCTGCCCCAGTGTGCCCGGGGCGAAACGACCCTTTGGCATTTTTGAGTACATTTTCGGCAGTTTTTTCCAGAGTATTTACTACAGCGCATGTAGTTCGGATCTCGAACTACTAAACCAGTAGTAAACATTCTTAAATATGCCAAAAGGTCGCTTTGTTCCGGGGGTGCTTGTTCCCCCAGTTACTCGTATATACTATTTTGTAAGTTTGTTTGCGAAAATGCCAGAAATACTAAATTTACAACCTTATAGCTAAGAACACAGTTCTCGCTAGTAATGAAGTTTATTGCTATGGAAGAGAAAACATTATTTTTGCCTTTCTCTGCATCAAGAATACGTAAAGGCTATTATGCAGTGCGTGATCTCTCTTGTTTCGGACAGCAGAACGATCGCGCGGTCGGCCGAAGTATTGTGTTCTGCATAGCGCGACCGGTAATGAAAATTAAACAGTTCAGTGCGTGATTTCTCTTGTTTCGGACAGCAGAACGATCGCGTGGTGGGCCGAAGTAGGGGAAGGGGGGGGCAATATGCCCTAGCTAAGCAAACACTGCGCTATTCATGGGTATTTTTACATTATGCATAAGTTAAACAAGATAGCTAGTTGATGCCATTCAAAATTGTCAAAATCTCAATCATATTGATAATATTCCCATTTCAAAAAAGTGGTGATATTTTGTTGCCGGAAAACTCATGAGGCAAAACGCCTTTCAGCTGGCGGCTCCTAGGGAACAAAGTACCACGCGTCGGCGAATCAGCATTCTAGTATGGATAGTCCATGGAGACGCAAGTACTTTGTAGGTTATTGCCACTAGGGCGTTTTGCCTCGCCAAAATGTTAGATGTTTCTTCAAAATGTGAAAATTTTCGGTTTTTCCGACCTTTCCATGCACTATTTTGAAACTTTCTTCGCACATCCTACATAATTTTAGATCAAGTTTTGTTACGGACATATTAATGACGGTAAATATGAGTGAAACCACAAAAGGCGTTTTGCATCGGGGGGGCGTTTTGGGGCCTCTTCCTCTATTGTGTTCTGCATTGCGCGGCCGGTAATGAAAATTAAACAGTTCTGTGCGTGATCTCTCTTGTTTCGGACAGCAGAACGATTGCGCGGTCGGACGAATTATTGTGTTCTGCATTGCGCGACCGGTAATGAAAATTAATCAGTTCAGTGCGTGATCTCTCTTGTTTCGGACAGCAGAATATTAGTGTTATTTCCCATCCCATAGATCGCATCACTTACCAAAGTGAATCCAGATAAATTATCCTTTGTAACTAAAACGAAATCCTATCCCAAGACAATCGTGGAGATGCAGAGGTATACTCGGTCTCTAGTAGCAACGAGAGTCGTACTAACAATCCTTCCATTCCTATATGACCGTAAGGACGTGGCCGGCGCCGTTATTGACTTTAAATATTTGAGCTCCCGAAACGTGTACATTGAGAATGGGTAGCTAACCCCAAGCCCCATTCATTGTGTTCTTTGTACAATTTCGCAAGTTCAGTCAATCACGGAGTAGCAACTACGAATTGTGCGGTCATAATGCTCATGCTCATGCTCATGCTCATCAAGAATACGTAAAGGCTATTATATTTGTTCCAAAAACCAACTTCTTATAGAAGCCCCGGAGACCCATAGTGTTATAGGCCAATCGACTCCGTTCGACGAGCTATTTTATAGAGGGATGAAGGCAAATCTGAAAACAGACACGTGAAAACTCAGGGTGTGGAGTTGGCAGAAAGCCGACCTACTAAACCCACCCAAGTAACAGAAGGTGGATTAATCAGGTTTTTTTTTTTATATTCGCATTGTTCGCATTGGGATATTGAATAGTAAAATACACCGCTGAATAATCATCAAATGAAATTTTATCGTTCGATATGCTTTACATGGAAAACGTTTTTGTATTGGGGACCTAAACTGCCGCTAACCGCAAGTCGAGCACATCTGTATATGGGCATCCATATACAGATGTGCTCGACTTGCGGTTAGCGACAGTAAACGTTAGCGCAGTTACGTGAATATTAAATCGAAGCACTACGATTGCTTGGGTTTAGGGACAAAAGGTCTAAAGGACAAAAAGTCGAAAGACAAAACATCGAAGGACAACAGGTCGAAGGGACAAATGGTCGAAAAGGACAAAAGGTCGAAAGGGACAAAAGGTCGAACGGGACAAAAGGTCGAAAGGACAAAATATCGAAAAGGACCAAAGGGTCGAAAGCGAAAAAGGTCGAAAGAAACAAAAGATCAATAGGTTCAAAATTTCACAATTTTTAACAATTAATTAAAATTCATTCAGTGAGTATAACTAATAGATGGATGTTGGGTTTTCTAAATATCACATCGATCTATTATAATGGCGCACGCCGCACATCAAATACATCAATGCGCACGACTGCGGCGTGCCCTATTTTGACATATCGAAGTGACATTTAGAAAACCTTGATATCCATCTATTATTTGCACTCATTGAAAATGCAAAATGCATTTATTTGTTAAAAATAGTGAAAAATAGAAGGGCTTTTTTTGCCTACTGTATAGGACAACTCTGTCTCGCGCAAAACAAGTTTTATTCATTTCCAAAATCAACAATCTGCTTTATCTATAACAAAACTATCTAGACATTCATAATATTGTTTCATAGCAATTTCTCCTTCTTTGAAAATGGCTCATTCTTCAACTTTGATTAATGAGATGAGTGTGTTATTATTTCTGCTTGAAGTTAAATGCATAGCACAAACACTAAATTTGGTATCAATTTGTTCTTGATCGAAATTTTGTCTCTTTCAACGTTTGGTCTTTTTCGACCTTTTGTCCTTTTCGACCTTTTGTACCTTTCGAACTTTTGTCCTTCCGACCTTCTGTCCCTTTCGACGTTTTGTCTTTTCGACCTTTTGTCCTTTCGACGTTTTGTCTTTTCGACCTTTTGTCCTTTCGACCTTATGTCTTTTGACCTTTTGTCATAAATTCGATGGCTTGAAATCAATTTAGTGGAAAGCAATCAGATTTTATGGTTTTTGTGACAATGAAAATCAGGATGAAAAAATCACGAATTAAAAGTATGCGGGTGAAATGGACATAGTGTGTGGGTAAAACGGACATGGTTAGAAATGAAGCCTAAAACAATGAATTTAGTAGGCTAAGCATATATACAATGTGCCTCTTGAAATAAAAATATTGGATAATAATTGATATATTGGTAACTTACAATGATTTTACTTAAAAAGTATGTTCCATCAGTAAAGATCACTTAAAAAATGCCAATTGGTCTGAACAAAACTCGAAATTCGAATTTCCTAATGAATGCTTGGCGTTTTTGGAGGTAAATAACTTTTCAAAATAAAATATCGGTGAAAAAAATGTATGCACCCACACCCGATGTGCTTCAGTAGAGGTGTGGGCCAAATTCCTCTATGGCTGTATTAGTCGAAAAAATAACCAAAACATTGCCACCCACAGTGGGCGGGCGGAGTGAAACGTCACGTCTGTTATGATAAATGTACTGAGTATGCCATCGGCCATCTTCGGCAACCCAGCTGGGAGTTTCTCTCAAAAGAGCGAAAGTTCGTTGAACAAATACTACTTTAGGGTTTGGACCACACCTGTAGTAAAGCACATCGACCCACACCACAATGTGTCCGTTTTACCCCACCATGATCCAATTTTTCCAACCTCATTTAAAGAAGAGAAATTTTGTGTACCAGCAGAATGTGCTTATATCCTGAACTGAAATTATCATCTGTAGTAGATAAGATCAGGTCTATAAAGTGTCGGAAAAAATATTCACTCTACTACCACAGACAAACAGACATAACACATTGGACATTCACTCATCAAATTCATCGTCGTGCACACACTAACGACATCTGTGCTACTACATTATGTTATTGGCATCCAATTATAATATACGCTTTTGTAGTGTATTTCATTTAAGCGTGTTGCGAGCGACCTTAGATTGTAAGATATTTTGATCACATCCAGCAAGCAACTTTTCGGGATGATTTGTGAGAGCGAAATGAGAACCAGTTTGCTGAGTATTGTTGCGACCAACGATCGAGATTAGAAATCTCGGTCGGGTCACCACACCATCATCTGTTCATAATTTCAGAAAATATTATTCAAAAGCAAGGTGGTTCTATGTTCTGAAAACTCATATGTGAATATGTACATTATGTGGAAGATTATGATTTGAAAAACGTATTGGAGGATACCACATTCCTTCTATGGGACTCGCACCCACGACCTTTAGTACGCTAGACTGGTGCTTTTAACCAACTAAGCAGAGTGAGCCCGAGATTTCCAAATTGGACGCATAGTCGAAGCACTAACAATCCATTTTCTCAAGCCAACAGAAAGAGATAAGGCAGTCCGTGCAGTGCCTTATTGCTTGAGTAGGACTTAGGACTTGAAGGTGGCCAATGACAAGCCTGCATACAACATTCGTTCATCATTAAGGTACACTGGGGACGCTTTTAACGCGGATAGATTTTATAAATTTTTCGGTTGACCTCAATTTTCACAACTTTTCAAATACCATTTGACTTTTCTTCGATTTTTTCGTTGTGTCTACTCAATATACATAAATTCCAAAGGCCAGGAAAAGTTTAAATAAACCGCGAAAAAAACGCCGCCGGTGTACTTGAAAAACCATGCGCCTCCATATTAATCAAATCCTATCAATAATCAAAAAAGAGCCAATTTGACCGATATTTTGGAACCGTTTCACCCAGTCTTCTACTGGGTTGACTGAAGGATTATTTTCATTCTAAAATAAAACTCCTAACCTTTTGGCATTGCCGAGTTTTTGGGCCGAGGTGATTTTTTGTTCCGTTTGAGGATATATTTTTAAATGTATTCTAATATGTTGTTTACAATTTATTACAACAACAAACAAATTTATTACAACAAATAGAAAGGATTGAAGTGGTGATTAACAGCTTCAAGCAATGATTGTATCGAGCACTGTGACGATTTTCAGGTAAGTGTTTATTTGATTATACCGTTTTGTAAAAGTGAAAAAAAAATCACCCCGGCTCAGTGCGCTGCAGTGGTGTTGAAACGAAGTGCGAAAGTTAGAAATCTACATTTTTATTTTATAGTAATTAAATAGTTGAAAATATTGAGTATTGTGCGAGATAAATGGGAGATAAGTGATCAATCATAAACCTACGACTTCCAAACAGTCTAAATTGACCCTATTTTGTAACGATTTTGTTAAAACTAGAAGAAATTTTGTTGCAATTTTTGATATTTTAACTACTAAGTTTTGATATAAACCTATTACCATCTACTGGTCGGGTAGCTACAGATTCTGCAAGATGGGTTTATTCATCGAGAGATAAATTTCCATAAATATTCAACAACATGATAATGAAAGACTTGACGTTGGTTTTACTGATTTTCAACAAAAAAAGTTCTTAGAACGTTTTCGATAAATATACATAACAAAGACTGCCCAGTAATAGAAGGCTAAAATATTTAAAAAAGCATAAAACGTAAATGGAATAATTAGGCGCGATGATGAAATCGCTTAGGTTTAAAAAAATTTTTTGTTATTAGTTAGGATATTGCTTAAAATAAAAATATGTTCATATATTTTTCGAAACAAAAAACAATTGGATTCCGTCATACTAGTTTGCAGTTTTTGTGATAATTCATGGACCGATTTAAATGTTTCATTCATTGTTGACTGTAATAGCATACCAACATAATATCATCTTTGACATGTTGAAGAAAAATTGTTTTCTAATAGTTACCCTTCATAAAAAAAAAACTCGACACCCTTTTCGACTAAATGCACACATTTCTTGTAGGCAATGCAATTCGTTGTAGGGGAATATGACAAAGGCTGGATGATTAAAGTGTACCCGAAGGTTAAATGAACAGCTGAGATATTCAGAGTTGTGATTGTTTAGCATCAACCAAGCGTCTCCCCAGAATTTTGAATTGAAGTTTAGTTGTCTGTCAGTATCGTGCGTATTTTCAAGTTTAATTTTCCTAGAGAATCATTCATCATTCATATGTACGTAAACTTACCGTTCTACTCCGGAGAGTCTTGGCTGGCGGTACTTTTTCGAAAACAATAAACCACCGCCCCATGCAGCCTACGGAAGAATAGAAAAAGAAAAATAGGGTGGAAAATCAATCAACCTTTTCCGAACGGAAGTGTAATTTTCTGCTTACATCTATGTGGAACCAGCAGTTGTATTTTTCGCAGATGTCGGCTATCGGATTCAATGGGTCAAATGCACCCAGCACCGTGGTTCCGGAAGTGGCATTGACAAAGAACGGAATCTGGCCACGAGCTTTTCGCTCCAGAATCAAACGCTCCAGCTCAGACGGAATCATTCTGCCGTGTTCATCCGATGGAACAGTTACACAGTTGTCGGTACCGAGTCCACCAACAGCAGCACACGATTTTACCGAATAGTGGCACTGGTCCGAGGTGAACATAACCAGCTCACCGGGTAAGGCACGTGCTCCATGGTCTTTGAAGTCTGGAAACATCTTATGCCGAGCAGCAAGGAAAGCGTACAAATTGGAGATGGAACCACCGGGAGCAAGAATCGAATCGCCACCTTTCCACCCGATGATTTCGCGCATTTTCGATAAAACCACATTTTCCATCAGGATGAACACCGGTGCAATTTCGTACGTGAACATGTTCGTATTGGCGGTCGCGGTGAGCCACTCTCCCGCCATCGATACCACGTCTAAACCGGTGGAGAGCTGATTGAAGAAGTGGGGATGACCTATAAATATAAACAGACAGAGTAGCATTGTTAAAGTATCGATCCATCATAGTGCATGGATTTTGCGGGAATCCAAACTGAACCCCTCCTGAACCGAACCGTAATCTTGATCATTAATTATTGGAGAAAATCCTCTGGTTTAGTCTCTGCCTTATATCTGCTTCATAGATACACTGTACCATCGAGTTCGTGCGTAATGCAGCACAGGGGGAAACTTGTTGGATCAAAGTGGATAAAATTCAATGCATTGCACTGTAATGTTTACAGGAATAAGGACCATAAGTAGCAAAAAGAGTTTCTCCACAGACACTATGGTTTGTTTGCACTTTTTGTCATAGATCGTAGATTTCATTATCTATTGAATTAGACGTTTAGATGGAAGTTTTAATTAAAAGCAAATTGATATTTGATATGTGAACTGTTGTATGTACGTAGAAACGATTTAATGTATTAGCTACAAACGTTCATGTTTATTAGTAAAAAATCACAAAAATAATAATTTAAGGATCAATGACATAATTATTCGGAACAATATCCACTAAAGTATATTTTCATAATTCACCCAGGTTTTTTTTTGCAAGGTTTGGTTTTAGTCGATTAGGATAATAACATTTTAGAACAACTAAAATGTTTTCATCGACAAATTTGAATCATCGCCCATACGTGCGTCGGCTGATTGTAGCAAACAGAGAATCTATCGCAATTTTCCGTCTCGTTTGAACGAGATTGGGGATACCGATGGATTTCCCTGATGGCTCTTGACGTGAGTTGCCACTACTGGCAGATTGTGATCATTTATTGAATGCAATGTAGTGTAATAATCCGGCAAGCTCTGATACAGAGTGGTTATAAAAGGGAAACCTAATTTGAAACAACTATGTGTAGTAATACAATGCACTCTTGCCACAATACAGATTCTGTCGCCATTCAGAAGACTTATGCAAATTCAATCATCACTCAATCTTCGTTGAGCATATGCCTTCAATCCCAGAAATCGCTAATAAATTCACTCCTTCGTAAGCTTCTGTTTGAACAAGGGATTAAAACTTGGACGAGTGTTTTAACCCCACCAAACAGATTGCACTAGACGAGAAAAGTGTGTTAGCAAACATCCCCTATAGCTGCCGGCTCGTCAATCAGAAAATCACAGATAAGGGACGGATCTTTCCCACCCTCATATTGACATTATAACACCCCTTGCGAATATGCCGTCCTCACCGTTTCAAAAGATGCTGGGTTCCTGGCAAAAGCATGAGCAATTTTTATTCAATTACCAACGGCCTACAGATTGTCGTTGACATCACTCGCGTCGGCTGTATACAACTGGAGATTGCTCAATAGGCGGATGTGGTTGATGATTTGCTATCAGTGAACCACGAGATGGAAGCCAAAGTTTGGGTTAGAATTTGATTCTATTGAAATGGAAATGTAACCAAGCACACGTATACACGTGGTCCCGGGGGAAGGAATACACAATATTATCAGCCACAAACTCAGCTATTGTTGACACAGATAACCCTGTTAAAAGTTGAAGGTTTCTCAATGCCCTGTATCGTCATCTATAACCTATATCTTTTTTGTTGGTATTACATATCCCAATGGGACATTGCTGTCTCTTAGCCTTAGCGCTTCCACATTTATTAACTTTGACGTTACTAAGCCACGTTAGGGTATCTTGAACCAAATTGCAGGCGTTTGAGTTTAAAAACTAAGTTAATTAATTTCATTATAGAAACACTACTGCAAACTCTAGCTTAAATAGAAGTTTTGTTTTTGTTCACCATCTTCGACTTTGGCGAACAGACTGCTTAATTATTAACTTAATCACTAATTCTAGCACAATTTTTTTGAGACATTGAAAAATCGAATTCTACACTTCAAGTTTGAAAATGTTAATGTTCTAAAAAGATTTTAAATTCACGTATTTATGCTTAATTTCATTGAAAAAACTTAATTATTACAGAAAATTAATTCGTACCATGGTTTGAACCACTGACAACAACTCCTGAATATAATACGAATTTCATGCATGAGGAATCCTATAAAAACGCCAAATTGATTACCATCATTTATATATTCATCTAGCATTAGATTAGTAACTCGAAACGTGTCAAAATCGTCTATATTATCGACATGTCAATCAATTCCGAATGAAAATAGCTTTCTTTTTTTTTTCCAAGTTCGTTTATTTGGTAGGCTCAGGCGTGTATAACACTTTACGGAGCCATGGTTCCTTGTGATATATACAATCAATATCATTCTATTATACAGTTAATAAGAGAGGGGAAGGAGCCAGCGTACTCGTGGTGACTCGAGGTTAGTTTACAAAGTTTAAGGATGGACGGGGCTTAGGATTTGGGATAAGGAAATTTCAGCTTCTCATCCGGGCATTTGGCGTCAGTGACGATGTGGCGTGTCGTCATGCTCGAGGAATGGTTCGACTGGGAGCATCTTCCGGATGGCAAGAGCTATGGAGCTCTACGGAACAAAAAGGCAGAGACTAAACAAAAAAAAACTTTGAAGAAAGAAGAAAAAAAACAAAATATTAAATTTTGATGTCAGAAGCACAAAGAAAACTATAAATGGCCTGCATATAGACAACATCACGATCTCCCAAAACACCTCGAACTTCCCTGAAGGGTTGTTTACCTCGGGCCACAAGGGTATCCAATAATTGCTCTCTGGAGGCGTCATTTTCCGAGCAGGACCAAACTACGTGATCGATGTCATCATAACCGGCTCCGCACCTACATAAGTTGCTATCGACAAGGTTTATTCTGTACAGATGTGCGTTTAGTGAATAGTGATTGGACATAAGTCTCGACATCACGCGAATGAAGCCTCGACTTAAGTCCTCACCTCTGAACCACGCTCGCCCAGAAACTTTTGGAACTATGGAAAAAAGCCACCGTCCAAGTTCATTGTGTGTCCAATTCCTTTGCCAACTTTGAAGAGTACTCTGACGGACTAATGGGAAAAACTCGTTGCTCGAGAATTGTCTATCATAAACCTCACCTTCCTGTGCGCCCACCTTTGCCAGCGAGTCTGCCTTCTCATTGCCGTAGATTGAGCAGTGAGAAGGGACCCAAACAAAGGTAATCTTGAATGATCTTTCGACCAAAACACCCATCTGCTCTCTTATGTTTGTAAGAAAGTAAGATGCGTGCTTAACAGGTTTCATCGACCGGAGTGCCTCGATAGAACTAAGACTATCCGAGAAGATGAAATAATGGTCTACGGGCTGATTGGAAATTATCCCCAAAGCGAAGTTAATTGCTGCCAGCTCAGCAACATAAACCGAACACGGTTCCTGAAGTTTTTGGAAGGTGGTTGAAGTTACATTGAAAACACCGAAGCCAGTGGATCCGTTGATGCGAGAACCATCAGTGAAATATCTGTTGTTGCAATTGACATGTTCATATTTTTCAGAAAAAAGTGAGGGAATAGATATTTGTCGAAGATGATCTGGTATTCCTTGAATAGCATGTTTCATGGACAGATCGTATACAATTGAAGAACTGTCGTTGGTGAAATGAACTCGAGGGGGATTATAACACGGAAGACAAAGATCTGACGATATGTAGTTGAGATAAACTCTCAGGAATCTTGAACGACAAGTTAGTTCAAGCATATTATCGAAGTTATCTAGAACAAGTGTGTTACTTGTTCCACATTTGATGAGTATTCTAAGTGAGAGCTCCCAGTAACGGTGCTTTAAAGGAGTGACTCCAGCAAGCACCTCCAGGCTCATGTTATGCGTTGAATGCATGCAGCCAAGGGCAATACGCAAACAACGATACTGAATTCGTTCCAATTTGATCAGGTGGCAATCAGCTGCTGAGAGGAAGCAGAAGGAGCCGTACTCTAAAACAGAGAGAATAGTCGTTCTATAGAGTTTGATGAGGTCTTCCGGGTGAGCACCCCACCATGTTCCGGAGATAGAACGTAGAAAATGGATCCTTTTCCGGCATTTTTGTATCAAATACTCAATGTGGAGTTTCCAGGTGCATTTGGAATCAAACACGACCCCAAGGTATTTAGAAGATAAAGATTGGTTGATGTCATCATTCAACAGCTTAAGTTTCAGTTGAGCAGGATACCGCTTCTTAGTAAACACAACCAATTGAGTTTTTTTGCGGTGAAAACTCGATCCCTAAATGTCTGGCCCAAACAGTCAGATTATCTAAGGTACTTTGTAATGGTCCTTGCAAGACAGCTGCACATGGACCTCTTAGAGACCACGGCATCATCTGCAAGTTGTCTGAGCGTGCATTGTCCTTCCAAACAATTGTCAATATCTTTAACATAGAAATTATAAAGCAAGGGACTTAAACACGAACCTTGGGGAAGGCCCATGTAGCTATTTCTGGAAGTTGTCAGAGTGCCGAGTGTGAAGTTCATTTGTTTTTCTGACAACAAATTGTACAAGAAATTATTCAAAATAACGGGTAATCCACTACTGTGCAGATTGCCTGACAGTACTTCTATGGAAACTGAATCAAAAGCGCCCTTAATGTCCAAGAATACTGAAGCCAATTGCTCCTTGTGCGCAAAGGCCAGTTGTATATCTGAAGAAAGCAACGCTAGACAATCGTTTGTTCCTTTCCCTTTTCTAAATCCAAACTGAGTATTTGAAAGCAATGCATTTTCTTCGACCCAATGGTCGACTCTTGAAAGGATCATTTTCTCCAATAATTTTCTCATGCATGATAGCATGGCAATCGGTCGGTATGAATTGTGATTAGACGCTGGTTTCCCAGGCTTTTGAATAGCTATTACTTTCACCTGTCGCCATTCAGGTGGCACAATGTTGTACTCCATGAAACAGTTGTACAGGTCAAGTAATCGTCTTTTAGCGATATCTGGGAGGTTTTTAAGAAGATTGAATTTGATGTTATCGCATCCCGGAGCAGAGTTATTCGATGAAAGAAGAGACATAGAAAGTTCCAGCATTGAGAATGGTCCACCCAAAGAACCGGGATCAGTGACTGATTCTCGAAATAGCGGTTCTGCTGGTACGGAATCTGGACAGACCTTTTTTGCGAAGTTGAATATCCATCGATTGGAGTATTCTTCACTCTCGTTGGTGGAAATGCGGTTCCGCATGTTGCGGGCCGTTTTCCAAAGTGTTGCCATTGAGGTTTCTCGTGATAGTCCCTCGACAAAACGTCGCCAGTAGCTACGTTTTTTTGCCTTAAGAAGATTTTTGAGCTTTCTTTCGAGCCTCAAATACTCTTCAAAAAGCTCGGACCTTCCATGTTTACGGAAGGCCTTGAAGGCATCAGATTTCTCAGAATACAACTTAGTACATTCATCATCCCATCCAGGAGTGGCTGGTCTTCTTATGACAGATGTACTTGGAACGCATCGTTTCTGAGCTTCTAGTGCGCTTTTTTGAATCAACTCAGTAAGGAATCGATATTCATCCAAAGGTGGAAGAGTATCAGTTGATTCAATACCAATTTTTACCGCCGATGCAAATTTTGGCCAGTCAATGTTTTTCGTGAGGTCGAAAGGAACATTAACTGGCTCAGATTGTTGATAGCTACTTTTAATTGTGGTAACTATCGGCATATGATCACTACCATGGGGATCTTGAATTACCTTCCACGTGCAATCTAATGATAGTGAATTTGAACATAAAGACAGATCAATACGGCTTTGTTGACCATTTGGTCCTATTCGAGTTACTTCACCAGTGTTCAAAATATTCAAATTGAAATCGTCACACAAATCATAGAAAATAGGCGCTCTATAATCGTCATACGTTTCGCCCCATCCAATACCATGTGCGTTCATATCACCCAATATCAATACTGGAGATGATAGGAGGGAGACTGCGCTCCAAAAATGTAGACGATTAATAGAGGCGTTTGGAGGAATGTACACTGAAGCTATGCAAAGATCTTTATTCTTCACATTTACTTGGCATGCGACGATTTCTAAGCCGGGAACAGTCGGAATGGGAATTCTGTAGAAGGAGTAGCATTTTTTGATCCCCAAAAGAACGCCACCATAATGATCATCCCGATCTTGGCGAATAATGTTAAAATCGTGGAAGTTGATTTCATCTTCAGAAGAAAGCCATGTTTCACAGAGTGCAAATATATCGCAATCGGAATTGCGAATCAAAAACTTGAACACGTCTAATTTATTTTTCAGACTATGACAGTTCCACTGCAGCACAGTGATTGTATCTTGTATGGCCGTATTATCCATCGAAAGATACAATTTCTGCAAGAAGGGGCCATGAAACAGTAAATTGCTTCAGATAACTTTCTACTGTTGGTATAAAGAGGTCAATGATTGGCCTCAATGAATTCGGAATATTGAACAAGTTAAAACACGGTCCACTAGGTCCATAAAGGAGATTAATCCTCGCTTGGACGGAATACTTGTTCTAGAAGTGCGAATTGCTTTTTTCTTTCGTTGAGCCGGATGTTTCTTCGAAACATCGAATTTAGGCAATGACGAGAACGTCTTACTGCAACTAGGATCAAAAGAAGCAGTAGGGACAGGTTGCTTTGGGATTTTAAATTAACCTCCATTACCTTCAGCCTTTGGCAAGCTCTTATGGATGATTTTTGTTCTCTTACGGCGCGATCCTGGGAAGACGGTTGCTTCCTCTTTTCGGGCACGTGTACCTCCGCAGAATCATCCATGTCGGCTGCGTCAGAGTCCAATTCGTCAATTGATATGGAATCATAATAATCACTTACACGAACGGTGGCTGAAATAGAAGTCGATGCAGTGGCTGTGGCGGATGTGTCTTGCGACCTAACCATTTCCGCATACGACTGCTTGGAGCGCTGTACCAACGAGCGCTTCACTTTTGGGTGCGCTTTTGTACACCGGGCATTCTTGCAAACCATGGGAGGGTTCAAACCACAATAAGCACATTTTGTTGCTTGTTGCTGGCGGAGCTCCTCCCGATGTCTTTCTGAGCATTTGCCACAACGTGGTTTGTTGTCACAAAACTCGGCAGTGTGACCAAGTTGTTTGCAGTTGGTACAATTAAATACCCTTGGCACAAAAAGACGCACCGGAAACAACATATTTTCTATATCGACATACTTTGGAAGCATCTAACCGGCGAACGTTACCCGAAGCGAGCCTGACTTGTAATATACCTTTTTTCATCTACCGTGGCTCCTGAATGCAATTCCTTGCAGACCAGAATACCCATAGTAGATTGCAGGGCGTTCTTTAGGCGACCTTTCCTGCAAGCACATCCTTGCAAGTCAAGCTCGCTGCGTTGATTACGCCTTCTATCTCGACCTCCCGCGAGGGCACATAAACTAAATATTCAACATTGTACGCCCTGTCGCCAGCAATTTCATTCGCCACCTGGTATGTAGGTGCGGTGATGCGTAGTTTGTTCCTGTTGATTTGGCTGAATTCAAGCTTCGTAAAACGACGCGTCAAATCTCGTTTTATGCCCAGAAAATCTAGGCTCTTCACTTTCTGCCGAAAGTAAACAACCCAAGGCCCAGGCGAAGCCGCATGGTACAATCGTGTGCGAGTACTATCTTTTGGAGGCCCATTGCCTCCTACTGTCTCTGCCTCCATTCTCACCTCGCAAGGTGGAAGGATAATTATTGCTTATGCTAACTTACAACTAATAGCTTATTAGAAAAAAAAATATCAAGAAAAAAAACTAATTCAATTTGTGTCTATTAGTTCCGCTCTGTGACGGGAGAACAATAAAGCAATCTCTTCCACTTATCTGCGCCTGCTGCTGTAGGTAGCAGCAGTAACAATAGCCTGCTTCACTGGCGTCGCCAGAAGCAGCTACTTCACTCGCCGACAGCGATCGCCTTGGATCCGTAGGTAGGAATAGCACCACACAATACAACTCGCACTACCGAACACAATCCGCGATGAGACACAGCACACACGTCTGGCTCGTTCGAACTATCGGCACGGAATGAAAATAGCTTTCTCCTTGATATATTGATCTCACTTCTGTGTTATGAAATATGTCCTTTACGAGCTTTTTAAAATTTGGGGGAAATGGGCGCAAATTCAGGATATGTTTAATTCGCTTAATTTTACTACTTAAACAGTATGAACGAATGTTTCATGAGGCTAGCTCGATGATACATTTATGCCCAGGGAAGTCGAGACAATTTCCAACCGGAAAATTTCCTAGACTGGACCGGGAATCACGGAGAAAAAAATGCGGTAGAATCAACCGAACTCTGTTTTAAAACCAACACTATTTTTGCTAAGAAAATTATGTTGAGATTTTTAGTGGAATGTCTTCACTTGTCATAAGACGAGTTTGTACCTTCCCATTTAATTCCACCAATTGATTGTACCTTGACAGATACCTACGTATTTCGACCTCAACAGTAAGGTCGTCTTCAGTGTCTCGTACTTGACTAATTTTAAATCAATTATGCATAGCAGACCGGCAAAATATTTTCCTATCAATTCTGCCAATATCCATATTCTGATAGCATTTGACTACCAGGGTCCACAATTGCCAATGTCATTTACTTACCTTTTCGTACCTGAAAAACATCCTCATCAACAATTTGGAAGCATATCCATTCGGAGATGGTGAGTACGATTGTCGGTCCGGTCTAGGATGTTTTCGGGTGCTCCAACAAAGTTGAAAAACAGGTCAACTTCCAGTTGGAATGTAGAGCCACAGAGAAGCAGACGTCTCACTCAACAATCATTCTCACTCAACTTCATTTATTTTATAGGTGGCCAATTGAGCACCGATGGCGCTTCAATCGATTTTGCTTGTGTTTGACATCTGGCGCACTACCACCATCTGGTTGCCGCTTGGCCACAAACAAGGAATTTAGCATTGGGCGATAATGTTTCGGTGACGATGATTTTCATTCTATTTTGTTCTAAGTTAGATGTCTGTTTCTTTGTGGTAAAGCTATTGGAGAAGTTAATTTTTTTGGGGAATTGAAATTTATTATGCCTTGTTCAAAGGATGCTCTTTGAAATTTCAAAAAATATTCTTTGGATTCTACTTGAGATATTCTTCAGAATTTTGTTCCAAATTTCTACAGGAAATTGTTAGGAATAACATAGCATAGTTACGGTGTACTTCGTAGATTGGACACTAGTGATACTCATGTTTTTCCTTTGAAATACATACTTATTCAGATTGCTATCAGAAGTCAAGGTGGGTATGGTCCTTGACACCCTCATAAGTACCACGGAGTTAGAATTGGGGAAGGTATTCGTTGGGTCAGGATTTGCCTGTAGCTGACAATATGACCGTGGTAGATCTTAAACCGTAACACACCACGCAATGGTGTCTACCCAGCGTTACGGGGTCTACAGGAAATTGTTCGGAATATCCACTGAAAGTTTCTGTTGAGGATTCTGCGATATTTCCACAGAAAGTTCTTCGGAATATCCACAGGAGACTCTAAGAAGTTTTCACGGGAAGCTCTTTGGACATTTCATTAGGAATTCTGTGGTACTTAAATGGAAAATTATTGTTCATGATGTGGATTTTAACAAAAAAATCTGAATTTCAATGATTTTTTTTTTGCAATTTGCTATCATTGGAATTTTTACAGGATTTTACAAATTTCTCAGCAAGATTCTTCAGATTTTATCCGGGATTTCCACTACAATTTATCAAAAATTCTACGTGAAATTCTTAAATTTTCACGGAAAACTGTTCGGTATTTCGGAATTTTTTAGGAATTTCTTTGGATTTCTACGGGAAACTGTCCTTTGTCCATAAGAAATTCATCGGAGACTCCATGAAAAATTATTAAAAAGGGAAGTATCATTTGGCCAAAAATCATTTGGCGGTAAGCCTTTTAGCCGCATAACATGTTAAGCCGAATTGAATTTGGCTGAATGCTTGGGCGAAACGGTTATACATCGAAAACGGGACATTTGGCCAAACAGGTCAAGTTTAAAATGCCGTTTGACAAAAAAGGCAATTGATGATGATGATGATGATGATGATGATACTACCATCTATTGTAGCAAGGCACCTGCCGATAGCACTGGCCATATCTGGAAAACGATTTGATCATGATTATACTACTGTTTGTATTTCATCAAACTCCTGTATGAAGGGCCAAAATGGGTGGGGTGGTTCCATAAGCAAAGACACTTATGCGAATCCACGGGAGGAATAGAGAATCTCCTTCCAGAAGAAAGTTCGTACACACAATAGTATAATCTAGCCCTCGTTTCCCAGATTGACCCAATAGATGGGGAGAAGATCCCGCCCTTTATCCGTTTGACAAAAAAGGCAATTTGGCAGAAAATGTTATTTGTCCCAACGGATCATATGGCCAAATGTCAATTACTAAACGGTAATATTAGTCAAAAATGTCCACCCGTTTGGTCAAATGATCTTTCTTTCAATTGACCATTTCGGTCAAAGGACCTTTCCGGCCAAAGAACTATTTCTGCAAATGGAATTTTCAGTCGAATGATCTATTAGGGTAACCAACTTTTCGGCCGCACTTTCATTTCGGCTAAATGACATTTTTGACGATATGGGTTTTGGCCTAATGGTTCGTTCGACATTTGGCATATTCAACCAAACACCTTTCGCCCTTTCCGTCATTTAACTGGAAGTGGTTAGGCGAAAAGCCATTTGTTGAAATGCAATTCATTTAGCCAAATTCCATTTGGTCGGGTTGAATTTTTGTCCGAAACGTTTATTAGGTTGAAAATGGTTTGACCAAAAGCGACTTTCGGCTGAACTCATAATTTTCCCGAATAAGCTAGGGGTCGTTCAAAAATGATGTCACAGGTTTTATGGGGGGAGGGGGTCTAATTTTTTGTGACAGTACATGTACTAGGTATACAAAAAAGCGTGACACAGGGGGGGAGAGGGTCTAGAAATCCCAAAAAGTAGTGAACGTCATATTTAAATCGCCCCCTATCTGCTCCAACAGGTCATTTGGCTGAAAATGCCGTTTGGCCTAAACTAAACGGTCGTTTGGACGAAAAAGTCGTTTGACCGACTGGATCAATTGGTCAACAATGCCGTTTGGTTGAAATGGTAGATTGGCAGAAACCATTTGGTACGAAAATGTCCTATCTGAAAAACAAACTTTTCGACCAAACGGTATTTCCTGCCAAATGATCTATTCAATTATACGATTTTTTTTGGCAAAATGACCAATTCTGCCGAACGACACTTTTGGCGGAATGTGCATTTCGGTAAAATGGTCCTTTCTGCCAATCGACTGTTTCGGCAAATTCGGCCAACCGATTCTTTCAGCCAAACGAACTATTTGATCAAATAAGAGTTCGCGTTTGCTCGTATTTTATATTGAACTCAGCACAATTGGACAGTCATCGTAGTATTTGGTACTGCTTAATGCGCTTGATAAATCGATAAATTATACCCTGCTAAAAATAACTATATACCTAGTATATGTGTCGCGATTATAATTTTTTCAATAGCACCACCCTAATATAATCGATCGATATGGATCCACACATGAATCAAATTATTGCTTTTTAGTGACCACACATAAAGTTTATTTCTATATAATTTTATAAGTGGTTTGCGTGAAGATGTGTGTGCTTATATACATCATAACTAAAATCTAAGGATTGTCGGAAAATTCTGCGGAAAATCCATAGATTTTAGGAAAATTCTGCAGACTACTTCAAATTGGAATTTTTATTTTTAACGGCGGTGCGCCGATGCAAAAATATCGTCGGCTGCACACACCACACCAAATAGGAACTCCTAAATAAATTTATTTGAGGATTTTACGATTTCTGAAGAAATATCGGAAGTAACTCCTAGAAGATCTTCCGCAACTATTCTTGGTACAATTTCTGATGACACTTTTGAAGAAAATTAATTGTTTCACAAATTCTCGGAAAGGAAGGAAAGGAAAGGAATAAATTTCAGAAAGAATGCGGATGGATTTCCAATTTCCTAAATAAACTCCGGGAATTGCTTGGAAAATGCCCCTGAATAAAATTTTAAATGAATTTTCAGAGTTACTTTTTTGAGAAATATTTCAATGAAATGTTTGAAAAATTTCCATAGGACTTTCTGGAACAATTTGGAACAAAGAAATTCCTGAAAGAATAAATCCATAGAGGAATTTCCGAAGAAATAGGGGAACAGACGGCTTTGGCAGGTTTTGTTCTATTATTGGTAGGGGGGTTTTTCTCGACCGAAATTTATGAAATTTGGCCACAATATTCTTTGATATGCAAAGAATGTTTAGGCCAAATTTGAGCATAATCGGTCATAAAAAACCCCCCTGCCAATAATAGAACAAAACCTGCCAAAGCCGTCTGTTCCCCTACTCGGAACAATTTTGAGGGGCGATTTTCGAAAAAAAGGAGGAATTTGGAGGAATTTAGGAACACCTTGAGGAATTGGCCAAAAAAATCCTGAGAGTATTCTCATGGCAATTGCGGAGGAAAGTAAATAAGCATCATCCTGTAAAGTTTTTGACGAAATTATTGAAGAAATTTCTGGAGAAATGCCTGGAGGAATGACCAAAGGAATTCCTAGAAGAATTAGCATGTATTCCATGGAGGAGTTTCACAAAGAGTTCTATTTGAAATGTCTTGAGTGATCTCTGAATTGATTCTTTTAAAAATTTGGAACAATTTTCGACGGAATTCTTGGAAAAATTTCCAATGGAATTTCTAGAATAATTTTCGATGGAATTTCCGAAGTAACTTTTTAAGGAACTTCCGAAAGAATTCCATGGAGGACCGTTCGAAGGAATTTCCGAAAGAATTCCCCGGAGGGCCTTTCGAAGGAATTTCCGAAAGTATTTTCGGAGGAATTTCTGAAAGATTTCCTGAATGAATTTTCAAAGTACTCCCTGAGAAACTCCCGAAAGGATTCTTGGAGGGGTTTCTGAGGCAATTCCTGAGTGAAGATCATGTGAAACATTTGGAGGAATTTTCGAATTAATTTCTGAAGAAATTGTCGTAGTAATTTTAGGAGGAATTTCCGGCAGAATTCCTGGAGGAATTCCTGAGGAATTTTAGGAATAATTTCCGATGGAATTTCAGGGACAATTTTGAAGGAATTCATGGAGAAATTCAGGAATTTTTAGAAGAATTTCCCATGTAACTCCCTAAGAAACTTCCGAAAAAAATCTTGGAGGTATTCCCGATGGAATTCTGGGAGTGTTTACCGAAGGAATATCGGGAGGATTTTTCGTTGAAATTCCTAGAAAAACTTTTGAATACGTTTCAGTAGGATTTCCAGACATTTTTTTTGAGGAATTTCCTATGGATTTTGCAACAAACTTCTTTGACGTCCCTAACTAGCTCATCTTGTAGTTATCTCAGGGTCGACTATTTTTTTGCTATAAAGGGGCACACGCAACCTCCCAGGTAGAAGAAATAACGAAGAACAGCTCCTGAAATAGCACAGGGATAGCTTCCGTAATTGAAAAGACGGACAGGTACATTCCACAGTCGTTTCTCCACATCTCGATATTGAAGGGACCGTCGAGAAGGAAAGTCGGAAGGAAAATTGAAATGGGTACTAAATCCAAAAAAGATTGTTGCTATGAAAAACGACAACAAAACAAATGTCATTTCTTTTTGTTGATGTGTTTGTTATTGTCCAGAGATGGTCTAGTAGCCTAAATATTTGAACATATCGACATAAGGAAAGTGAATTCAGTACAAAATATGCTTAGAACACATCGATATAGAGAGATGTCGTGATAAGGAGGTTATCATGATGTGGTATGTGCAAATGTATATAGTATGAAGGGACCGAGGAAAGCATCGACATAGCGAGAGATATCGAGATATAGAACATCTAGATGTAGAGAGTCGACTGTATTTCATATTGTTTTTATTTAAAGTTGAAACGTGGGTTAGAGTTAAATGTTAGTTACGTTGCGGCCGATCGATGTAGGTGTTGCCCATGGGTGGCACTCTACAGATAGGGTAGGTGGGCGTTGGAACATACTTTTTCCGGGGTGGGGGAAGGGGGTGGTCACTATCGGAGTCTTAGCGAGGGTTCTGTGGGAGAAGCGGGACAATGCTAAACCGTTCGTTCGGTATCGACGGAGTTCTTGAAGCGGGGCCCTTTGAGGGGCTGGATCGAGCGGGATTATCATGGAGGACCGATGAGACCTTTCCCGAGCAGGAGCGACGACCTCGATAACAGAAATTGGTATGATTTAGCCTTGCATAAGAGGTAAAATACCAAAAAATAATACCAAAAAAATATATGCAGAATACTTGAGGCATACCATGCTTAAGTATTTCAATACCAAATGAATAATAATTGGTTATGCATTTGGTATTAAAATTCATTATAATAACTGAGTTTGTTATGGCTTAAGTATTGTGCATATTAGTTTTTGGTATCATTCCTCTGGTATTTTACCTCTTATCCAGGGCTAGTTCATAACAGAGTATGGCATCAATAACAGCATTAGGTATCATTGAGCCAATTTCTCCTGCTCGGGTTCCGTTCAGAAGAAGGTCATGGGGCGAAGAAAGGCGATCTACGTCACCCAGATGGCGACACTGGGTTGGTACTAGGACTTTCGCGCGGCCTTCGCTTCATTCCATCTACGAGTCGACGGGTGCTAGCCTCGCCATAGGGCCGGATCGATGTTTCGATGGTGACTGATCTTCCGGCTTGGGCGTATCGAGCCTGTGTTGGCTGATGACTTCAAGGTTACCCAGGGCGCTGCTCGCTCTTCGGCGGCGTGCCGACCAAAAGGAATCCGCAAGTTTGCGTGTGACTTCCTTTAGCTGCTAGGGGGATAATTTGAGGCTCTTTTGCACTCTTGGGGTTTCACCGAACTGCTGGGGCGGTACACTCTTCTTGCTACCAGCTACTTGTCTGTGCAGTACCGACCGGCGGGGAGGGATGAGGTCTTCCACAACTTCCCTACTGGCACAAGCGGGCTCAAAAATCCTCAAAACTTTGCTGGTTCACACCGCGTGACTGGTGATCTCTGTCTCGGCCCTTGACAATCGGGGTTCTCACTTTTTTACCGGTTATACGTGGGCGGCTAGATCGTGATCTTGGATCCCGAGAAATATACACGAGGAAAGTCACTAGTTTTCGACCTTTTCTGCTTACTGATTTAGCGTCGACTACTCTGCTGGTACTTTCTTTGATTCCCTTTCAACCTTTCTACCCCTTTCTGGTTTCCTCATACGTTTATGTCCTCCTTCTCCTTCGGTTGTCAAATCGCTCCGGATGTATTTTTTTTTTCGCCGTCGCCGCATTGAAGACGTGAACCAGTGACATTAGTCGGGTACACAGTCAAGCCGAAATAGCCACATAACTATGTTAGTTATGATGTATCTAGTGATGTATTTCAATCTTTCTAAGAAAACACGTCAAACTACTTAAAATCAGTCAACCAGAAAATAGTACAGGAAATTACAATCCTTATCTACTTTTTTTCATGGCACGGGAATCATTATGCACAAATAAATATATCAAAACCAACCAGTCTAAATGGAGAGGCATGTAACCTTTTTTGTGTGTCATCCAACAGACAGTGCATCATTTGAAACTGGATACGTAGCATAGGGTTTTCTCTTATCTGCCCATAAAAGTCAACGAATCTTTGCCGCTTTATGGCAAAATCTGCAGGAACATCATCGTTTCAGCTTTCAACCCACACGCCACGAAGAGTTGCACATCACAAGTCAGCAGGGCCACGTGGCCGAGATTAGATCAATAAGTGGCAATAAATAGAAGCAAAACCAACATTTCCTCTCCGCGATGAATTTAATCAAGCACGTTTATTCTTCCGAACCCCACCTAGCATCATCACCGCACGCGGCGGTGGCGATGAAGCAATCTCTGATCCTTCGGGAGGATGTTACTTCGTCTGTTAGGAGCAGGTTCGAATTCCGGTTCACCGATGCGTGTCGGACAACGTCAGCGGCAGTCAGTGCGAAATGCTAATGTATTATGAATTAGGATTAAATTTCAATGTAAATTCCACTTTTAAGGATTGTGGATGGACGGAGGGGATTGTGTTTGGCCTAAGGGCTGCATTTTATTACCTCTAATGCTATTATACGTGACGCCAAGTTCTTCCCTCCTGCGAGGCAATCAAGGGCTACTCAGGCGGGAGCTGCTGCAGGCATTCGAGAAGTGTTGTTGAGATTAATGTTTTTGTTTATTGTGATTATATGATTGATTGTAGATCATTGTTGTCAGGAACGTGCCAGCGAAGTGAGTAATGAATTAGACCACAAGTTTTCAACATTAATATGCGTTAATTTGGTACATTATTGATGGTGAAATACGAGTTGGGAAACTTTATCATGTCGGAGTAAGAATGCAACGAATATAGTAAAATCCTGCTGATATGGAAGACTGATGCTGATATCTTAGGTGAACATTTATTCGTATCAGTCAGCCTTTGGGTTGTGGTGAATCCTTTTTATGATTTAATACAATTTGAGATGATGTAACAAAAATATCGGTTGCCTCTCTATCGCATTGGCAATTTGTTAACCACTACGAACTTTTGCCATAGAACTCAACCTCAAATACCAAGAAGTTCACTGTTTTAATAATTGAATATAGTAGGAATACGCAAAATTTTTAAATTAATATTGATCAATTACGGTACTAACACGGATATACCGACATTTGTTAGGTTCGTCGAGCAGAGTCGATTATTACATTATTACATTACATGACATTCTCCGAGCCTTTTAAAGCACTTCGCTTTTCGAGAGAAATAATAATGTAATGCCTTCTGCGCAGCATGAATCTTTCTAACACTGTATTTGTATTACTTCATGTTATAATTTTGATAGAACATATTGCCGGCAGACTGCAAACGAAAAGGACATTCAGCTAAAAAAAATGATTTCAATATTAAAACCAAACAGCTACAAAATACGTTCCTTCAATTCAAGCGGGAAGCAGAACATTCCGTCGAAACCATCTGTTACCTACAGCCGAAGGGCGAAAAGTGAGAGCTGATCCGGATATACGTCTGTTGTGCTATTTTGACTGTAATCCCTCTCGCTTTTCACGCAGCAGTTACTAGTAGGATTCTTTATACATGAACCGACAAACGTGGGGGCCTCGGATGAAGCATTTCGTTTTGTTTCCGCCGGTGTCAAACTAAAGGGGAGATTGATCCATCTTCTCGTAGCCGTTCAAGGGCCTGTCGCTGTCATTCTGTTACAGAAGATTTTCTCACTCCACACTCACTCGTGATAGCTGTCCTTATTTTCACCCGCTCTAGGAATCATCATTCTGCAATTACCATCACCACTCGGTTCTACTTGAAGAGTTGCAGATAAGGTTGAGTTCAGAAGTGGATTGCAATGTTGTGTGGGAAAAATTGGATGCCCATTTACTAGTGGAATTTAACTTACCCGTCTTTACTTGATATTTCAGCGTGATGGCACAATCCTTAACTAATTGTTGCAGACTGACTGCTTCATCTGGTACATCCAAGCTGAGCAACTTCTTCATAGCTTCCGGGTGGTGAAAGTCAAGGATTTTCTCCTTGCGATCATTCTGTATGTTTACGTAGTCAATGAGTAGCTCCATAATCTTCTGTAGGAATTCTCGAGTTTCGGCTGAGTCCGATGATTGGATCATAGGAATGATATCTGAGAAAATAAAAGAAAGCGGAATTAACATCAGTTGGAAAGCTACTTCATTATATTATAAACTATAGTTTTTTCTCTTTTTTGTCTTGGTGCTTTTTTCTATATAGGGAGTGAGTGCTAGTAATGTACCCCTTAAGGACGGAAACTTACTTCAATCGCTTCGCTAGAGTAAAACTCATGACCAATTGCCATTCTGCGGCACTAGATGACAAGCAACAGGTATCAGCATCACGTTTCGTACATAACACATGGTAAAACATTCATTTTTACTACTAAAATATGTATTTTAAAATTATGTAGCCAGGTTGCCTACTATGGCCACCCCCGGGTCCATAATACGCAACATCGAGTTTGTTTACATACGTATTATGGTCCCCCCATTTGATTTACATGTTCCATTTCCACATGTTCCTGTTGCTTATTATGGACCCCCCCTTCTGTGCTAGTAATGGACCCTCTAGCGCGTTTATATTCATAAATTAGTTAATATAACTAAATTTCAGTCTCCCAGTGAAAAACAATTGTATGGAACTACTACCCTGATAAGTGAAGCAACTTCATCCTATGGAAGTTTGCAGGAAATCGTAGATTCAAGCGTAAAATCTCGGTTTTTGTTCAGGGGGTCCATTATACGCACGGGGTCCATTACTAGCACTCACTCCCTATGCTTACACACTAAGTTTTTCTTTCTCGATGTCGGCAAAATCGGGCACCGCTCTACCTTAGTAAATTTCAGAACTGAAATTCGGCAGAAAAATTGGTTTATTACTGATTTTTGGCAAAATATTTATCGTATCTCAGCAACTGAAACGTCACTTTTACTGAGATCTCGACAAAAATCATGTTTGCTAAAAATCGGCGGTGTCCACCTCGGGAAAATAAACAAAAAATGCTGAGATCTTGGCAAAAAAAAGTGTGTATGCATTTAAAGGGGATTGCAACTATGAGGCAAAACGGTTCAACACAAAATAACTTCAACAACATTTTTTTACTGAGCGATAATTTATTGTTGCTTTAGAAAGCTGTAGTAGTAATGAAAGGATTTGGAAAAATTTCTGTATCTGAAATTTAACGGTTTTCCGTTCCTTCCACTCGTTAAGATCTTCGTTATATTCGCTAAGGTAAACAATGCGTTCGTTTTGCACCAGGCCCATTTTGCAAACGCGTTGGAAAGTCATAAAAAACATAGTATAGACGAGTATGTACAATTCGATTTAATTCCACCACTTTGACAGATACGTATTTCGATCTCAACAGTAAGGCCGTCTTCAGTGTCTCGTGCTTGAAGCGACTTACTTACATAACGTACACACTTCAATTCATAATTGCAGCTCGGTAAGTTTTTTTTCTGATTTTATCCTGTAAAAAATATTTTTTACCGGAAGCTCGGCTAACAGTCGGAAAATTACTGACATCTGTAATATTGTTCACCGATCGCTCTGTAGAAAGAAATGTCAAACTACCGAGCTCCCCGGTTGTCGTAGATACTTCTATATTTTTAACCGTGTTCTGTAAATCATTTTACCAATGTCGGTACATTTAAAACCGAGTCCTCAGTTACGATAGTAGGCTTGCGTGATGCACGAGATATCGCCATTTTTTAAAAATCTTTTCGTGTTTGAAATTGAGCAAAGCAGAAAAAATCAAACAAATTAGGTGTTGTGTTATAACTTGTAAGTACCCAAGTAACACCGAAAACATCATTATTAACTAAGATCTAATAATGATGTTGAATAAAGGTCGGGAAAATGAAATACAAAACATGTTATGTTCAAGCAAAGCTATGATAAGGTTTTTGCAAAACATACAGCAATTTGATCAAGAAGAAGTTTCATACTACATTCTCACAACTTGCTGATAACATGTAAATTTTTGACATTTGTTTGGTTTTTTGAGATGTTTCGTTTTACATTCTCACAACATAAAACATGTCTACAGGAAGATTTTAAGAACAAGGTCATAACATGTTCATATTTTGGCATTTGTTTCGTCAGAATATATACCCTAACGATAGAAGTTTAACGTAATTTCAACATCTTTTAAGATCAATGTTATGAACGTTCTTCATCGACCCTGTTGTTTATCGACAACTCGCCATATTGTTTTTATTTTGCAGATTCGATAATTTGTTTATATATCCATTTCAAAATTATGCTTTGGCATAGTTCAATCAATGGCGCATGAATTTAGGAGAAGTAAAATGAAAATTTAGCCAATGAAACATGAGCCGCATATAATGTTTCGACCGAGACTTCGAAACAAATTTGATTTATTTATTCAGTTTGTATATGTTTATTAATATTGTTAAAATGGTGTTCATCATTTCATGCATGCTAGTTTTCATTCGTTTTTTGTATAAAATTTCTTTCTTTGAACGTGTTGGTCAGCATTTTTGTTTTGGTATTCAATTTGACAGAACCATGTTGAAAGTCGGTTACTGACACATAAGTACTTAAGTTTAGTCTTGTGAATGTGCAATCAAAAACAAGGTTGCAACTGAAAGATGTTGAAAATATCGATATTTTTTGCGCTGTTTGGGTTGTGTGAAAGTAATCAAAGCAGTTTTTCATACCAAAACGTAACAAACTATATGTTCGAAAGATGTATTTTTTACACTCATACAACAAACCGTGTTACTTGGGTAATATAATTAAGCTTTGTTGGGTAAACTTAGTATTACATTACTTTTTCAGCAAATTCCTCTTACACACAAAAAACAAACATGGTTTTACGGAATGTTTTACACTTTCCACTTGAAAAGTGCTCCGTTTTCTTGAAAATAAAAGTTAAATTGCTCGAAATCAAGGTGATTCTTTTTATTTAAAAGTTTTTTCTCGTGTTTCCAGTGTTAAAATTAAAAGTTCTTCCATTTAACATAAAAATTCTGGAACTGTCAAATCACTCAACGATAAACTTTGAGTAGAAAGAGAAATGAAAACAAAAATTATTTTCTCCGTTTCTCATTAGCACTATGGAATATTACATGGTAAAAAAATTGAATTCATTACCTTATTTAAAATGTAAATGACATTAAAATTGATAAATATACATTTAAAAATATTGTTTTGCTTACTTTTTTTTATATTTGCCTAATTATGTTTAATAGCCTATTCAGATTACGACTTACAAGATTAATTACGTGTTAAAGTGGTGAAAGAAAATTGAATGTATGAGTATTAGTATCAAGTTACTTTTTGTTATATAATTAATTGCGTAATCTGGATATGCTATAGTATATATAAATATATATATCAAACATTTAAAAACTTTTTGCCAATAATTCAGAAAAATACCCATAGTGTCTCAAACTTTGCACTTTGGTGCTATCGCTGTCAACGTCTCTCCCTTGCAGTCACAACAGCGTTCTTTTGTCCGGTTGGCCTCCAAAACTGGTGTGAGCAAAATTAGGCGTTGAAGTACCGGAGTTGGCTTTTGGCATAAGCTCATTGAGATTCTCTTTTGTATTTTTATTTATAGATAACCGCCAGGAGGATTATTGAATCTGCAATGCCTACAGATAGCTATACGAGGCACACCCTTATCCTCGCCACGGATTGGATCTTGGGCTGAAATACACAAAAGTGGCCACCGTGTGGCGGTAGGTGCTGCAGCTGACATCTTATGTGTGACAAAAATACTGGAGAAGAACCTAATAAAATGAAAAGTTTAAGCTAATCATTGCGATTTATGTATTTTAATTCATAATGGAAAGATAACGGGTACGAGGGAAGCGGGGAGGTTCCTTTATTTATAAAATGAGTCTTTTCTGAATGAAAATAATTCACTATGTTTTTCACGGTGTGAACATTTTCATTTAACAGTTCTACAATTTAGATTTGAATGTTCAAACTTTTAATTTTAGAGTGGCATGCCACTTTTGAACCATGATTATTTTAAAAGTTGGCGTACTTTTATTTTGAACTTATGCAACTCTCTACGAAAAAGAACCAACGCAACTTTTCAAAATTACCAATGGTTTTTTTATTTTTATTAATGATTTTTCTTTCTGTGTAGATGAATTTTCCTCAAGGTGGCATAACTGACGAGTCAGTTTTGTTTTTCATCAGTTTTGTTTTTAATAGTCACGACTGAAATGAAAAAAAAAATTACAAACATTTCGGATATTTTTTACAAATGTACCGTAAGAAAATACCGAATTACTGTTAGAAAAGTACTGAGACATCTGTAAAACTGATTTTTTGACACGAGAATTGTCTTGGAAATTACCGGGATGCTCGGTATTATTTTACCGAGTGCTCGGTGGATTTTACAGAACATATCGGTAAAATTTGACACTTCAACAGATAGGAAGCAATACCGAGGGCTCGGTTGTCGATGTAGTTTACCGAGCTGACTACCGAGAGCTCAGCTGTTGAGATTTCGGTAATCTGATAACCGACCCCGGTAAAAAAAATTAAGTGTGTACGAGACACTGAAGACGGCCTTATGGGAAGGTGGGGGGGGGAGACTAAAGTAGTTTTGTTCTAGCGTATTTTTTAGTATAGTATAGTTAGTAGTTTTGTTCTAGCGTATTTTTTAGTATAGATCCTCTAGATAAATGACCTTCATGTGGAGAGTTATTTTTTGGATTGACAACCTTATTTATTCTGCAGGGCGTTTTGTATGTTTTGACCTTCCTAAACATTTTTTTATTGGCCAAACAAAATTTGAACAACTTTTCATAACAATGAACATATGCTTTCCTTTTTTCACAGCACAAAGGCATTAATATGCTTAACTAGTCGACCCGGCAGACGTTGTCCTGCATAGTAGGCGAAAATGCGCGTTGTGAACTGCCTTTGCGAAATTCCCACACGGATCTTAATTTTAGTTTTTCATAATTTACTCAACCTAACTCGTGATTTTCGCATGAGGAAATATTAAATAAACCCGGCGGAAACTAAAACGAACATATTTGCTAAAGGAATAAAGAAAATCCATACAGCCGTTTTCCAGTTATGCGGATACGAACAGAGACCATTTCATTTTTATTATATAGATAGAAGATGATCTGTACTGATGAAAATGTGAACATTCCATCAAAATTTTAGGATATTTGGATTTGAAGTTATTACCTCCCTCAATATGGGGACACTTGATCCCCCATACAAAAAGTTCGCGAAAAAATTCAAAAAATATAAATCTGTTCTCAGGCTTCTAATTGTTTGTAGATTTGACAGATTTGATTAAGGGTTGGCAGGAAAAAATATTTATTGCGTAGATATCATAGAAAGGGGATCAAGTCTCCCCAAATTTTAAAATTGCATGTGCTGTCGAATTCAATAACAAAAATCGTTCATGTATATGCACAGCAATTCAAAAATTCCGCGTATTTTGACGGAATAATATTTAAAAAATCTGAGGGCACCTTTCTAATTTTAGCAAAGCAAGTTCTTGGATCAATTTCCCCTCAATATTTTAAAAGTCGATTTTCGACAGCACTCCAAAAAATCGATTGTATATCAATAACAACAATAATTTAAAAACTGTCATACATCAGTAAAGTTAAGGTGATTGAACAATGAAGCCAGAAATCGGCCATTTTGTAAATATTTTTTTCAAGAGCACGAGATGAAAGAACCATAACGCGTATGGGGCTGAAATAATGGTTAGTTATGCTGAACAATCATAATTTGAGTTTCGGCACTGTACGAAAACTATTACGCCAGAGTTGGGTTTTTATAAATGTATGTAGATAAACGTGTGGTGAATTTGAAATTCACCACAGGCTTCATTCTATAATCACCTTAAATACTATATTTCTTAGAGAGTCTGTGTGGAAATCGCGTAAGTTTATTTATTTTTGGCTGTGATACATCGGAAATCAGAAAAGGGGATCAAGTCTCCCCAGTCTCCGCTGCTGTTGATGTCGAAATACGTTTGGCAAAGGTATAATCAAGTGGTGGAATTAAATGGAAAATACAAACTCGTCTTATGACAAGTAGATACATTTCACTAAAAGCTCAAAGTAATTTTCTTATCAAAACATAATTTTTTTTGAGTAGATGATCAATGTGATATGTAGCTAATGTTGTAAATTTTGATGTTGCGTGTTGAAATAATTTGTTATATTAGTTTATGAAACATCGAAAAAGCTTAACCTTCCTAGTGCATTGGGGTCTATTTTGGCCCAGAGATGATTTAAAAACGTTGTAGTTTTGTAACGAAATGAGATAGGGACTTGATTTGTTTTCATCATAACAGATCGCGGTTATTTCAAAGCTTTTCATTATTATACTGATAGTAATAAATGATGGTGGTGATCCATTTTGATGGACCGGATTGGCCATCGGAGGTCCTCTATAAGATCCGGAGCATTCGTGAAAATGATCAATTCGAAAAACTCATCATAGAAGAGCGCGTTTTTTATTAAGATTTCCATTATCGAACTCTGAGTAACAACTGATTGTGGTAACCCATTTTGATGGACCTTTGTGGTCACTGGAGATCCGGAACATCCGTAAAATTGGTGAATTCATGAAACTGATCATAGAAATACACGGTTTTTAAAGCTACAGTCAAACCTCCATGAGTCGATATTGAATTTCAAAATTTGATTAGAAAAATAAATAAACTATTGAGCTGTCCCAGAAAATTCTTTAAGAAAACTGACGAGTTTTACGATTTTATCAATTTATCCATTTATTTTCTATTTACCACCCTCTTCGTTATCCAAAGACCAAAATGACAATAGACGGAATTCATATTTGTTCCGGCCTTACTTGCTTCCTTGAGTCGATATCGAATCAAAGAACATCGACTTATGGAGGTTTGATTGTATCGATCATCGTAATATGAGTAACAAATGATTGTCAAAATCAGTCAAGACAACCAAGCTTTGAAAAAGAAAACCGCTCTTCTATGATAAGTTTCATGAATTCACCACTTTTACGGAGGTTCTGGATCTACTGGATCCGGTTGCTACTCAGTGACACATTGTGCAAAAGCGGGTCAAAAATGACCCAAACTTCAATTCGCTCCTAAAAGTTCATTTTCAAATCGATTTTCAATTTTTTGGAATCAAATTGAAGGTATGGATTCTTCGGATGTCGTTACAATGTCACTCCATGAGCAGATTCTTGTATGTGTGTTCAGTTCTACACATGTCCAGCTGTATCATGAGGCCCTTACAAGAACAGTTGCTCCGTCACTTCGGTTTCGGTTTCGATCTTTCTTCTTTTTATTCTTTATTGTTGGGCCATTTTTGATATATTTAGCTAGTTCTGTTACATCTGTTGATTAGATGTAAGCTGAATTTACCAAACTTCATCCTTTATCGTACATCGACTTTAGACAAAATGTAACATTTTCTCTTCCGGCAAAAAAGACAGGTTAAGCTCTAGCCAAATCCTCAATTAGCAATTATTTCTGCAATGAAAAAGCAGCTCATGATGCAGACTACAAAAAGTACACCAAAACTCTGCCACTGATATATTTTACTTTTCTTGTGCTGGAAAGCTATTATTATATCCATTTTTACGATGAAGAGATGTGCTATGTTAAAATAAGTATTAAAAATGTGTAATGGAAAATCTAGCATGAGACTAGGCATAATAAATGGCAGCGCGATCCAACGTGGAAATAAAAAGTAAATCGGAATAAATGAGCAACCCTGATAGATCCACCTAGCGGTGTTTGTGTCGTTCTCGTGCATTAGATATGCTAAAAAAAACTTGAGTGAGATTTTCTCAGCGTGATTGGCCATAACTTCTGATTTCATAGTCTAAACTGGCCCATTTCCAATAGAAAACAACGAGACAGGATTTCTCCGTCGGATGCAACTTGTTGCAAGCTTCTATCACAAAATCGTCTTTGAAGTGAATATATAGCTTTTTCATTACACGTTGGTGTACGAGAAAGGCAAAAAGAAGATTTGAGCGTAGAAATATCATCTTGTATGTGAATTGATCAGCATCCGTTTTACCACTCTACCACAGACGACGCTTTCCCCCGTGTATTTTCCTTGCAACACTAGGGTGTGGAATCAATTTTGGCATTCAGCTCTTCCGTTTTTTCAAGCTCCCGTCATCCGTTTCAGTGAACGGGAAAATACCTTCGCAGATAGAGCGTATCTTCTTGTATCAGGACCAGACCGGAGGGTTGTCCCCTTCTTCTTGGGGTGACGTGTGTATAGATTTAATAAAATAGCTCATTCTTGAGGGGATTTCATTATTGGATAGGCACCCTCCGGGTTTCTGGAGTGTACCATTTATTGTCCCATTTTCAGCTATAAACGCTAAATAACGCAGTGGGAATTCCGTTGGCGTTGGGCGAAGGTTTAATTGTGACGAGCGGAATCATGGGGTCATTATACAAACCCTGGTGAAAACTAATTTGCCTGGTTAAGGCAATTGATTGTACCACTGAATCAGGTTCTGCAAGAACTCCCTCAGATAAATGCTCCCAAATAAAGATACTGACTGCGATTTAAGTAGATAGGAATATGATTTTTTTTTGCACATTTCGGTATATCGAAAACCCATATATCATGATAAATCGGTAATCCTATGATGTGTCGAAATCTATTCTCTTGGGCAACGTTCTTTGCTCACTATAAAAAGTGAACATCATGAAAGAGATAAGAGCCATTGTTGGTGTTTTACTTTTGGGGCAGCACTTCCGGCGATATATCATACGATAATCCTGAAAAATTGTATAGAATGTTTGGAAGTCGATCCGAACTCCCAACAAAGTCTTTGTGTCCTCACTCATAGTGTTTTGAGCATTCTCAAATATATTAAATGACAGATTTTCAAGCTAGGTTTAAAATATCTGTTCAATCAAAGTTAATTGCCTATTTCCGGGGATTAAATCACCCGACTTGTACATTAATTTACAATGTTTTGAAAACTCATATGTGAATATGTACGTTATGTGGAAGATATTGATTTGGAAAATGTATTGGAGGTAATCACTTTCCCATCGATGGGACTCGAACCCATGACCCTACAGTATGCTAGACTGGTGCTTTAACCAACTAAGCTACGAAGGACTTCCGTCGACCTTCGCAACCTAGCGGCGGCTACTGAATGAGCTCGAGATTCCCAAATTGGACGCATAGTCAAATCACTCGCAATCCATTTCTCAAGCCAACACTTCCACATGTGTATAGTACACGTTCACATTAGAGGAGCGTGAGTATTTAGAATGTCTGGCAGCTATACACATTCTTCATCAGCAACTGTACCGATCGGGTTAGGGACAAAAGGTCGAAAGACAAAAGGTCGAAAGGACAAAAGGTCGAAAGACAAAACGTCGAAAGACAAAAGGTCGAAGGGACAAATGGTCGAAAGGGACAAAAGGTCGAAAGGACAAAACGTCGAACGGGACAAAAGGTCGAAAAGGACAGAACGTCGAACGGGACAAAAGGTCGAAAGAAACTAAAGATCAGTAAGATCAAAAGATCGAAAGGGACAAAAGGTCGAAATGGACAAGGAACTGAAACGGAGAGACACAATCCAGAGTTGCCCTACACAGTTAGCAAATACTCTGCTCTTTAATTTTTAACAATTTTTAACAATTAAATAAAATTCATTCAGTGAGTACAACTAATAGATGGATGTTGAGTTTTCTAAATGTCACTTCGATCTGTCAAAATGGTGCACGCCGCACATCAAATACACCGGCGTATATTACACGCCTGTGTATTTTCAATGCGTGCACCTGCGTGGCTGCGGAGTACACTATTTTGACAGATCGAAGTGACATTCAGAAACCTATATATGCATCTATTATTTGCACTCATTGAATGAATTTTATTTAATTGTTCAACATAATTTAAAATAAAAGAGCAACTTTTTTGCCAACTGTATAGGACAACTCTGTCTCGCGCAATACAAGTTATATTCATTTCCTAAATCAACAATCTTTTTTATCTCTAACAGAACTATCTAGATATTCATAATATTGTTTCATGGTAATTACTTCTTCTTTGAAAATTTCTCATTCTTCAACTTTGATTGATGTGATGAGTGTGTTATTTCTGCCTGAAGTTAAATGCATTTCATAAATTCTTTTGGAATACACCCAACTTGCTATCAACTTGTTCTTGATCGACCTTTTGTCCCTTTCGACCTTTTGTCCTTTTCGACCTTTTGTCCTTTTCGACCTTTTGTCCCGTTCGACCTTCTGTGCCTTTCGACCTTTTGTCCTTTCGACCTTCTGTCCTTTTCGACGTTTTGTCTTTTCGACCTTTTGTCCTTTCGACCTTTTGTCTTTTCGACCTTTTGTTTTTCGACCTTTTGTCCTTTCGACCTTTTGTCTTTCGACCTTTTGTCATAGATTCGTACCGATCAAGTGAGGTTGTGTAAGCTATTTGCCAGTCGGTCGTCAAGCTCAGACCCGACCGCATTGCGTAGGCAAGAGAGTCATGGGTTCGAGTCCCATCGAAGGGAAAGTGGCTACCTCCAATACATTTTCCAAATCAATATCTTCCACATAACGTACATTTTCACATATGAGTTTTCACAACATTGTATATTAAAATATCTGTTGAATTTTTTATCAAATTAATTCAAAATGCCTCGCCCGAGTGTTCGGTGTGCGCAGGTTTAGAGGAAACGACGGAACACGTGTTGTTCGTGTGCCCACGTTTTCGCGTAATGCGTGACCACATGCTTGCCACATGTGATCTGGACACTACCACGGACAACCTAGTTCGGAGGATGTGTAAAAATGAAGTTGGCTGGAACGACGTTTTATCGGTTATCGTCCAAATCGTCTCGGAGCTACACAGAAGGTGGCGCGTGCGAAGGTGGTCCAAGGGTTCGGAGTCGGCTTCATGGGTCATACTGGTGCCCTGTGGTCGAACTCGATCCTTTTATCGAACAAGTGGCCGCGCGAAGAACAACATGGTATCGTCGCTTTCGCGGCGTCGGTCAACCGGGCGGGTTCCGAGCCCGAGGACGGAAAGGGGTTTTCGTCAAGGCTGGGGCAGGCGTAGGCACCGCGTCGGTAAGTCCCTCTGTATGTTCGCGAATAGACCCTATCGCAAAGAGGTCAATTTGGGGTGCACGCGGCATCATCATTCTTGATACCACTCGTGCAGAGGGAAGCAGGCGCGAAGTCGACCCTTCCCACCTTCCGAGGACATAGGGCGTGGTAAGGCCACCTGGAAAGCCGGCAATGCGCTGGCACGATATCATGGTGTTCTTCTAAAAAAGCGAGTCACGATGTTCGATGCTGCAAGGACACGCAGTTAACCTCGTGGGTGCGTTGTGCACTGGCCCCCCTTTGAAGCATTACTTTCTGGTTGTACCGAAGGGACGATGGGCTTGGCGGCAATGGAAACGGTTTAGCGAATCGTTTGCTCTTGGAGGTGGTCCCTAACCCCGCACTTCCTGGACAACCCAGGATGTCTGTTGAGCAGATTCCCTCTTCATTGCTTAGGAGGAAAAAAAAAACACACATACACAAGGGCAAGGGCACGCAGCTAACCTCGAGGGTGCGTTGTGCACTGGCCTTTTGAAGCATTTCATTCTGGTTGTACCGAAAGGACGATGGGTTTGGCGGCAATGGAAACGGTTTAGCGGGTCGGGGATGTAGTCCTGCCTCCCTCGTTTGCTGTTGGAGGTGGTCCATAACACTGCACTTCCAGGACGCCCAACCCCGGAGTTCTAAAACTGAAGTTGCCCAAAGGCGTGAAGATCTTCGGATTCGCGGACGATAACCGGAGAGTCGTTGGAAGAAGTAGAAATGCTGGTGGCGGAAACTGGATAAATGGAGTCAAGTTGCAGCTTGCTCACCACAAAACAGAAGTGATGCTGGTTAGCAACTGCCGAGAGATCCAGCGGATGCAGATTACCATAGGAGGGCACAACGTACCGTCCGTGCGGACTTTGCGGCATCTAGGAGTGATGATCGACGACCGGTTGAATTTCAACACCCATGTGGACTATTCCTGCGAAAAAGCGGCTAAAATGGTCAGTGCGTTTGCAAGGATCATGCCGAACGTGGGTGGTCCTAAAAGCAGCAGTAGACGTATTCTGGCAGCAGTATCATCCTCGATACTGAGGTACGGAGCTCTAGCCTGGGGAGGTGCGCTAAAGACGAAACGTAACCGCAGAAAGTTGAACAGTGTGTTTCGCCTAATGGTCGTTCGAGTCGAGAGCGCGTACCGAACCATTTCGTCGGAGGCAGTTTGCGTTATCGCAAGATTCCAATCTGCATAACCCTAGCAGAGGATATCGAGTGTTACCAACGGAGAGATACCAGAAATGTGAGGAAGATGGTGAGACTGGACTCTATGGTGAAGTGGCAGCAGCAGTGGGACAATGCGGATAATGGAAGGTGGTGTTCGATTGCCCAAGGTTTGCGGAAGTACGTAGAGGAATGCCTGCCCTACGGGCGGACAAATTGCGGAGCGAATGTGTCGCGATGAAGGTCCGTGAAATGCGGTAAGCAAATTCGTGACTCAAATACTGTCAGAGCTGCAGCGTCGATGGAGAAGGGACCAGCAGATAAGCGTCGGTTTGGAGAGAAATCCAGCACAGTGAGCAGTGTTTGGTCCCGGGTCATCGGGGCGCCAGCGAACCGGATGTCTTCTGCCAACCGGAATCGTCGGACCGACCTCGGCACTCGAACCGCCAACCTGCTGAAGAAAGAAGAAAGAAGAAGGAAGTGCTTCGGGTATGTAGGGCACCGCCAGTGCGGACATCATCCACCACCGGAACTGTCGGACCACCTCTGCAACCCGAAGACGAAGTCGGCGCAATGCGCAAAAGCGTCCCCTGCGATAGCCGCGGGTAGTCGGGGCACCATCAGTGCGGAAGTTTCCTTCACCGGAACTGATGGACCACCCTCGACGCCGGGGGAAGTCAGGAGGATTCGAGTGAGGAAGTTTGTGGCACGATCGCCGAAGGATCGAGACAACGTAGCAGTGGATCTCAGCAAGCCAGTCGGCGAACTAGCCTAAGCTAGGGGCCGGGATTTCAGAAGAAGTGCATGAGCACAGGTGAAAGGTCAATTCGTCGAGCTGAGTCGATTGGTACATAACACTATGGACGAATTTCGCGCCAACCATTCTATGGGGCTGGCAGCACCATCTCAGAATCGAATGAAACTTGGTGGACATAAAGATATGATTTTTCTAAGCCATACTTAGTTTTTCAAAAATTGTCAAGGGTAACATTTGATGAGGGCCTTATTTGTTTTCATAGATTTTCTTTAAATCATCGATGTAACTCTAAAAGGACGAAAGCTATAAAAAAGTGTTGTATGGCGGACTGTTGTGAAATTCCCTGAAGTTTTTTTTTCCGAAAAAAAGCGATTTCTATACTGAAAAAAAAAGTTTTAAAAATTGAAATGGATATTACAAAAAAACCTCATCTCAGAAATCGATGAAATTTTTTCTGCAGATAGGTATTTCAATTATCTAACTTTTCTGGGAATAATGTTTCTGTGACATATTTAAGGAAAAAAAGTTTTTTTAACAAAAACTTTTTTTCATGTTTATATTGAGTGAAAATTTATTAGCGTGTTTTATGCCTACAGCGCCGACTATAGGTTCAGCAGCACATCATCAACCAACGACACATTTTGGACGTATAAAAATTTGTTTAGGAAGTATGTTTTATGTTTTCTTTGATTTTGGTATCGAAGTAACTTCAAAACAATTGGGTTGACAAAAAAACAAATAATTGCTTTGAAAACGGGCAACATTGGAAACGAAACTGAAGTGATATTTAATTGTAACCAAAATCGTAAGTCATTGTTAATCTCAACGTTTATTTTATTCAATTAAATATCCGTTGAATAACCTGAAACGGTGCATAATTTTAAAAAGTCTGGTTTATTAATTGCTGCTGACTACCCATTAGTACCTGTATATAAAATATATACACAGGATTTTGTTTTTACACGATTTTTTTTCGCTCGTGTTTTTGATCGTGTGACTTCAATTTACTACCAAACTCTTCGCAACATGTTTCAAAAAATCCAGGATAAATCAAAGAAAAATCACATGATAATTGATATGCGTTAAACATTTAGGATGAGTGCAAAAATGAGAAAATATAAATCGCGTAAAAACAAAATCCAGTGTAGTTTAAAAGGTCTTGCTATGAAAAGACTGTTGTCAATGAGAATATATCAGTTGTGAAGTTTTATTACGTTTAAAATTCAAAATGGATAAATCAAGGGCCGATAAATTCCAAAAATGTTGTGCAAATATTGGAAATCCAAATTGCACTCACTTTGGAAAACTGAAAGGTGTATCGGCATCAATTATTGAAAAAATAAATTCGCTGGGATATATGGCGGCGCAAAGTGAAGGAATGCGTTTTTGTGATTCCTGTCGATTGGTGATTGCGTATAACAGGAGCCCAAAATTGAAAAAAGCGGCGCTCTTTTATGTTTTAGATCTTACAGTTTAGACAAATTTACAATAGTCCATCAAACGTCTCAATTTTGTATACCTGGTCATTTGTGTGTAACATTGATATAAGAAATCTACGAAAATATACCCCCTTTTCAAATGTTGGTCTACATTAATGTTAGATTATGCTAAGTTACTTCCTAAACAAATTTTTGTACGTCCAAAATGTGTCGTTGGTTGATGATAGGCTGCTGAACCTATATTTGGCGCTGTAGGCATAAAACACGCTGATAAATTTTCACTCAATATGAACATGAAAAAAGTTTTTGTTGGAAAAACTTTTGTTCCTTAAATATGTCACAGGAACATTATTCCCAGAAAAGTTAGATAATTGAAATACCTATCTATACAAAAATTTCATCGATTTCTGAGATGAGGTTTTTTTGTAATATCTATTTTAATTTTTAAAACAATTGTTTTCTTTCAGTGTAGAAATCGCTTTTTTATTTTTTGGATAATTTTCCAAACAACTTCTGGGAATTTCACGACAGTCCGTCATATAACACTTTTTTGTAAGTCTTATCATTTTTAAGTTACATCGATTTAAAAAAAAATCAAGAAAAAAATTACGCCCTCATCAAATGTTACTTTTGACAATTTTTGAAAAACTGAGTATGGGTTACTTAGAAAATAAATACCATATCTTTATGCCCACCAAGTTTCATTCGATTCTGAGATGGTGCTGCCAACCGCTCTGGTTGAGTTGGCGCGAAAATCGTCTCCGAGCCTTCTATAAAAAGTCCGGGTTTGTAGCCGTCCTTTAGCCTTTCCGTATTGGTCAGTTTGTCAAAGGGTCATTCCTTTTTGTTATTGATACTTAATTATTTGTTAATAGAAAAGTAAAAGATTGGTTAAAGAACATCCAAAGATCGAGAGAAGGCAGATTTCACTTTTGAAAGCATTATTTCCGCAATATCAATTCTTGTTATATTCTAGGGAATGATATCACCGGGGAGCAGATGTATTTCCGGAAATGTTATTTAAGGGCAATTGTTATTTTCGGGGAAATATCATTTAAGAGAAAATGACAATATCGGGAAAATATTATTTTAGGGTAAATGATATTTTTGGAGAAATGTTATCTTCGAGGAAATAATACTTTCAGAGTAATGTAATATTTGGGGAATTTAAAAATTTGGGAAATTGATTTCCAGGGAATTGTAGTTTCTCAAAGATCCTTTTATGAGCCGATGCCAGTGAAAGTGGTACATGCCGCATTGAGTAAATTTTACAGGAGACGCATTTTCCCAAAATAAATAATAAAATTAAATTTACAATTCAGCAACTCAACTGTCCCAATATGTTATCAGTGACGTGTTTGAAAGTAGTAGTGAGAAATATGTGAGCTGCAAGGCGGCAATGTCCCAGTGGGGGATGTACTGTCAATAATAGAAGAATAACTCTAAAAACAATTATGCCAAACGGCCGTTATGTCAAACGGTAGGGGAGGAGGTTCGGTTGTGGACACCGTTCGGTTATGGGCACCCCTACGTAACTTTTGACAGATAACAGATGCTGTCATTCTGACAATCGTTATTAGTTTGCTATTGTAAGATGATGTTTGTGCTCAATATCAAACCGGATGGGGATCTCTACTTTGAACTAGGGACAAATATTATTTTTTTGCAAAAAAAACAACACGAAAGTTTTTTTTGGTCTTTTCCAAAGTGTCATAAGTTGAAGTGATTTAATTCAAAAAGTGAGTTCCAATGCATATTTATACAGTAAATTTAATCTGTTTTGAGGTTCAATGACGATTGCCATTAAAATAGGCTGACCAGATCATTTCGGTTAAAAAACGGGACAAACGTGCTTGCAAAAAGGGACACATCAAAAAACCTTGCGATAAAATTCAAGAGCTGTAGAAATATCAAAATTTATGGGCTTTATTTTCATTTTCCGTGTAAAAAATTGAAGTGTGAATCATTCACCACCATTACCTTAAGTTAGTTATAGGGTGGTCTAACCGGTAGTACCGAAACCGGTATTACCGGCCAATTTTGAGTACCGAAAATACCGGTATTAGTGACGGAAAATACCGGTATTTTCGGTATTAAAAATTTGTCAATATAAAACATCTTGAATAGTTAGAACCCAAAATGTATCAGCTAAAAACTGCAACAAACACTTACAACAATTGAATGCGCGCATGAATGAAGCTTTGCACAAGTAAGCATCATTGAAGGCGTTCACGCCACAGCACAATTCGGTCATCATCGTACTCTTCATTCTCTTAGGCATCTGTCAAATTGCCAATGACTTTTTTCTTCAACGAACATTGTTTACATTGTCGAGAATAGCCGAAATTGTGAAAAAATCGGTTGGAAGATGGCTGAGTTATTGGCTCATACTTCGTGACCACTTTTCGTAACAGTCTCAAATTTAATTCTGCAGAATGACCCCCCTATGTTTTCCCGAAGGACGTATTCTACGTCAAAAGGTAGGTGTTGTAGCAGTTGTCTAACGTAGAACACTTGTGAAAATGACTGGCTGCAAAAATATGTGCCTTCTGAATTCGCTGATACCAAAACAGGACAATTCAAACAGGACAGCTCAAACAGTTCTATATGTTGAGAGGTTCGTTGAAAACTCTGAGCGATTTGAAACTTCATTCCAAATTAAACTTCACTAATGACGATGTTTTGGAGATAGCTGATTACAATTTAAGCTTTCGAACTTGTTCAAGCTGCTGTGAAACTGTTCTGCCGTGAGTTCTGCGCTCTACCATGAAGCCAACGTGGCGCTCCAATTTATGTTGGAGCAATTTTTAAACCAAGCCACAGAAATTGCCGTCAACTGATTCTATGTTCACAAAGAACTAATTCAAGGGAGACGATGAGAATACGTCGATATTTTTGCTTTTTTGAATAATGCTGCCGTAAAGCAATTGATCACAAACAATTTGGGCATTTTTTTTTCAAGGCATCCAGAGCTACTTTGATTAAGCAAGCAGACAAGATCTTGAAGCAACTAATTATTCCTGATGCAACGTTGGAACTGAGACAACGACCATACCTGACGATAGGTACGAATAAGATATCTCTATGATTGATATTACTGGTTTATCAGTTTAAAAACAACTAGTGATAATACAGCAGAGCAAAACACTTGCGTTGCCGGTGGCTACTACGTTGACGCCAGGATTCTTGCGAGCAATCCGTGAAGAATTCTCCTGCTATGATTGAGGACAAGTCTATCGGAATTCAAAACTAAATACACTCGCGTTTTCAAGGGTACCCCATTTTCAAAGGCAAATCATTCAAACTTATTATTACAGCTTTGCTTGACAGTTTTGTTTGGCTTCCGTCTTGAATGGGGTTCTTTTGAAAACGCGAGTGTATTTAGTTTTGGATTCCGGGAGGCTTGTCCTTAGGGGTGCTTGACAACTCGTCTAACTTCGATTAATGCGGATTGGGAAATGAATCACACAGTATGTTATGTCTTCTTGAATTTTCTTTTTACAAACCCAACAAGCAATGATTTTGACATTTAAAGTTTGTCAATAAATATTATTTTTCACACAAAAGTCAAAATAAAAAGATTTTTTTTACATTTCTGAAATTTTTACAAAAACCGGTATTTTACCGGTATTGACTCCACCAAATACCGAAAACCGGTATTTGTCAAAAATGGCCAATACCGACCACCCTAGTTAGTTAGTTGTGGAAAAATACTAAATTACAAATATTTCACTCTACAAAGGGATGCGGACAAAAACACGAAGGAACAGACAATTACGCATTTTTGAATATTTACCAAAAATGTGGAATTTCGAAATTTTATTTTATTCTACTCTTAAACATGCATTAAGGATTTTATTATTGACCAAAATCGAAAACTATTCCAATTCTAAACAATTGAAATTAAAAAAACAATAGTCAAAGTACCCTGACTAAGGCCGGTTTTGGGCATTAGAAGGCTAAAAAATAGTTTCTAGTGAAAACTTCAAAAACAAATGCGAAAAGAGCGATAGGGTGGGATTATTGATAACCCATGCAAAGAATGATTATGATTATGATAAATCACTTGTCATAAGACGAGTTTGTACAATCCCATTTAATTCCACCTAAAATGTTATTTTAATTATTCACATGAATATGGTTGGCGCATGAAAATAATGTCTAATCTAATCGATCCACAGTCCTTTTTGATCGAAATTGATTTTAATGACGCTAAGAGTAGCATCACGCCTCGGGAATCTTTTCCATTGATTTTGTTCCTATGTGCTCCCAAAAAAACGGGACTCATGCAATTTCATTGCGAAAAGTAGAAAAATTCGGGCCTGTATTTTTTTACAGCTCGTACTCTCGGGGATCTCCGCCGGATTGTATTTTAAATCTGGCCGAATAGCTAATTTTCTTAAAGGAGTCACATAAATCTCGTCCAAACACATGGGAGCCAAATTTACAGACGAGCTCCTGATGTGTAAAATAAAATACGTGAGGACCTTAAATTTAGCCTTCAATCCGACCAAATTTTCCCTCGGTCTGAAACTGCCTTAAACTCGATTTCGTTCAGTTAATTTATAAATTATTTTTTTACAGTGGATGATTTCAAAATATTCATAATTATTCAGAAAGTCTTGTGTTTCGAGAAGAATCAAATGAGTGAAAAATATGTGATAAAGCAGCATTGAAAACAAAATTGAATTACCTACTTCGGAAGATTCAAAAAGAATAATCGAAAATAAATTAAATCTAAAAAATTGTCTGTCCCTTTACTTAATTTTATTGACGATGATGCTGCATGCCGTGATGCGTGACCTGATTTTCAGGATATACTTCCTTACCAAGTTACTTATTTCGTTCAATCCAGTGATGAAATTGGCCAAATTGTAATACTTTCGGAATAAGCAGAAAATAATGATTTAAATAGAATTGTATGAAAAAAATTCCCGGAGAAGCACATTTGGCAAAAACTGTTAAAAACCTTAAGAAAAGTCGATCAATGGAAAATACAAAAAGGCATGGATAGCATTCTTTAAAAAGCAGCACTTATAACATCTCACATTTTTTATGGGTTTCGTCCTCCTTCTTTGTTGGGAGATGAGCCAGCCGAGGGCTGCAAATCTCTCTAATAAAGACACATGAAAAACACTTTCTATATATTTGATTTTAGATTCCTATTGAATTTGTTTGAATAATATTTTGGAGCTCTTCGGAAGAATCATTGAAAAACGGGACAAATTGAGGATTTTTTAGATTACGACGGGACAGCACCAGAAGGTCTAAAAAACGGGACTGTCCCGTTAAATACGGTACGTATGGTCAGCCTACATTAAAATTTTAGCGCGATTTTTTTCTTCATTTTTCAAAATGGCTGCGAAATTCGGTTGTGGGCACCTTTATTGGTTTGGTTATGGGCTGCCTTATTTTATTGACAAACCATTCAATACCGTTTTAGTTGTCCTCTAACTTATTTTAAATGACGTTTTTATGCAGTTTTTATAATTATTTAAACATAATTGATTGAAATAATGAATTTAATTCATGTTCTATTTTGTTCTTTGGGTATGTCTAGTTATTATATCCACACTTTTTGGAACAAATCGTTAACTGATTTGCTTGCAACAAGTTGCATTAGACAGGGAATCCTGTCCCATTGTTTTCTATTGAAAATTGGTCAGATCGGACTATGGGATCAAAAGTTATGGCCAAAATATTAATTTTTGCAATGAACGAGAAAGGCACTATTACCGCTAGGGTGATTAATTAGGATTTTTTTGACTGTGAGGTATATTAATAGAACGTAAATCAATGAAAAATTGAAGCCCCTTTACCTAAAGTTTACCTATTTTAGACTTTTCTCGTGTGATTTTTTTCAATATCCTCCCTAATGCATCGATGAAGGCATCATCACTGCTAGGTGGATTAATCTGATTTTTTAGTGCCTCCTGGCTATTAGAATGAATAAATTATTCCTTTTCTTAAAATCTGGGTGGTTTCTATTCATGCTTCTTTATTTTTAGCTGAGCTTCCAAGGGTGCCCACAACCGAACAACAAAATTGAAATGTCCAAAAATGTCAAATTTTCAAAATTGCCATTATTTTTTTTTCAAACCGATGAAATCAAACTTTTTTTTTCGCTAGAAGTAGGGTATTAGTCTAGCTTTCATTGGTATACAAATTTTGGCATAAGATCAACTAGGGCCAAAGTTATGGATCAAAGACAAAAGGGTGCCCACAACCGAACCTCTTCCCCTATTATGCCAAACGAATAACAATCATTTTTCCCTTTTTCACCGATAAATTTCCTGGGATCGTCAATGAAAAAAAGACAAATCGGACGATGACAGAAATAATGTGTAAAATTCAAAAATTGAAACCGTGTTCAAATTTTACGAACCGTTCTTGAGTTCTAATGTCCGCCAACTTTGAAAACATGGTTTTGAGATAATCGCGATAGTAATTGAAACTAAAAAGATAGCTCGTTCTGTCGATAACGATCATGCTTTCCTGGTGTTCACCTTTATAGCGCGTTGCTTTGCTTTTTGGTGTGTAACTTTGAAACAGGGTATCTTATGAATATCGGGCAATGTTTTGCATAAAGAAGACGCTCCGAATATTGTTTTAGGCCAAATAATCGACTTATTGAAACTTACAAATGGTTTAAAATCTAACCATTACTCTTGAAAAAATACAATTATAAAATTCTTTTCTTCCTTTTACTTCCACTATTATGAACTTTGTATCAAAAGATGCATAATTCGTTTTCTGCTTGAAAACTTCTTCGGTGTTTTGTTTGCAATACTTTGAATTTCGACAAATGTTTGCTTATCTCACCTTTTTTGTCTAGCCCCTGTAATTGGGACACTATCTGGTTGGGATCATTATTGAATTTGGAAGTTGTATTGCCAATTGAAGAGAAGCTGGGAACAGATAGCTGGATATCTGTTGTTAGAAGCATCATCAGATTATATTGCAGGTCACCGACTACAAGGTTTTTTTTTCCAAATTATAGGCAAGATGTAGGTATGCCTAAGTAGAATCATTGCGAAACATTTGGGAATTGCAAGAACAAAAACTGATCGTAAAAACCTTCCATACTAACAATTCCAAAACTTCCCGTGGCACCTATGAGAGGCCGTAGAGTTCTCTGCATCTTTCTTAAGTAGGTGTCCAACAAACCATCCTTCCCCTTCCTCAGCATTCGCAAAGACGTGGCCAGGACAGATCTCGACTATTGGAAAGTGCATTGCTTCCATCTAAGAGATATTGATTCGTCCCAAATCAATATTTGTGGTAACGGATGAAAGTAATGCTACTCTCATACAATAGTCTTGGCTGGTACCACCTACGAAATTGTGCGAATTGCTCAATGCTAAGTTGACGTATATTTTTTAAATAAATTTATATTGTATCATAGTACGGAGCGGACCGTGCATGTAACCAGAATATTGGACTAAAACCAGGAGAAAATCATTTGCCGAATGCGATTAGTACCAAATACAATGTGGTCCATGACAAGATGTATCGATTAGATGGAACATCGCGGATGGAGAGATCTACAAATCATATCACACATTAATTTTCTTATGGCTTCAGTTTTTATTTGTCTGTTATTAAAAGTACAACCAAATGTCTGTAGCAAGTGTCGCCAATCACTACCAGATTGTGTACCATCGGCAAACAGCAGCATGTTTTTGAAATTGAAATATTTACCATCCACTCATTCGTTTCGCTCCAGCTTTTTGCTACACGAGGGTTGTCCGTTACAAAGAGGGTTTTGCTTCCTATAATGCCGCCAACGTAAACGTCTCCCTGTAGTGACAAGAAACTACCCCTATTTTGCCATCAGAATGCTACGGAAGTTGGCGTAACGCAATGTGGTCTACGGATCTAGACGGAGGAAAACGTTCAGAGAGGGTTGGTTTTAATTTAACATTGCATTTATCATTCCAGCGCGACTTGCTTGAAGGAAAGCATGCAAAGGTATTCCTGGAATTTTGTTGGTTATTAAATTTGTTTAAAAGTACAATGTCATGGGCAAAATAAGTATTTTTATCATCCTGACTGAAGACTTTCAACATTATCCTTTCCATCATCGTTCCATGGGATTAGAATTTTGTTTGAATTGAGAAAAAAACAAACACATTCCCCTGAGCGGACACTGCAAATATTCGGTCACAAGTAATACGATTATCCACACTTTAACGGATCGTTAACTGCAGACAAAATTGAAAGCACTCGTGCGGTACGACATAATGCTTTTGATTTTCCCGCATTGTCCTTCGCGTTGATCTTAGGAAAATGGTTTTCCAGTGTTTGCTTTCCATTGTAGCGTTCTTTGTTCGGTAGGGATAAATAAAACTGAGTTGAACATAATAAGGTAGCTTCTAGATCTTAAGATTAAAAGTAATGCTAACTGATTCTATCTCTTCACCAAAGAAGATTTTCTATTGTAAGTCATTGACAATGCAGAATCTTTTATAAAAGTGTAGTTCATACCAGATTTTTACATATTTGAGAAAGGTACACTGGCTTACCAACTTTATGTACAGTCGCCCGATTTTCGCTGTACGGTGAACGGTCCCACCAGCTGATGCAATTTTAATTCATATGGCTACTCCAATACGTTCCGAAGTTACAGTTGCTATAATATATATGAGCCTATGGTCACAATGATAGAGCCAGTGCTTGAAATCGAATTGTGAGTCCATCAGGCATGGCCCGCAGGCATTATATATCGCTCTATTCACACCATTTGCCTTTCTTTCCCGACTATTACTGTATGTAGAGCTGGAAGGGTTCACCGTACTTACTAGCAACGATTTGATTTTGTTGACGTTGACGATCAACCCTGCCAATGTTGAGCGTTTTGCTAGGAATGCAACGTTATCAGCCAATTCCAAACCATTTAAATAAATGCTCGATTTAAAAACACATTTAAAATGTCGGAAAAAACGGTAAGGATCTACTTTTATTTTTTATAGAAATTCATGTGATAATATTTACAATTCCGTGTACGTGTGAAAACAAGATCATTCATATGTACATTCTTCCACCGGATTAAGGAAAACTTGCCTATCAATAACTACTGTCTTTTCAGGAGTAATGAATGATTTTAATTAATTAGCTAGCCATAGTGTTTTTTATTATCCGTCCATAAACAGAAACATTCAATTATCCTATACGAATTGATTTAATGTTCATGATACAGGATTTGAACTTTTATGGTTAAACGATTCGTTAAGCTGTTGCATGTATTCTTGAATATGGAATTTGCAACTACTTTACTGTGTATGAAGTCGTAACTATCCCATATGGGTTAGAATGCAAACAAATGCTGAGCAGTTAACTTCATCAGGGCTTTTCAGTTGTATTGACGACTAAACATATTCTAGGAAAAAAAAACACAATGTTGAACTCTGGCAGTTGGTTGATATCATATTCAAATATTACCTTTCAAAGTAATGATCGGATACTTCCGTACAGTCTAATTAATACTACTTGTACAGTCTGGAAGATAAATCAGACGTTTATGCATGTGCTGATTCATTTTAATGTATCGCGAAGAAGTGGATTGAGCCAAGTGTTGCTAAGTGATTGCAACATTACATGCGATTACTAACTAGTTATATCCAAATGTGAACCACTTGAGATTGCAAAGATTCGGTTCGATTGATTGAATTGCGTCATAACATTGCTTTGATTGTTGCGAAAATTGCGATAATTTGGTGAAGGCGCGAGCAAAATTAGGGGAGACTGGAAAGACTTGATCCCACTTTTTTCATTTCCGATGTATCACACCCAAAAATACTCGCTTAACTTTTCAAAAGGACCTAAGTAACATTTTTTTATGAATTAATTTGAATAGCGCAAACAACAGAACAACATGAAAGCTATTGATTGCAGTCTTCAAGTTAGTTCATGTAAAAAATGTTACTTAGGTCATTTTGAAAAGTTAAGCGAGAATAAATTAATTTATGTGGTTTTCACACAGCCTCACTGAGACAGATTTAACTTTGGTGATGAGCGATAGTCTGCAAATTTTTGTTGTCATTGGTACACAAACTTTTTTCAAGTACTGTTAAAAATCTAATTTCAAAATATTCGGAGGGAAATTATCCCCCTCCAAGCACTTGGTTTGTTGAAAGTAGAAAGGCTTCCTGATTTTTTTTAAATATTTTCCCTTCAAAATTTTGGATATTGCAACCGCAAGGTTTCTAAACCAAGTTACCATTTTTGCATTAGTATATCATGAGGCCAACACGATTTTTTTTGTTTCTTTATTAAAGTGATTTTTAAGTAGGACAAAGTTCATCACTACGGCCAACACGATGATACTTTTAGGCCCAGGGAAGTCGAGACAATTTGCAAACCGAAAATGGCCTAGACCGGCACCGGGAATCGAGCCCAGTCACCCTCAGCATGGTCTTGCTTTATAGCCGCGCATCTTACCGCTAGATTGCTAGGCATCAACAAATCATCGATTATGTTTACAATTTGATGTCTTTTTGGTCGTTTTAACGGTTAAAATAACAAAACGTATAACAGAAAAATCTTACTGTGACATCAAACAAAAACTATTCCTGCTGTCGATGAGAGCAAATCGAAAACTAATTTTGATATTGATTTCTGATAACAAAATAAGTACACAGTTTGATGTCATATCATTCAGTTTAGTAATCTACAGCAAAATGAGATCAAAATATGTAATCATGATGATTCATCTGTGAAAAGAAATTATGAATCAATTTGATGTCAAAATCAAAATATGTTTTCTGTGTGCTCTCATTATGTTTTCATACTTTACTAGGTTAAAGTTATTTGGTCGAGAATGTCATATGGTCGAACAGTTCCTTCGGTTGAAAAAATCGTGAATATGTCCTTTGGCCGAAATAGTTGTTTGGTTGAAATGGCCATTTGACCGAAATGGAAATTCGGTCTAAAGTGTCGTTCGGCTGAATTGGCTATTTTGGATATTTTCAAGACAATAACGGGAGAATCTTTTAAATTTTGCCTCCAAAATTTGATGAACTGTCCCAGAAAATTCTTCAAGTTTTTCCAGAATATTCATTTGAAAATCAGATTTTCCACGGGAACTGCTTTCAAGTTTCGAGAACTCTTTGGTATTACCAAGAAGAGCTCTTTGGATTTACCAAGGAAAATTGTTTGGGATATACATGAGAATCGCTTCAGAGTTTTCACGGGAAGTTATTCCAAATTTCTACAGGAAAATATTCGGAAAAAAAATCTGAAGTTTCTCATGTAAATTGCGACGAATTTTCTGCTGAAATTCCAAACAAAGAGCCAAAGAGCTTCTCTTGGTAATTCCAATGATTTCTCGAAACTTCAAAGTAGTTCCCGTGGACAATCCGAAAATATTTTCCAAATTTTGGAAAAACTTATAAATTTTTCTGGAGAAGTTCATTAGATTTTTCCTTTAATTTCTTGCAAATATCCCTTAAAAACGAAAAAAACATCTTTGAAAAACGTATTAATGAAGAAAACGTCGATTCACGCCGCCGCCGCCGGCTAAAATGGCTTTCGGCGTGACACCGAAAACGCCGCCGCCGACGAATATCGGACCGGCGCACACCTCTAATTTGCTAGAGTCCTAGAGAAATTGTTCGAAATTTCAGAATTCAAGAAAAAGACAACCTGCAGGGGTCAAAAATTTCTGAAATCCTTTAAGGATCCCCATAATTTCTGAAGGACTAAATGATCAAAACTTCTGGATAGGAATTCTCAAGAATTCGTAGAGATGGTATAACCCTGAATTCTTGAAATATGAGTTTCTTCAGGAATTCTGCTAAAGAAGGAGGTAATTTACTCAGAATTAAAGAATCCAAATTTCTTAACTGAGCAATTCCTAAAAATTCTTAGTGTGGAAATTCCCCCGAATCCTTGGATGAGTCTTGAATCTCCAGAATTTCTGTCATTGCCAGAAATGCTATGCTGATCACCGTATCGTACCATTTGATTACATCATGTCATCAGTTACAAAATCAATTTTGTTTTAAAAACGAAGGCATATCTGGCAAATTAGTGGCGTAGCGAGAAAAAATCGTTGTAGGAGAGAGGCAACTAAGAATAACGTTTCTACCCTATTTTGTGTTCCACGTCGTTCATATACAATGATCCAGATTCTTTTAATTTTTTAAGCTTATCTCGAGCATGTAAAATATTAAGCCCAACGGATCGTTTTCCAAATTTTAAGATAATTAGAAAAGACTCACCCTTACCAAAACGGAACATATATGCATCCCAGCTCATACAACAATTGCCTGGAGTATTCTCTAGCAGCACAATTCAGGCCGATTTGTTTGCAGTAACTCATTTATGACTGAGTTTAGTTATTTTCTGAGTGATAGTAATTTGTTTACAACATGTGTGCTGCTTCCAAGGATGTTATCGATCATTTAGTAATCTGTCTTCGATCATTTAGTAGTTTTTCAATAACTCATTCCAGAGACTAAATTTCAAAATGTGTTGTATGGTGGACTTCTAGTGCAAAGGTTTATCTACAACTCTGCCTAATAGTTCGTTGGTTGAATTTCACCAATAACGGAGCTATAGCGCTAGTAGCAGTAACTTAGACTAAATGATTGCATATTTTGTTATCATTTAGTATAAGTATAGCAACTAGCACCGTAACTCCTTTAGCAGTGGAATTCGAACATCGACCTGTTCAGGAGAGTTGTAGAAAAACCTTCGCACTAAAAGTCCACCATACAACACATTTTGAAATTTAGCCTCTGGAATGAGTTATTGACAAACTATTAAATTATCGAACGCAGATTACTAAATGATCGATAACATCCTTGGTTGCTTGGGTAGGCCCAGAGCTCCTTGAGAGCCGCCCGAGCAGCACAAGTCAGACAAAAGTGGTTGCAGCAACTTGATTGTGACTAAAACTGGTCATATATGAGTTGCAGTAACCTATGTGCAATTTGTGTGCTGCTAGGGTGCTTGCTTTTTTATTCGTTTATGATGATTGTGGTCCATAGAATTGAGTTTTAAAAAGCCAGAATCACCAATACTTATGTCACTGTGTAGGACGTATAAAATAACAGTGGGTGGCAAAAACATCACAAACACTACGAGAGGTGATTAATTATTTTAGAGCGTCTTAGGGGAAATGCTACAAGGTTAAAAGACTATTATTCTTCCATTTAATAGTGGAAGTAAATGGAAGAATAATAGTCTTTTAACTACGAGAGGAATAAAGGGGACGCACGCACTCTTTTATACATTTGGAGATCTCAATTGAATTGGATGAGCGTTCAACATTTTCTTCCATTATAGTTCATCCAAGAATTCCATGGAGTTTCGGCCTGAAGGTCTAAATCTAAGGGGGGGGGGGAGGGTGGTTTGGGTAAAAACCCAGAAAATCTGCTCACGTAATGAGTGTAAGAGCGCCATACGGCTGTTACCTCTTTTTCAAAATGGATAATACCTCTTAGGATCCATATAATCAAATTGGATAGCAAAGAACCTTTGAACAAATCCTAGATATAATATATAACCAAATTCAATAAGCCTCCGACATGAAGTGTAATGCTATTTGATCCAAATGATCGTTAAAAAACAGCATGTGCATTTCGAGAAGAAGCATTAACACATGTTTCATTTCAAAAAGGAGTTAATAGATCTTTCATTACCGGTATAGACCTTAAGGTCTATACTCCACGGAATTCGTGGGCTACCTGTAATGGAACACATGTTGAAAGGTATGTTCGCAATTTTATTCATGAATGGCTAGGAATACTGATATATAGGCCGAAAGATATTAGTTTATGCGTGGAGATCTGAAAGCCTAAACTCCAGGTTATTCTTGGAAGACCTGAAACACACGCAGATGAATCTTGTACGATTGAAACAACTATTTCGATTGTTGCATTAAATAATATGGAAATAGATGGAGATCTTCAAAATTGTTGTTTCAATGCAAATTCACCGCTTAGCTCAATGGAACATTATTGTTGTTTCAATCCTGCTTCTCATAGTTGAAACGAAAAATCCGTAACATTCCGTAATATGGAAAACTGTATAAACTGATCAACATAAATCATCCTTGTTAAGAAAATTATTTTGAGCTTTTTAGTGGAATGTCTTCACTTCAATTTTGAAGTCGAGTCAAGTACGATACACTGAAGACGACCTTACTGTTGAGGTCGAAATACGTATCTGTCAAGGTACTGACAGGCTTTCTGATGTATTATTTGACAGTGACAGCTAAAAGGCATGGTTGAAACAATAGAGGTAATAAACTATAGAGGAAGATTGTCACTGTCGTCACTGGTGAAACATCTTTTGCCGGCGAGGATAAGGCACTAAATGTCAACGAAGGAAAACATGTTTGGAGACGATAACAAAGGGAACGGCAGCGACAATCGTCCTCTATAGTTTATTGCCTCTATTGTTGCATCCAAACATGAATACCTACTTTTGATGCCAAAGATTTCCGGATAAACTAATTCGATTGGTCAAGGCGGCGATGGATTTTATTTTCTTTTTAGTTCTAATCAAACACATTTAAGGATATTCTAAAAATAATAGAACCACCTTTTTTGCCCTGCCCCCTTACTAGTATTTTTAGATTATGAAAAATAACTGATTTTCATTATATGATTTTAGTAATTTGTTAAATAGTATACATCACAAGTTTAATGTATCTAACATCGCTCGGATTGGCATCCTTTTTGCCTTTCTCGTATACTAAGTATACGGTAAAGGCTTTATGATCGCTCCAAAAACAAACTTTTTATAGAAGGCCCGGAGACCCATAGTGTTATATACCAATCGACTCAGTTCGACGAATTGAGGTGATGTCTGTGTGTGTGTGTGTGTGTGTGTGTGTGTGTGTGTGTGTGTGTGTGTGTGTGTGTGTGTGTGTGTGTGTGTGTGTGTGTGTGTGTGTGTGTATGTGTGTGTGTGTGCGCAAAACTACTCAACAAAATGTCACTCATTTTTCGGGCACTTATCCTCAACCGATTTGCTCGCAACAAGTTGCATTCGACGCAGAATCCTGTCTCATTGTTTCCTATTTGAAATTGGCCAGATCGAACTATGGGATCGAGAGTTATGGCCAAAATACAAATTCATACGAAAAAATCGCGTAAAAAATGTCACTCATTTTTCGGGCACTTATTCTCAACCGATTTGCTCGCAACAAGTTGCATTCGACGTAGAATCCTGTCCCATTGTTTCCTATTTGAAATTGGCCAGATCGAACTATGGGATCGAAAGTTATGGCCAAAATACAAAATCATACGAAAAAATCGCGTAAAAAATGTCACTCATTTTTCGGGCACTTATCCTCAACCGATTTGCTCGCAATAAGTTGCATTCAACGCAGAATCCTGTCCCATTGTTTCCTATTTGAAATTGGCCAGATCGAACTATGGGATCGAAAGTTATGGCCAAAATACAAAATCCTACGAAAAATCGCGTAAAAAATGTCACTCATTTTTCGGGCACTTATCCTCAACCGATTTGCTCGCAATAAGTTGCATTCAACGCAGAATCCTGTCCCATTGTTTCCTATTTGAAATTGGCCAGATCGAACTATGGGATCGAAAGTTATGGCCAAAATACAAAATCCTACGAAAAAATCGCGTAAAAAATGTCACTCATTTTTCAAGCACTTATCCTCAACCGATTTGCTCGCAACAAATTGCATTCGACGCGGAATCCTTTCCCATTGTTTCCTATTGAGAATTGGACAGGTCGGACTCTAAGATCGGAAGTTATGACCAAAATACCTTTTTTCATAAAAATCACAAAAATGGCACCTATTTTTCGGACACCTAACCTTAATCGATTCACACGCAACAAGTTGCATGCGACGCAGAATCCTGTCCCATTGTTTCCTATTGAAAATTGGCTAGATCGGACTATGGGATCGGAAGTTATGGCCGAAACACCATTTTAGGCTTTTTATACGAAAAGGCTGTATGTTCGCTCCAAAAACCAAACTTTTACAGAAGGCCTGGAGACCCATAGTGTTATATATCAATCGATTCAGCTCGACGAACTGAGATGATGTCTCTGTCTCTCCCACTTCATACGGGAGTTTGGCAGAAAGACGGTCATGAGATTTATATCATAACAAATATTGCCCTCCGCTTGCGTGATGGGAATGACATTTTCGTTTTCTTTTTGTGTAGTCGGAGCTTCAGTTCAACTAACATCCAAAAGTGATATCCTTAAAATATATGACTGGGTGAAATAAAACAGGGTTATGTACGTCAAAAAGATTGGAAAAGGAAACAAAATGTCGAAATTCTTATTAGCATATTGTAGATCAAGCTGAAAACCGAACTGAGGTCCCGCGAAATCGCATTTTCTCGCATTTCCGGATATTGCAACTGCATCGCGAGTAGTGCGCAACTGTGCCATAGTCGGGCACCACTCGCGATACAGTTGCGACATCCGGAAATGGGACAAAATATGATTTTCGGTTTTCAACTGGATCTACAATATCTTTGCCATAAATAATCTGATTTTCATAGAACGGACAAAGAAATTTGTCTTTTTTACTCCTAGCCACTAGCTCATCTTTTTTCAAGCACACACATTTTACGAAGGTCGAGAAAGGCACCATCACCGCTAGGTGGATTAATCTGGGTTTTTAACAACAAAATGCTATACAAGACCAAGAGATTCAAGAACAAGAGTCAAATTTAATATTTCTTTTAACGAGTTGAGATGATAAAGAATCTTGTAATTCTGCTGGCAGTTCAAATTTTCGTTGTGTATCGAATTTATTATTAAAATATTAATACCAAATTGATCACAGCTTGAAGTTATGGAAAAGATGTAAACATATAAATTCTCAGAGGAAGGCATCTAAGCTAGACAATGATACTAGGTAGATCAATAAAAGCTTTTTCGGTGAACAAATTCTTTGTACCTGATGTTTAGGTTAAGCGTATTTTAATTTTCACTAACGAGCGCTAGTGTTCTATAACTTTACAATAAGATTTCAAGGTACCGTCAACTGGGGGGAAGATGATCATTTTTAAGACAAAACATGCAATAACAATGTGTGTTTACATTTTAAATCGAAACAAATATTTTCAAAACATGTACTGCTATACGTTGCAATAATCAACAACTTTAGTTTTCTGAAATGCGTTCGCATTTATTAAAATAAATTAAATTATCACACATTTTTTGAGTAATCTGGTTTGGGGTGAAGTTGATCAAGACAGCTCTACTAAAATCATTATGACCTAGTAGTCAAAATACACAAGGTTATTTGTATGAATGTTGAATTTACTACATAATGAAGTCTACGAAGTCAATATTTGAAACGAAAATAGCGTCATTTATGACTATTTCTCTCTTTCTTCCACAAAATACATTTTCATGCTTATAATCGAAAAACTCGGATTTCTACCTAGCGGTAACATTACTTGAACGGAGAATATTGTTGACTACCGTTTCATAAAAAAATTTGGCACTTTTGACTGACACATCAAATGATCATCTTCACCTCAATGATCATCTTCCCCCCAGTTGACGGTACTCATTGTATAACAGTATTAACTTTTAGGAAATCAGAAAATTTTTTTTTTATAGAAATGTATGTAGTAATTTCGTATATTCCATTTAATACATTTGATTCGATCACCATTTTTAATTTGAGTTTTCTTTGCACTGAATTGGGTCATTCCTTCCGCCATTTTGATTACATAATCATCAATAGAGGAAAATCGTTACGTAACACTTACCTTTGGCTGTGAGTTTGCCTGTTTTGTCAGACAGCTTGTATTTGTCCACATTAATCGATGTCATTTTGATCTAACAGATAGGAAGCAAATAAATTCAAATTGTTAGATACATTGGCAGTTCTTCATATTCAAGACTGATGGTCACACTTTTTACCTTTTTATTGCACTCCTCCGGATCAGCTAATATATGTGTTCACTGTGGATAGGATATGGATAAACTGGCAACTACAACCGTTACGTAACAACCTTAACACATTTAATCCGATAAAATTGGCTTTTTATCACAATCGTTAATCGATTTGAATCAATTCAATTCGGTTTTCGTTCACAATTGTTTTCAACGGTAACGAGATTAGATCCCTTTTTATTAGATTTTCAATTGATAAATTTTCACCACTGCACACACGGTACCCGGACGGACAGTGCAAACAAAGATCGCTCGATGCAGCAAACCGTGCTGTCTGACGTTCCCACTAGCTATGCCAAAAAGCTGAGGATTCTGAAAGCAGCAAAGCTTTGGCCCCACCGTTATCGCACCCCGAGAAGGAAAAATAGCATCACTCAGAAGAGCCAGCGCACAGCTAGCGTCGAGCCCGAAGATCGACGACAACGTCGGCTGTGCTGGACCGTTTATGTGTGAGTAGAACCCAGAATGGGCCACCGCAGGGTGGAAAAGTAATTGCGTCATCGATGGGGCTTTCCTGCAGAGCAGCATCAGCTCGGATATTCTTGATGAAGGTCGCAACGAAGAGCACAAGGACGAAACATGCGATGGGTGGTGGGTGGTAAATGGAAAAAGTGGAAAGTGAGTACTACGAAGGGCGCCATCATGCAGAGGCGGAGCTAATGCGGTTGTATAAATTAAGGGGAATGTTGCTGAATATTTTATGTACTTTTGCGCGGTGTTGGGTGTTGGATTTGTGTGGGTGGATTGTGGGCGACTTGTGGGGGATTGAAATGGATGGGAAAGAACGAATTGGGGCCTTTTTTTGTAGAATTTTCCTTTTAATGTGCTGCACGTGGGCAGTTAAGCTCGCAGAGCAAATACAGTTTTGTTCCGCTTCGCTTTCGAATACAAATGGCTGCCTCGAACAGTTGTAGAATTCATGCTGGATTTTCTAAACCAAAACAACTGACGTCAGTATTTTCTTTGTTGATAGCCTTCATAGTCAGACTCAGCCATGTAAGCATTTAGTATTCATATTTTCTTTTCTCGGTTGGTAAATAATGTCGTCAATATTGATTCTGAGAATGTTTCTATTTAATTTTTAAACGTAAGTGAAGTTTTTCATCTATTATTATTGGTCACATCAAACCTCATAATATCACCAAACTCCACTAAACAATATTATGCACAAAGATGTATTTTAAGATAACTCGGGAAGGAAATACGCAATTTAGGAGATGTACATTTTGGTTTTCAGTTGTTTGCTTCTTCTTCTTCATTGACATTACATCCCCCACTGGGGCATTGCCGCCTCGCAGCTTAGTGTTCATTAAGCACTTCCACAGTTATTAACTGCGAGGTTTCTGAGCCAAGTTACCATTTTTGCATTTGTATATCATGAGGCTAACACGATGATACTTTTATGCCCAGGGAAGTCGAGGCAATTTTCAATCCGAAAATTGTCTAGACCGGCACCGGGAATCGAACCCAGCCGCCCTCAGCATGGTCTTGCTTTGTAGCCGCGCATCTTACCGCAGTTGTTTGCGGTAGCTGCTAATATAACAGAATGCATATTGCGAGTAAGCACACGGCACTGTAATTCTCCGATAGCTTATGAAGGAACCCAGAGTTGCATCACGATTAGAAATGATGATGATTTGATGATTTTTCGTGCTTCCCGTATTATGTTAAACTCTATTAATTTATTGACAAAACAGTTCAAAACAACAATAAGTTATAAACTTTCAAAGCTCATCGATTGGCAGATCGAATCACGTAAATGATGCATTTGATTAAGTCGGGCAATGCAGATCATTTAGATATCGTTTTATTTTCATAATTTGGGAAGGTTGACGATTCATGCACGATTTTAGAGGTTTAATACAAAAACCTTGCAGACAAGGAGAGAGTTCGTGTTGCGTTTCGGATGTGGTAATGAGGCATCGTTCTAACTCTTACAGCAGACAAGACATGGATGTTGTCTTTAATCAGATAAAAGGTATAGTTTGATTATTTAAAAACTGCTTTACAAAATATTTTAATTATTTACAAATTCGGTGATTTACTAGGAAGACAATTACTTCCATCCTGAGCTACTGACACACTGAATAGTCTTATACATAGTTATGCCTTACAGGCTAATGTAATATTTTCAGGGATGCTCGATATAAAAGCTAGGGTTCAAATTTAAAATACGCTACAAAGCGTAACACTTCGTAAATTGCGTCACGATTGTGTACTGCTTTTCTTCTTTGGTCATTAATGCTCCCATATCATTAGTACCTATGGAAAAGTAGACCTTTTTATCGCTCAAACACGAACTGTAAAACCAAACCGGAATAGCAAAAAAAATCTGAACACGGTATGATCATGATGATCCTGGAGGAATCAATCTTGCTTAACGAGCAGGAAATGATTGTGATTAAATTCTTAAATATTTTATCAAAGTTTAAATTGAGCCATCGATATTGTTACAACTCAAAAAAAAATCGCTACCTAAAATCAAATAAAAGCTTTGCGGCAATATGTTTATAAAGTTTGTATGTCTATATATATATAAAAATGAGTTGACATTTCCTTTGAGGCAATATAACTCAAGAACCGATGGACCGATTTGCAAGATTTCGTCACTAATCGATCCGCCTTAAGATAAGCTGTGTTTATATATACAAAAAGTCGGTGAGTTTGACTGAGAAAGTTGAAAAATTGTCAAAATACAACATTTTTATCAGTTCTCAAGAAAGCCATCTTCTCGAATTATAATCAATCTAGAGTGCCACGTTGCAATCAAACAAACAATTGACAATACAATATGACAAATATGACAATATGGCAATACAATATGAAAAAAAACCCAGCGAGATCGGGCCGGTTCGCCTAGCCGTTTAAAAATGTAAAAATTCACAAAAAACAAAAAACGAAGCTCGTTGTTTGAGATCCAGTTGTGAGGCTACCAGGCACAAATTATGTACCGCAGGTTTCTGTTGATGAACACCTGCAGCCGTTAAGTGTTCTACACTGATACACACCATGTTTCGCTAGCGTATAACAGCACAGATTTCACGTTAGAGTTGAAAATTCGTATTTTGGTGCGTTCACTTATCTGCCTGTTTTTCCAGATATTTCTTAAACTCGCAAAGGCAGCCCTTGCTTTCTTGATCCGTGCGCTTATGTCAATCTTGGTACCACAATTTGGCTACCAAGATATTGGAAGCTTCCAACATTCTCCACTGATTGCTCGGCTACTGTGAAACTGGAAGGGGTCGTCGTGTTTACATTCAACGATTTGGTTTTGTTGACTTTGACTTTGATGCCGATGAAGAGCGCTCGGCATATCAAAGCGCCATTGAGCGAGCAGTGCGATGTCATCAGCCAATTCGAAGTCGTTTAGGTGCTACATGGTTATAGGCAGCCATAGCAGCCCGCGGTTCGGTTCATCGATTATCGCACGTACCAGAATCTGGTCGATTACGATAAAGAACTGCAGCAGTGATAGAATACATTCTTGCCACACACCAGCTACGACCCGGATAGGGTCGAACAAGACCCCATTGTGCAGCACTCTACACGAGCAGTCCTCGTACTGCGTCTCTATGAGGCCGATGATTTTCTTGCGTCTTAGGGCGCTGCACATACTCTTGTGATTGAGTTGATCAAAAGCTTATTCGTAGTCAATGAATACCAAGTGAAGTGACTCTTGGAATTCGTTTTCCTGCTCCAGAATGAGGCGGAGTGTGACAATATGGTTCAACAGGATCTTCCAGCAAGGAATACGGCCTACCGCCTACCGCCGGAGGATCGCATCGATCTTCTAATGAATTATGAAATAAACGATGTAGTAGTTGAACGGATGTCGTGGGGTCAGCTTTGAGAATCTCGGCTAATATGCGATCGACTCCTGCGGCTTTGTTCGAATTCATGCTCTAGATGGCTGTTTGAATCTCTAGCAGTGATGGAGCATCAGTATTGACGCGTGTTATACGTCGGATCCTAAGCAGATCATGTCGTGGAGGTGTTGGCCTGGCTGGCACTTGGAAAAGTTGTTCGAAGTGCTCGAGCCAGCGTTTCAGCTGATCAGTTGGATCGTATCGGGATTGCCATTGGATCATTAGTGTCTCTTACAGGCATCATTGCATTCATCATCGCCACGCTTTAGCATCGTGTAATATCGTAGAGGAGGCGAATGTCCATGGTTGCTGCGGCTGTTTCTCATTTATCGGCCAGAGAGTTTCACTCCCTTCTCCAAAGACGAGTAGAGTAACGGTACCAATAGTGGAGGTATTAGTAGATCCACAAAAGAATTTATTTTTAAATTGGTAATTATGGGAAAATTACAGTTTTAATATCTTAAATTAATGATTTTGTGTGTGTTACTTCTACGTGAAGTTAAACGATTTACAATGATATGGAAATGCTAATATCATCTTCCAAACTTAGACGCACATGTTCATGATAGAATTAGAGGCGAAAGTATAGAATTGATAGTTCCGTTAGGATACGGCAGGCATGAAGAATGTTTTTATAGAAGTCGATTTGAAAGCGAGCGGAGGGCAATATTTGTGATGGCACATATCACATGATCTTCCTTCTGCCAAGCTCCCGTATGAAGGCTTCAGGCTTCTATCATGAACATGTGCGTCTAAGTCTGGAAGATGATATTAGCATTTCCATATCATTTTTAATATCTTAGCCAATAGATAAACTAATAAAATTGCTAATAAAAATAAGATTGATGTCATTTAACATCAACAACGACTAAATAATGATTGCACCACTAATGGGTACACTGTTCCTTTAGTGGCAGTACAAATTAATTTTGGTTCCCATAGTGGTGCTATCCATTGATTTCTTATGGGATTCGCCACGATTGGTACAGTTGCACCACTATAGGTGCAAGGGAGTCAATTTCATTAAGGAAAATCATTGTTTTCAACAGTTTTTCAAGCGAAATTTTAGGATAAGTTGCATGTAACAGGATATTTAAAGTACGACGCATCAACTGGAACCATCGTAAATGGTATATTAATGATAAATCTCATTTAAACCCCACTACCTCCACTATTGGTGCTGCCTCCACTAAGGGTACGGTTACCCTATTGTTGATGGAATAAGGCTTTGGCTTCTCTGTGTTTTGCTCGCTCTATCGCGGTTTGGCTTCTCTTCGCTCTTCTATCTTTCTTCAGGCCTAATCGGATGTCGCCCAGATTATTCTCGCTATTGGCGATGAAGGTGGTCCATTGGTCTTCTAGGTTGTCTTCTGGAATATCCGCAGCACGTATCTCCAGTTCTTCATCCGTTTCACAGTGGCACTTCTTCCAGTTGGCGAGTGTTGAACCGTCGTTTATGTCCCTCCTCCAGCCGACGCATCCGCCCAATGCGCAGGCGTATTTCGCCAAATCACGGTGGCTAAAATTGTGTTTTTAGCGCGTTTATTTAATATTACCTATATTATGTGATTTAGCGTAAAAGCGTCTTCGAAATATTTTATCAGTAAGTCAATGTGCTTCTTTGGAGGTATTCAGTCCACTGATCAATCCCCCTAAAAGTGTGATGAATATTTTTTCTACTTTACAACATGCAAGGTATAAGTTTTCGCGAGAGTAGTAGCAAAAGTTATCCTGAAAAACTTTGTCAAAGACACCAAGTTTGTAATTTCATTACTTTCGGAGATTTATTGCTTTTTATACCAATAAGCTTTGAACATGTTCGACGTATAAGCATACAATCATATGGAAACGCATGGTGCATTGGTTCATCAACTCCTTCGGATGGAAGATTGATTTCTGTTTTGCAGAGTAGGAAATGGTTTTTGATGAAACATTTCTTACATTCGCTTACAACTCTACGGTTCGGGTATAATTTTAAAGTTTATTACTTGTACTTTTTTATGCATATGAGATTGACTGCCACAACTTGCAGTTGCAGTTAAATCAAATATGACTAAAAAATCCAATTAAACTGTTATAACTTTTTTATTTTTCAATTTTTTATGTCGCAATAGCCGCCAAAAGCCGTCCGCTAGACAGGTGCTTTCCATACTAAGCTTAATTGATGTAGCTTAGTAGGGAAAGCTGCTGTTTAGCGTACTAGTTTATGAGATCAAACCTGACCGAAGGAAGTGGTTACTCTCCAATACAATTTTTGAACTAAATCTTTCACATGTTGTGTATATGCATGAATCGAGTTCAGACATAGTAATTAAGGCCAGTTGATTATTCAACCATCAATATTTATCTTACACTAAAAACTGACCCGAACATGTAGAAAATAGTTCTATTTTAATAACAAATACCTGACATGGATACACCGAGATACAAATAAAACCACTTGTAATAGAAAGCTTTGAAGCTTACCTTTTAAATGTACATTAATTTGGCTGCCACTTTTTGCAACCTTGCGAGATAGTTTGGTGTGAAAATGTGTAATTTTGTTCGTAAATCTCGAATTTCCATCTATGTATAAATTGAAATTATTGTTATGATTTTGTAGTTGAATGCTATATTTTTATTTGCGGAATAAGTTTCTAGGACATTGCTGACCTCGAACATTCGACTATGCAAAGTTATTCATTATACATATACCAGTATAGGGTTAAATGACCTATTATCTAAAATTGAGTCATATTTTGTTTGTTTGAATAGATAGACCTGTAGTGTGTTAGAAAAAGTTTCCTGTACAAGAAGAGCGATCTCCCGATCACTATGTCGTTATTATTACAGAATTCTGCGAACAGTTCTCCGTTTTCGCTCATTTCTCCGAGACCATGGCGTCCCACTATGCGCTTATTGTTTGAGCTGTCGGATCCGATCTTCGCATTAAAGTCGCCATCCATACAGATCTTGATAATCACCCTTCGAAATTCTATCTACGACGACATTGAGTTTTCTTTATTTTGCAGACCGGTAGCATCGGTTGGCGCAAAACATTGGATTATAGTGAGGTTTCGGACCCATGTTCTAAATCTGGCAACGATTATTTTTCACTTATAGGTTCCACTTCATAAGCGTAGAGTGTTCCCATGCGCTTAGTAGGAAGCCAACTCCGCCATGCCGGAGAGCGTGTTCACCTCGTAAACCAGAGTATAGCAGAAGTTGTCCCGACGGCATTCTGTGTTTTCCAATGGACTTCACAGAGTCCCAGGAACAAAAGCTTCATGCGACGTGCTTCATTGGCAAGTTGCTGCTGGGCTAGGGCTAAAACGTTTCATGTTCCTATTCGTGTCCGTTTGTTTCGCGCTAAGAGTCGTTGTCGTAAAATCAGTCCATATTCTTTTATTGTCGGATTCTCGAACAAATTGATGTTTCGGGAACAGTAGTGAGTTGGCCCAAGCCCCAAGGAATAGGGCTGCTATCTCAGGCTTCTGGGGAATTGCATTTCATATTCAGTCGCTGGATGCCAGAACAGACGCTGTTGGAGCCGCACCTTCTTGATGACCAGGCGCTTGATCTGTCGGGTCAAATTTGTTTAAAATCCTACCCTAATACCAACATCCAGCGACTGAGTATGAAACGCTATTCCCCGGTGGATAGGAAACCTTGGGCCAACAACCTACTGTTTCCGAAACATCAATTTGTTCGAGAATCCGATAATGAAAGAATACGGACTGATTTTAGGGCGACGACTCTTAGCGCGAAACAACGGACACGAATAGGAACATGGAACGTTTTAACCCGAGCCCAGCAGGGTAAATTGGCACAACTTGTCAATGAGGCACGCCGCATGAAGCTTGAGATCCTGGGACTGAGTGAAGTCCGTTGGCCAAACTTTGGAGAACACAGAACGCCGTCGGGACAAGTTCTGCTATACTCTGGTTTACGAGGTAAACACGCTCCGCGGCATCGCGGAGTTGGCTTCCTACTGAGCACTCAGGCACACTCTGCGCTTATGAAGTGGGGACCTATAAGTGAAAGGATAATCGTTGCCAGATTTAGAACACGGGTCCGAAACTTTACTATAATCCAATGTTATGCGCCAACCAATGCTGCCGATCTGCAAGACAAAGAGAACTTCTACAGTCAACTCAATGCCGTCGTAGATAGAATCCAGAAGGGTGATATCAAGATCTGTTTGGGCGACTTCAATGCGAAGATCGGATCCGACAGCTCGAGCCATGAGCGCATTATGGGACGCCACGGTCTCGGAGAAATGAGCGAAAACGGAGAGCTGTTCGCAGATTTTTGTGGTAATAACGCCATGGTGATCGGGGGATCGCTCTTCCCTCATCGACCGGTTCACAAGGTCACGTGGGTTTCCCGTGACAGCTTTACAGAAAATCAAATCGACCACATCTGCATCAGCCGAAATGGAAACGGAGCCTTCTTGATGTACGGAATAAACGTAGTGCGCGTCACCTCCTCATCGGCGAAATACGCTTGCGCATTGCGCCTCTTCGAAGCACAGTACGAGGCCTTTTCGTGTAGAGTGCTGCACAATGGGGTCCTGTCCGACCCTATCCGGGTCGTAGCTGGTGTGAAGCAAGGATGTATTCTATCACCGTTACTGTTCCTCATCGTAATCGACGAGATTCTGGTAGATGCGATTTACCGTGAACCAAACCGCGGGCTGTTATGGCAGCCTATAATCATGGAGCACCTAAACGACTTCGAATTGGCTGATTTCGTTGCACTTCTCGCGCAACGGCGCTCTGATATGCAGAGTAAGCTCAACGACCTTGCCGAGCGCTCCTCTTCGGCAGGTTTAGTCATCAACGTCAACAAAACCAAATCGTTGGATGTAAACACGGTGACTCCTTCCAGTTTCACAGTAGACGGGCAACCAGTGGAGAATGTTGAAAGCTTCCAATATCTTGGAAGCCAAATGGCGTCAGACGGCGGTACCAAGATCGACATAGGCGCACGGATCAAGAAAGCAAGGGCTGCCTTTGCGAGCTTAAGAAATATCTGCAAAACTGGTGGTGTGTTACGGTGTAAGATCAGCCACGGTCACATTGTCAGCTACAGGCAAATCGTGACCCAACGAATATCTTCCCCAATATCCAACTCCGTGGTACTTATGAGGGTGTCGCTGAGTCGGGGGCCTCTCGTTAGGTAAGTACTACACCAACACTTACTTCCCCTTTCAAGTTACGGTGAAGATGGGCGTGGCCAGGAGTAGTAATCCTCATGCTTTTGTGATTTTTATCCTAGATTTAAATCAAGGACCACACCCACCTTGATTTCTGATAGCAATCTGAATAAGGATTTCAAAGAAAAAACATGAGTATCACTAGTGTCCAATCTACGAAGTATACCGTAACTATGCTATGCTATGCTATGCTTAAGCAATATCTGGAAAACTGGCAGATAAGTGAACGCATCAAAATACGAATTTTCAACTCTAACGTGAAATCTGTGCTGTTATACGCTAGCGAAACATGGTGTGTATCAGTGGAGAACACTCAACGGCTGTAGGTGTTCATTAACAGATGCCTGCGGTATACAATTTGGGCCTGGTGGCCTTACAACTGGATCTCAAACAACGAGCTCTATCGTCGTTGTCACCAGAGGCCGATAGCAACAGAAATTCGGGATCGAAAGTGGGGCTGGGTCGAAATCTGTAAACAAGCATTAGAACTGGAGGCTCATAACGGCGAAGCCTATATAAAGAAATAAAAGAAGTCGACCGAAATCTAACCTGGCAACAGGTTAAAGCAGCCGGGCAACGCTCAGGATGGAGATCTTTCAAGTCGGCCCTTTGCACCACCGGAGGTGTACAGGATCCATAAGTAAGTAAATAAAGCGCATTGGCGAATGGCGAAATGCTTCCACAAAGTACCTACTTGATAAAAACCAGAATTCCAAATTTTGGGTGTTACTTATCGTTTGCCGAAAGATATAAACAGTTTGAACCCAGCCAAGCACAGATCAATAGTCGGTTCAAAGTGCTGGAACGTGCAGGCGCAATGTTTTATTTCCATATTCTTTCTTGAATATTCTGCATTCTAAGAAATTGGCCTTATCGTTTACATATCTATTCATATTTTGTTGCGAAATAATGCTTTCCGACTGATACCATAGTAAATGGTGAAATCCTCTGGAATCTATATATATAGATTACTGCCATTGCTGGAAACATGGTAGGGTATTTTTTAAACCGTGTACCAAGCGAACCAACATCACACTTGCACAAGTTCGAATACGCTTCAATGCAAGACTTTCATCCGTAATAGTAATAGACAGAAAGAAGCAATATTTTGCGATTACATCTATAAAACTGTTGAGTTATCTGATGAAGCTGAAAGCAAGCCGAACGAACATCAAATGAATAAAACTTTTCGAATATAATTTTATGTCAACGCCACAGAATCCTGCTTTTGAAGTATCATATGTATTCTTTAACTTCATGTTGCAAAAAAAAAAAACATTTCGAAACACATTAAACATTGGGTTTACCACCACCACTCATGTATTGTAACCATGTGACGCAAATTGTTCTTCGTTAGCTCTATTGCACTGAAAAAATGGTATATAAAGGTTGAACTGGTTCCAATCAACCGCGCGATGAGCAAGATTTCATGCTTACCACTGCTATGTGGCTCTTGTCAGGAGCCTGAGGTGCGGAACTTTGTTAGATGGTGAGGTGAAATGGTTCCGCACGAGTACGTGAATAAATAGAATGAAAGTTAAACTAGTCACGAAATTTTCTCAATTCAATGCATATTTTAAAAAATCGTGAAGTACCCTTCTTAGGCCATATCACGTTATAATTATCTTTTCAATAACAGTGACGAAATGTCTAATAATGCTGACACGAAAATTTAAATTAAGTAATCAAGGAAACTTTTTACATATAATGTCATATCAACACCGCAAGAAAACATCCGAATAATGTCCCTCAGTATTCCTGTATGTTATTAAGCTGCACATTTTAAATAAAAAAACATTCTCAAACGCCACGCAACATAAGCAAAAAATGCTGCCACCACGTCTATACAGCAAACATGTGACGCAAATATTTCTGGAGCTATTCTGGTAGCTGCTGCTTTCGAGCAAATTTATGTTCATGCCACTATGTAAACAGTATATAAAGGTCGGTTGAAATGGTTCGGGACCCACCCACGCGTTGGGGCAACTTTCATGCCAATCATTCCTGCGGCACTTCTCGGAAACGTGGAGTACGGGCCTTGGTTTTCTGCAAATGAATACATAAACATTGTAACACCAAAATCGATTTTTATCTATTTAGAAACATTTTAAGACGTAGCTTCGAAGCAAAGCATTTTAAATGAACAGCTTGATTAAGAACTGGAATGTGAATGAAATGAATGCAACATTTCAAGTTAAACACTTTGTAGGTGTAAGGTACACTGGGGGAAATGGAAAAGGAAAAATCGATAGTTCATGTTTGAATTATTGTAAAACCAGTTTATATGATTCAAATGCTTATGGGGTAATCAAAAACAGTCAATTTTGTACCAACTGTGTGATAATTCATTCCATTTTGGTCACTTGAAATTTTTTATTTATTTTATTTATTTATTTTTTATTTTATTTATTTATTAAACGGTAATTGCTCTGAGTATCTTTTATTTGCATTAACGGAATAGGTCCAAGGAATCCTTGTAATAGCGCGGGGAGGGCTGGTTTTGCCTTCTCGAACACTGAGTGTACTGAAAGTCTATATGTTTGCCCCGAAGGTGAAACTGGAACGAATAGAACTTACTGTGTTTTAAACTCATTGTCTTAGTTCAACAAATTAAGATGTTGCCTGTGAGTGCGTGTTTGTATGTATGTGTGTGCGCAAAACACGTACAAAATAATCAACTGTTTTTGAGCACATGTCCTCAACAGATTTGTTCGCAAAAAAATGCATTCAACGGCAATACGAATATAAATGAATGTTTATTATGGAATGTATTCACCTATCAGTGGTATTTTTACCTTTCTTATACGTTTAAAAAAACATGTAAAACACCTAAACACCGATAGGTGGATGATTTAGGCGTTTTCTTATTTATATTAGTTCAATCACCACTGAAATCACAATGATAACAAATAAGGGACCTATTAAGATTCACAGTTATCGAAATAAACCCTGAAGGGAAGGAAAACTGTGCATGATCAGAACATTATCCACTTTTCCCGCAGTATTTGACACCAGGGGTAAGTGTAATTTTTTATATTATTTGCTTTCATGGTACAAACCACTACAAATTGAATCTGATTAGTATTATAATGGTCACCTGTGAATCAAATTCACTGCAATAAGTGCCAATTTGTGCAAATAAGAATTGATTTTATTAATGCAAAAATTAACTTTTCTCGAACCTTAAATGACAGCTGCAACATTAACCGTGTTAGTGTATTTGTTACACAGATTTTAACTTAGTATTAGTGTGAACATTAAAGAATATTTTTGCATAATGTTATGGTGTGGTAAAAACTGTAAAGTATGTACAAATCTAATTTTTTGAAGTCGATTTTTACACTTACCCTCTTTTTCCACTTCCCCCAGTGTACCTTACTTGAAATATGTATTCTCTCAAACGCTTAAAGAACAGTATGTCTCAAATTCATTTATTCAGACTAAGGCCGAAGTGGCCTGTGCGTTATGAGTTATGAGAGTCTTCTCCATTCGGCTCGGTCCATGGCTACACATCGCCAACCACGCAGTCTGCGGAGGGTCCGCAAGTCATCTTCCACCTGATCGATCCACCTTGCCCGCTGCGCACCTCGCCTTCTTGTGCCCGTCGGATCGTTGTCGAGAAGCATTTTCACCGGGTTACTGTCCGACATTCTGGCTACGTGCCCGGCCCATCGCAGTCGTCCGATTTTCGCGGTGTGAACGATGGATGGTTCTCCCAGCAGCTGATGCAACTCGTGGTTCATTCGCCTCCTCCACGTACCGTCCGCCATCTGCACCCCACCATAGATGGTACGCAGCACTTTCCTTTCGAAAACTCCCAATGCGCGTTGGTCCTCCACGAGCATCGTCCAGGTCTCGTGTCCGTTGAGGACTACCGGTCTAATGAGCGTTTTGTAGATTGTCAGTTTGGTACGGCGGCGAACTCTATTCGATCGGAGTGTCTTGCGGAGTCCAAAGTATGTACGATTTCCAGCCACTATGTGTCTCCGAATTTCTCTGCTGGTATCATTTTCGACAGTCACCAGTGAGCCCAAGTACACAAATTCTTCTACCACCTCGATTTCGTCACCACCGATGCAAACTCGCGGTGGGTGGCTCACATTGTCTTCTCTTGAACCTCTTCCTATCACGTACTTCGTCTTCGACGTGTTGATGACTAGTCCGATCCGCTTAGCTTCCCTCTTCAGTCTGATGTAGGCTTCCTCCATCTTCTCAAAGTTACGTGCCATAATATCTATGTCGTCGGCGAAGTCAAATAGCTGGACGGACTTATTGAAAATTGTACCACTCGTGTTAATCCCTGCTCTGAGTATTACCCCTACCAAAGCGATGTTGAATAGCAGACACGAAAGACCATCACCTTGCCGTAACCCTCTGCGAGTTTCGAAGGGACGAGAATGCCCCTGAAACTCGAACTACGCACATCACCCGATCCATCGTCGTTTTGATCAACCGTGTCAGTTTATCCGGAAATCCGTGTTCGTACATTAGCTGCCATAGCTGGTCCCGATCGATTGTATCATATGCGGCTTTGAAGTCGATGAATAGATGATATGTGGGTACGTTGTATTCGCGGCATTTCTGCAGTATATGGCGAATGGCAAACACCTGGTCTGTGGTGGAGCGTTCGCCCATAAAACTCGCCTGGTACTGCTCAACGAACTCCCTTGCAATTGGTGCTAGTCGACGGCATAAAATTTGGGAGAGTACCTTGTAGGCGGCGTTCAGCAATGTGATTGCACGGTAGTTGCTACAATCCAGCTTATCGCTTTTTTTGTAGATGGGACACACGACACCTTTCATCCACTCCTGCGGCAAAACTTCCTCCTCCCAAATCTTGGTAATGACCCAGTGCAGCGCTCTAGCCAGTGCCTCACCACCGTGTTTAAATAGCTCTCCTGGTAGTTGGTCAACCCCAGGGGCTTTGTTGTTCTTCAGCCGGCCAATCTCCTCCTGGATTTCTTGGAGATCCGGAGCCAGTAGAATTATGTCCTGTACCCGTTCCTCCAGATCCATCAGCCATCTTCGTCTGCCACATCGCCATTCAGGTGCTCTTCGTAGTGCTATCGCCACCTTTGGATCACCTCACGCTCGTTCATAAGAAGGTTTCTGTTGCGATTGCGGAAGGTGCCGATGAATTCCGATTCTTTCAGCAGACAGGAAGACTCATTTGTTCCTGAGGGTCAGCTACAAAGCTTTAAAAATATATTTATTATACAAACAATCTACAGAAATTGTGCTGGATTTCTCAAAAGTGGACTGTATAGGTGGTTCTCGGATGGTGTGGATTGTGGAAGCAGATCTTTGGATAGGGATTGTTGCTCGCATCTCGCAGTGACGGAGCCGGGTGGGAGCAGGAGTGCTAGATGACTCCTTCCCTGGATGGCCCTCAGGCTGTGAAGTCCCTGTGACTTCACCTCGATGGTGGATGACTGGACCAGTCTCGCTCGACTGGCAGCACCTCAATTTCACTCAAACACTAAACACTTTACGGAAGGGAAATGCTCATCCTAGAGCACCACGGTACTATGTGGGCGGACTTCAGGCTTTGAAACGAAACACCGGATAAATTCACTTTACACTTGTTTTATTGGCATTTTCTCTTTCACTAATTACACTTCATTAGACCGTTTGCCGGGTCTAATAATACTTAAACTCACTTGCCTTTCGCTAGGCTAAACTTCAACACTTATAATTATACTTCACTTGCCTTTCGCCAGGCTTCATAATAATTATACTGACTCTACTGCGCGACGAGCGCACATATTTATATCCCTTTGACGCGCGTTCCAGAAACATCACGCAGCACGTGAAGTATTCCAGGCGTACCGCGTACGTTATCGATGATCGACAATGATGATTGATGATGACGATTGCCCTTGCGCGCCACTGCACGGTGACACATCTCTCGCTTTCAGTGGTACTCACTGCGGCGTCGCGTCGATGATATGCTGACACTCACTCTCTCGCGTCGTCGGCGACGGGTGCTGCTTCGCTAGATGGATAGACGTCGTGTCGGTGCTGCTGTTGTTGTTTATGTTCCCATCGTCGTTCTGAGCGTCGAGTGCATCAATCGATAGCTTGGAGGCGCGTGCTGTTAGTGGTTAAGAATTTCATCTTTCAGTACGCCATGCGGACTGAACAGAAATAAAACACTACTCACTAATTCGGTGACAGAATATAATGAATTATCATTTTCTTCAATGCACGCACCTCCTCACTATCGCAAATCAGTTTTCGTTCTGTCTGGATAATGTGCGATATCATAAAGCAGTATTTTAGTTTGCTTAGGGATGCTAAAGTTACAAAATAATTTATCATTAAATTGATGTTCAAATTGACGCGCATGCTTATGCGCAACAGTTTCCGTTTATGCCCCTAAACATATCATGCTGTGACACGTGGCCCTTACGTTAACGGTTTAACTTCTCATAGAACTTGAATGTTATTAGCGCGGTACAGTTGCTCCGTCTCATCACGATCTCGATCTTCCTGCTGACGCTTTTTCCTCCGGATAATCGAGTTTTGTCTGTTCCGCGCCTGTTTATATCGTGCCTCGTTCGCCCTCGTGTGGTGTTGCAGCAATCTCTCCCATGCTGCATTCTCTTTTCTACTAACTGCTCACATTCGCCGTCATACCAGTCGTTTCTCTGATCCGGGGCCACCGTGCCAAGTGCAGCTGTAGCGGTGCTACCAATGGCGGATCGAATATCTCTTCAGCCATCTTCAAGAGACGCTGCGCCTAGCTGCTCTTCCGTTGGGAGTGCCACTTCCAGCTGCTGCGCGTATTCTTGGGCTAGTCTACCGTCTTGTAGCCGCCCAATGTTAAGCCGCGGCGTCCGACTTCGACGCGTGTTGTACACCGTCGAGAGTTTTGAGCGCAGGCATACTGCAACGAGGTTGTGGTCGGAATCAATATTCGCACTGCGGTAAGTGCGGACGTTCGTGATGTCGGAGAAGAATTTACCGTCGATTAGAACGTGGTCGATTTGGTTTTCCGTTTCTTGGTTAGGTGATCTCCATGTGGCCTTGTGGATATTTTTGCGGGGAAAGAAGGTGCTTCGGACTACCATTCCGCGGGAGGCTGTGAAGTTTATGCATCGTTGGCCGTTGTCATTCGATACGGTGTGCAGACTATCCGGTCCGATGACCGGTCTATACATTTCCTCCTTTCCTACCTGTGCGTTCATGTCACCGATGACGATTTTGACGTCACGCAGTGGGCATCCATCGTATGTCTGCTCCAGCTGTGCGTAGAGCGCTTCTTTCTCGTCGTCGGGTCTTCCTTCGTGTGGGCACGTTGATGATGCTATAGTTGAAGAAACGGCCTTTAATCCTCAGCTTGCACATTCTTGCGTTGATTGGCTGCCACCCAATCACGCGTTGGTGCATCTTACCCAGCACTATGAAGCCGGTTCCCAGCTCGTTGGTGGTGCCACAGCTTTGGTAGAAGATAGCCGCTCTATGCCCGCTTTTCCACACTTTCTATCCTGTCCAGCAAATTTCCTGCAGCGCCACGACGTCGAAGTTGCGGGGATGTAATTCATCTTAGATCATCCTGTCGCAACCTGCGAAACCTAGCGACTTGCAGTTCCATGTTCCAAGCTTCCAATCGTGATCCTTTATTCGTCGCCTAGGTCTTTTCCGATTATTTCGAGTCACGTTATCTCTTATATTGTTCGTAATTATTGGTTTTCCAGGCGGCTTATTGGACCTGCGCAAACCTCCTGTCTCGTCGGAGGGCCATCGTGTCAGGGATGTTTAGCGTCCCACCTAACACCAGGACTTGGGCTTGTGCGCTTTGAGCGGCACACGGTCGCTTTGGTGGGGCCTACTTGCGGATATATGCAGCTTTTTATAGGAATTTAACAGGGCCCACTGTCAAACCCCACCACATCCTAGGCAAGCCCCACAACTCTCAGAAGGCCTGAGGAGGGATCGTCAAGCCCTTGGACATAGTCCCTGCTGCCCGCAAATGTGTCAAAGTTGTCTCAAAGTTGGATCCCATTACCCGTAACGCTGGGTAGACACCTTTATGTGGTGTGTTACGGGGTAAGATCTACCACGGTTACATTGCCAACTACAGGCAAATCCGAACCCAACCTTCCTCATTATCCAACTCCGAGGTGTTGCTAAGTCGGTGGCCTCTCGTTCAGTAAACCACACCAACACTTCTTTTCTCACCCAAGTTATGGTAAAGATGGGCGTGGCCAGGAGTAGTAATCCTCATGCTTTTATCATTTTTGTCTAAGACCGGAATCAAGGACAACTCCCCTACTTGATTTCTGATAGCATTAGTTAAATATGAGTATCACCAGTGTCCAATTTACGAATTACACCGTGTGTGTGCTAATGCTAATGCTTATGTCTCAAAGTTGGAACATAGTTCGAAACCTTTTTGGAAATTAACGAAAATTCTCAAAAAATCTCAAAAGCCAATTCAAGCGCTTAAAGAGGGAAATAAAATTTTAATAACAAATGGCGGAAAGGCTCAAAAACTTGCTCAGCAGTCAAAAGTTAAATATGAGTATCATTAGTGCCCAATTTACGAATTACACCGTAACAATGCTAATGCTAATGCTTATGTCTCAAAGTTGGAACATAGTTGGAAACCTTTTTGGAAATTAACGAAAATTCTCAAAAAATCTAAAAAGCCAATTCAAGCGCTTAAAGAGGGAAATAAAATTTTAATAACAAATGGCGGAAAGGCTCAAAAACTTGCTCAGCAGTCAAAAGTTAAATATGAGTATCATTAGTGCCCAATTTATGAATTACACCGTAACAATGCTAATGCTAATGCTTATGTCTCAAAGTTGGAACATAGTTCGAAACCTTTTTGGAAATTAACGAAAATTCTCAAAAAATCTAAAAAGCCAATTCAAGCGCTTAAAGAGGGAAATAAAATTTTAATAACAAATGGCGGAAAGGCTCAAAAACTTGCTCAGCAGTTTGAGAGTGTCCACAACCCTCCTTCATACCTCAAAAATTTCTTTGAGTATGTTCGATCCTCACGAGTATCAGCACTTATCGTTCAGAGATGTAACTTAAATGATCCTTCCACCACCGAGCTGTAAAACTTTGGAACGATTTACACAGAAATTGCAGGAGTGAATGAGATCTTATTTCCTTTAAGAGAAAAACTGGATGCGTTTTGAATTAGTAGTGTATAGTAGTTAGTTGTACATAAGAGCATATACTCTGAAAACCATTAGGCGGTTATTCATGTAATTATGCTGTATTAAAATTAATAAATAAATAAATGAAAAATCTAGTCCTATTGAGGATCAGGTCACGCGGAGCTTCGAAGACATTCTCAATCAAGAGAATATGTTTGACCCTTCGGTAGGAACTCATTTGGATTAAGTGATATCTATTACTAGAAAAATTAAAAATATGAAAGCCCCGAATGATGATGGTATTTTCTACATAATTATCAAAAAAACTTCCTGAGAGCTCTCTATCCTTTTTGTTTATTTTATCTAACAAATGTTTTTCATTGGCATACTTTCTAGATAAATGGAAAAACGCCACAGTTGTTCCAATTTTGAAGCCGGACAAAAATCCAGCTGAGGCTTCTAGTTACTGCCCAATCAGTTTGCTTTCTTCAATAAGCAAACTGTTTGAAAAGATTATTTTAAATAGAATGATGGTTCCTATTAAAGACAATTCTATTTTTGCTGATGAGCAATTTGGGTTGTTGATTGGGTTATTGAGAGTTACGAATTTAATTCGACTCAACAAATCTGAAAAATATTCGACTGAAGTTGCTCTTCTTGATATAGAGAAAGCTTTTTACAGTTAATTGCATATTATTCGGCAACTCGGCCGTACAAAAACCATTTTTTTTGTTAAATATCTTGGCTGTGCATATGCACAGCACATGTTTCGAAATGGACAAATTTATATGAAATTTGCGAAAACGAATCCACGTGTCGTGGAGGGACTCGAACCCTCAACCTCCTACTCTCTAGATAGGCGTGATAACCCCTCCTCAACAAGACAACTTAAAGGTCACGTTTGCGGAAAAGCCATCAGAATCCGAGTACCAACCTCCACCGCGGTTAGCTCTTTTTTTGCAAATTGAATATCTTTCGGATGCTTGATTTGACAGTGTTTGGCATGAATATTTGACCGTCTAAGACGAATTAAGTACTGTCCATTTAATTCCACCAGTTAATTTTCGTTATCTTTGCAGATACGTATTTCGACCACAACTGTGTGGTCGTCTTCAGTGTCTTGTACTTGACTCGACGACGGACGGAAGTCATCAGGATTCAAAATCTGATAGATTACCTGTAAGAGCTGGTGTTTCCTAAGGCAGCATACTGGGGCCCATATTGTATAACATTTGTTTGCAGATGACATCCCGCCAAAAGACGAAGCCTTCTTGTCATTTGTAGAAGATTGCGAAAAAGTTTGAATATTTTCTCCACTTACTTGCAAAAAAGGGAAAATTTCCCCGGATGCCTCCAAAACTCAACTAATAGTTTTCCCACATAAGCCGATAACTAATTATTTGAAACCTTCTAGCAGACACATTGTTACTTTAAATGGGGTTCCAATTATTTGATCTAGCGAAGCTAAATATTTAGAATTTCTGCTAGATCAAAAATTATTTTTTTGAAATTACATTGTAGGCACTCAAGCCAAATAGAGAAACTGTTCCGTTTTCCATCTCACTGAACATATATTCATTTCAGCGCAAAACAAAGAAAAACAGCACCAAACTCGTCGCTTCTTTTTGCTAACATGCGTGCTCACTGCTGAAAAAAATCACGAAAATAAGAAACAAACCAAATTCCTTCTTGTTGCTTTGTTTTCAATGGGATTAATATAGGAGCTATGGGATGAAGTACCGAACCGTTCCCCTATAACAAATATATTGAGTGTCTATGTCCACTTATAAACAGAAAATCAAAACTTTGTCTTAGTCAAATTTTTTTGATTTACGAACAAATTGTTGGACCAGCCATGTTTGTATATGCTGTGTCAATATGTGCTTGTTGCTGCAATACCAGAAAGAAGGCACTTCAGAGGATTCAAAATAAAATTTGGAAAATGATTCTGAGGTTGCCTCCGTGGTATATTGGTATTTCAAAAATTTCTAATATTGAGACATTGCAACAAATGTCAAATAAAATAATTTCCAATTTTAGACAAAAACCGTTGCAATCTTTTATTGTAAGGTACAAGGACCCTTAGTATAAATTAGGTTGAGTTTAGTGTAAGTCAAAAACAAGTTCACCTGAAGTTCTTTCTGCTTCATAAAGATGCCTAATGATTTTCAAACCGGTTTCTTGTGGCTAAATAATTTTATGGCAGTGTAACCGTGTAAATCTCAAAAACTGTGGGAAAAATTATATTTTTTTAACGAATGCCACTAAAATCAGTTTTTTTTTAAATTCTGGACATTTTCACCTTAAGAAGATTAGAACGTAACGATTAAACGTAGTTAGGTGACCTCCACGTGGATTTGTGAATGTTTTTGCGGAAAGGACGTGCTTTGGACTGCAAAGTTTAAGCATAATTGACCGTTCCATACAGCGTGTAGCCTTTTCGGTCCAAGACAGGTTTGTGCATGCTTAGGGCTAAAAACCTCATGAATAAAAATTATAATAAGGTTTGTGCATTTCTCGCTTAACTTTTCAAAAGGACCTAAGTAACATTTTTTCATGAATCAGTTTGAGTACTGTAATCAAATGAATTTATGTTGGTCTGTTGATTGCCATATTCAAATCAATTCATGAAAAAATGTTACTTAAGTCCTTTTGATAAGTTAAGCGGGATTTCCTCTCTTACTACCTGAGATATAGACGAAAATGATTTATGAAAGGTTATGAGAACAGAAAAAAAGATTAATCCACTTAGCGGTGACGATGCCTTTCTCTATTGAATCGTTTGGTTTCGCCTTAATGTGAAACACGTCATGAATAATTGCCTACATTACGGCTCATGCAAACACTGTATAGCGAATCAACCAACCAAGCTTATATCTCGCGCTTAGTTTCATAGGGGCGTAACTGTATAGATCAATTTCTCTTCGTTGATCCTTTCTTTTGATTATTGTACCGAAATGCGCTAGTTTGTCGATGATGTAATGGTTTGGTGTGATAAGGGATGATTGTATCTTGCACCAGAGTCAATAATCACGGTTGTAGCTTTTGAAACAATTGAGTTATTAACAAAATATAAAATCGATTAAGAAAAATCGATCAATACAGTTACGCTCCTATGAAACTAAGCGCGAGATATGGTTCAACACACCATTTTCTTCATAACTTTTAAACGTAATGATCGATCGTGATTATATTCAATAGTGATCAACAAGGCTATGTTCCCCGTTGAATGCAACTTGTTACGAGAAAATAGAGAAACGCACACAGACTGACAGACATTTGTTCAGTTCGACAAGCTGAGTCGATTGATATATAACATCATGGGTCTTCGAGACTTCTATAAAAGTTCGATTTTGGAGTAAAATGATAGTCTTTCGATACGAGTAAGGCAAAAACATGAAATAGAAAATAACAGCAATTTTAGTAGAAAGGTCCCCACCCCATTCCTATTCACATTCATTTACATTTTCAATACAGTTATTTGATCATTTGGATGCAATAATCGATCTAGCTAGATCTAAATTTCAATTGGACCCGAAACATATATAAACACATACATATATGAGACAGATAACACTACAATTCATTGAGTTTATTCGATTGGTACATACAATTATGAATCCCTGAATCTTTTATGGATAGTTCGGGTTTGGATTGATCCTGAAGCTATTAAGTACACTTAGTTTATGAGAAAGGCCAAAAGACACCAACATACACAGTTGTATTGATCAGATTCTTCATAGCAACTTCCAATCCTTTCATACTTCTGCAACCATTGGATATCGGATACTTCATCAAAGTTTGTATGCTTATAAGCATCGTATTACTTCGTAGCTATGATGTCATACATCATCAGTTTGAATCGATAAATTTGCCTTTTTACACGCAAATCAAAACAAAGCACTTGCTAACGGAACATATGGTGCCTTGATTAAGGGCCGTATACTTACCTACCTGGTATAAATGCTGATTATATCAAACTGCTGATTTTATTACTGCTTCTTTTGTACCTCAAACCATAGCAACTGCAAGCTTTCTAAGACAATTTATTATATATACATTTGTGTACCACATGGTACATCAAATACTTTTAACCCTCTGGAAATCGAGGAAGAATCAAACCCAGTCACCTTCAAAATTGCTTGCTTTTTAGTCGCGCATCTTACCGCAGAGTCATAGACGGTCGCTCTGATTTTACTACGCGTGCCGATTTATCGCACTGGTTTACATATATTGAACCAACTGCTCACTATATCGGTGTAATCCAGTGAGCTTCAGCTTCGAGAGTGCTTGCATTATCGAAACATGTCGCGTTTAACTGGTCGTCCCGACAAGATATGGGCTACTCGTATATCTGCATTTATTGGGCGAAAAATATTACCACTTTTATCTGTTCGGAAAGAGGGAACAAAATCATACCGGTAAAAGGTGCTTTTACTTAGTTCACTTTTATTCGAGGTCGGTTCGAGATCGATTTCTGGCGTTGTACTGAATAAATAAGTTTCAGGTAAGTGGAGAATTGGCAGTGTTCATGAAAAGTTGCAACTAATTATTGTAACAAGTATCCGTATATTCCTACATTTTTCTTATTTGCTGGAATCTGAATGAAACCCAAGACCAATCTGAGATGCTCATTTCAATATGATATTTTTTTTACAATATTGAAAAAATAAATATATTTGTATGATATATATTACTACTTATATTTTTTTGGGAATATTTTAAGAAAGGCATGTGAAAATCATACCCAGTCACCATATTATATATGGAGTTACTTTTTGAATCTAAATTGTATATATATAAATATACACTTCAACAGTAATTCGTTCGGAATTCGTTCTAAGCTATGCGTAGACCATAAGTTTCAATAGTTTTATAACTGAATGAATATTTTTTCGGATTTATTCACTTGACGATGATGGTGCTTTTCTTGGGAAGAAGAATAATAGGACATTATGTTTACCCTTTTTTTGCCTGCAAGGAAGTTGGTCAAAAGCAATATTTTTGGGAAAGCAATTTTATGCTTACATTGAAACATTGTTTGCTAAAATTAAAATTGCGCTGCATATTATCTTGAAATTGAGTTTGCCCCAAGCTTGGTTTCGAATAGATGAATTTTATTCTCCTTATAGTTTGTTAAGGTTTGACAACACCCAGATTTTCATCTTCAGGAGTTCCTTCTAGAACACCTCCAGGATTTACATCAAGAATTATATTCTGGGACACCCTCAGAAGTAAAACATGAGATGCCTTAAGGTGTTCTTTCAGCAAAATAACTCCAAGTAAAATATCAGAACTCCTGGTGGAGTGGATTGATTTTCAGACATTTTCTTTTTACTGGACAGTTATTAGAATTTTCACCGGGAGTTTTTTCTTTAATTTTCACTGGAAATTCCTTTGAATCTCAGTCGGAAATTTCTATAAAAAAATTATTGGCGTTCGTAGTGACCATGGTGATTAGCTAAGTATCGAGAGGGCAGTCACTGTCTATATTTGAATACAAATTGTAACCGCCATGTTTTACAAATTGAACATTTTCAATAAAAGAGAACTGCATTGAAAGTGAACTCGCCACCTCCGGATTGGCAATCCTACACCTTTCCTCACAAGGCTAACTGGGGACGGATCAATATTCTGTGAAAGAAATATGTGTAAGAATTCAATGAACAGCTTCCATTTTTTTAAAGCAATTGAAGAGGCCAATTTCTCTAGAATATTTGGTTTATAAAAAAATATCAATGAACAAAAGGTTTATAACAATTCTCAGGCTTTCGGATTATCTTTGATAAAAGCTCCTGCTAATTTGCTGTTTTCGAATGGGATGTATTCTGTCGCTGCAAGCATAACTACTGTCTCATATTTGCTATGTTTTTATGAACAGTCTTGGAAATGATGAAAGGGGTCAAATTTTCTCACTGGATGGGGTACAATCAACGTGCAGATTTTTTGCAAAAAATGAATGACAACACGAACGCTGATTTCTTATAGAACACGTGACATCATTTTATATTGCTGATGATTGATTAAATAAGTGACCATTCTATTTTCAGTTTTAATGACATCAATTTCTAATGCAAAACAAAAAATCGATACGATTTCAAACTTGATTTAAAATTCAACACTTTACCTTTTCGTTCAAAAACCATGTTTATCTCAATCAATTCCCTTCTCGTTGACTTTCTAACGGAAAGTCACCACCACTGCCAGCGTTTCACATAATATGTTTTAATTAAATTGAATTATCCACGCCTTCTCATTTCCCAGGGTTATTTACCTCAGCGATATTCAGCTGTCAGCACACGTACATATGTTTCGCAGGTTATCCCCATCCCCCCGAACGCCGACCATGCTGTGGAAGGTCCTTTCGCTGTTGATTGCGCATGTCCTGTCGTCGGAGGCTGCCTTCGCGAGCCTGACACCAACACAGGAAAGCCCAGCATCATCGCCGTCTCAATCATCGATAGGAGCGGTGGCCCCGACCGGTAAAAGTGATGATTCGCCTGGAAAAAGCGTAGTCGTGAACTGGAAGCTGACCTGCCAACATCTGTGCGGGTAAGTTCAAACTATTGCTTGGTAGGAGTCCGATTGGGATATATTAGAGTGAAAAATGTTGTGGGGGACTTTGCATACATTGCTGGAATCTAGAACGGTGTCCGCTCCAGACGTGGGTGATTGTGGCCGCCTGAAAATGATTAATGACTCGCCATCAACTAAGTGATATCTAAATAGGAAAAGTTGGCTTCCGAAAAGTGTTCTACCCATTTAGTGGTAAAGTGTTTTTTATGTGCGTGATAATGACATCAAGATGGGTCTGAACCTGATAAATTATAGTTTCTGATTCGTTCTTTTAGGCTTGTGACATTTTGGATTTTTTTCATTCAAAGTTGTACGGAAAGGCCATCGTTTTCCATAACTATGGTTTTCATAGAATATCCGGTGACCCATAGTGTAATATACCAATAAACCCGATATATGTCTGTGTGTCCGTATCCATGGGTGTGTGCATATGTATGTATCCACTGATGATACATACAGGGTCCAATAGTGCCCCTTTAACCAGCAAATGTAAAACTACACCATTCCCAATGACAGCATTGTCCTCTCATGTAAATATCGGAGCAAAGTCAACTCACAACAAGCGTTTGTCCCAAACTGCAACAGAATAGGACTATCATCGCCTATGGCGTATTTAGAAAAGTAGTCGGATTTCAATGATGTTTTTGGTTAAAAAGTATCAGTTATTAATGATTAGACATAAATATGGCCATCTATTGACATGATTTGTGTTTTACTTCTGAAATATACAAATTATCGCAGTTCTAAAGGTTCACAACAATTATCTAATCATATTTATGCCTTTCTCGTACAACAAAGTTGTACCGAAAAACTATATGATTGCCCCAAAAAAGCTCTTTTGACAGAAGGCCCGGAGACCCATAGTGTTATATACCGTTCGACTCAGCTAGTCGAACTGAGGTGATGTCTGTATGTGTGTGTGTACAAATCTTGTTGATACACTTTTTGGAATATAGCATTATCCGATTTACTCGCAACAAGTTGCATTCGACCATTGTTTGCTATTGAAAATTGGCCCGATCGGATATTGCATTTCGAAGTTATTTAAAAATTGTTGTTTTTCCCAAAGGACCTTCAAAGCCGATTTTTCTTTTCAAAAATGGCGGCAATGCATTTTAATCAATGTCTAAACATGCAAAATAATCGAAAAAAGTGATCTATTCCCCTAAAGATCTTTTTTGACTTTTCTAATGTTATTTTTTCAGTATATTTTTATAATGCACGAGAAAGGCATCTCCACTGCTAGGTGGACTAATCTGAGTTTTGTAGATAAAATGGAACGCAACATTATCTTTATCCTTTACAGATGAGGACAAATATTAATCGCTATTCTCTTTCGTTGCTTGTATTTTTGGATTTTTATGCGATAATTACACTCTTTGACCTTAACCAATAGTGATCTCTCTCTAGATTATTATATTGAAGCGAAATATGTGCGAACATGTTTTTTCCTATTATAGACACCAGGGGGTTTACTATTGGACAAATTCAGTCAGCTGAAGTCCGACGTCAGACTTTGAAATGTTGATTTCTACCAATGAAACGTGCAGGGTGACATAGAACTTATTATTAGATACTACACCCAGGTTTTTTTACACGGTTTGGTTTTAGTCGTTTAAGACCTTCAGCATCAATGAAACAATGAGTTAACCCCACGAAAAAAATTACAAAAAATCAAAGAAAATTCAGGGGGTATTTAAAAAGCTGTGAAAAATCAGGTTACCCGAGAAATTAATGAATTCCAACCTGGGTGTACTTTGAAAAATTTCTCACCTTATAGCAGTAAGCGCAAAAATCCACCATTTCACTATTAGTGTCATTTTACCTTGGTATTTCTTGAAATTGACTTTCATCTTTCGTTCAAATGTAATGAAGAAAATTATGCACCAAACTACAAAGGCTGGTGTCTTAGTTAATTATGAGAAATACATATCACTACTAGATGAATAATTATTACGTTTTTGCCTTTCTCGTACCAATTGAAGTGATGTCTCTGTGTTTATTTCTGTACGCAAAATACTTGAATCTCAGAAATTAAAACTCGCAACAGGTTGCATTCGACGGGGAATCCTGTCGTATTGTTTCCTATTGAAATTGTTCAGATCGGACTATGGGATCAAAAGTTATGGTTGTTTAAGCAAAATTATGGATCGTTTGAGGGGGTTATAAGCAGAGGGGTGTAAGTGACATTTCGGCCAGAATTGAGCAGACTACAGCAAAAAAAATTTTTGATTCTTCTGCTTTGCGGCAATATGTTTATATAGTTTGTATAATGTTTATAAAAAATGTGAAAATTCACAGACAATTTGTATTTTTTGAACTTTCATATGATTTGTATGAAGCAATTATCGAAATCTAATGTTTATAAAAAATGTGAAAATTCACAGACAATTTGTTTTTTTTGAACTTTTATATGATTTGTATGAAGCAATTATCGAAAAACTTTGCACTCATCTCATCAAAACTAACTTTTTGTCACTTACACCCCTTTGCGTTTGACCCTCTCATTTGGAAATATTGCTATCTGTTGGCTTTTCCCTGCTCCAAATAAAGAAATAAAGAAATAAAGAAATTCTCGAGTTATGATGAAATTGGTGTTCCATTCGTATGGGAGCCCCCCTCTCCAAAGAGGGGAGGGATCTCGAACCATCTTAAGAACCATCCCCGGTCCCAAAACCTCTGCATACAACCTCTAAACCTCTCACACCGATGTGTTCAGTAGTTTCCGAGTCTATAAGGTTCAGACAGACAGAAATTCATTTTTATGTATATAGATTAACAGAAGCGTAAATAAACAATAAATCAAAGAAATAGTTTCCAAAGTTTTCAATATTTTTTTCCAAAAAAATGCCCATCTTTATAAAAATCACCACACAAATTTCTAGTAATTAAAGCCATAAGCCACTGAAGCCATAACATATGATGCCAATATCGTTGCACTCTATTTACACTGAAATTGGAATAGGACTTATACACCGCCGAGCCATTGGTTGATCTTTTCGGCGTACATTTGTTAAAATTTAAATATTTCTCGCATTATTCTCACTACCTTAGATAAACAACTCTAATAAAAAAAACTCTTATGCCTCGTTTTGACAGGGCAAGTGAATTAAATTAAGGTGTTTACACGTTTAGTTCAAGCGACTTGCTCAATTCACTTGCCTTGTCTAAACGTAGCATTAGTGAAAATTAGTTAAACATTTTTGTCATCTAAAAATCCCTATTTGTTACACATTCACATCTAGGTATGACATTCCAATTCTACAAGCAACGCCTCGCCCGAGCAAAGCTTGAAATTGAATCGATAACTTTTTTGAAGTTGAATAATAGCCAAATTTGATTACTCAGGTTGATATTTTTTTGGTCGTTTTATCGATTAAAACCAATAGTAGAAAAAAAAAATACTATGTGTATTTGTGTATGTTCAATCTAATCCCCACTGTCCCGCAGTGGTATTATGGAAGAAAGCTATCAGTACTACAGTTAGCATTAGATCCGTATTTACCCTTTTAGGAATGCATAACAAAATTAGAACTCAAATAAAACTCAAAAGGCTATAGGACTACTCCAAAAAACAACTTTTGATAGAAGGCCCGGAGACCCATAGTGTTTTATACCGATCGACTGGTGATGGCTGGACTGGACTGGTGAGGTGATGTCTGTATGTGCGTATTTTTTGTTTCTTCCTAAGCAATGGAGGGGGAATCTGCTCAACAGACATCTTGGGTTGTCCAGGAAGGGCGGGGTTAGGGACCACCTCCAACAGCAAACGAGGGAGGCAGGACTACAACCCCGACCCGCTAAACCGTTTACATTGCCGCCAAGCCCATAGTCTCTTCGGTACAACCAGAAAGTAATGTTTCAAAGGGTGCCAGTGCACAACGCACCCTCGAGGTTAGCTGCGTGTCCTTGCAGCACCGAACATCGTGACTCGCTTTTTTAGAACAACACCATGGTATCGTGCCAGCGCATTGCCGGCTTTCCAGATGGCCTTTCCAGACGCCCTATGTCCTCGGAAGGTGGGAAGGGTCGACTTTGTGCCTGCTTCCCTCTGCACGACTGGTATCAAGAATGATGATGCCGCGTGCACCCCAAATTGACCTCTCTGCGACAAGGTCTATTCGCCAACACACAGAGGGACTTGTCGACGCGGTGAACTAGCCATCCTTGAGTCCACGCGCCACTTTCTGTATAGCTTCGAGACGATTTGGGCGATAGCCGATGAAACGACGTAACAGCCAACTTCATCTTTACACATCCTCCGAACTAAGTTGTCCGGGGTAGTGTCCAGACCACATGTGGCAAGCATGTGGTCACGCATTGCGCGAAAACGTGAGCACACGAACAACACGTGTTCCACCGTTTCCTCTAAACCTGCGCACACCAAACACTCGGGCGAGGCCGAGCAAGCCAGCTGCATTACCTGCACTGTGATTTTGCAGCACGCTTAAACGCCGGGAACATCGAACTCCCCATGGGGTGCTTGCTGTTCACAGCTTTTCTGGAACAAATCAAACAATTGGGAGGGTTCGTGCAGCATTGTGCCTTATGTCCCTCTAATCCGCAGCGTCGGCAGAGATTGCTTCTGTCAGGGCCTTTGCAGTCCCATTGCTTGTGCCCCGGTTCCAAGCACTTGAAGCAAACTTAGGGTTGCTCGTATATGCCCACAGGGCATACCGACCATCCCACCTTGACGCTCCCTAACTTGACTACCTTGGAGGCGTCCACTGCAGATAGCAGAACCAATGCTACCTGCGTCCCTGCCGGACCTTTCCGTAGCCGAACGGCTGCGGTGGGCGTCTTCACTTCACACTGTCGCCGCAGTGCCGTGATGAGCTCTTCGACTTCGGTGATCTCGTCCAGGTCAGCTTGACCGTCTCGCCTAGGACTTCCTCCGCCAACTTCTTGTAGGCGGCGCCCTTTTACGAGACGCCCCGCTTCAGTTCGAGGATCATCTCACCCATCCGGGTACGTCTTATTAGACGTACGTCGGCGCCGAGTTCACCGAGCTTGACGTCACTCCTCATCGCCTTCAAAACGTCCGAGTACTTAGCCTCGTCCGTTTTGATGAATAGGGCATCGCCCCTGGAGCGATTGGCGCCTACTCTAGACTTCTTGCTACCCTCATTCGCCTGGGCCTTCTTTTCGGCCCTTGACGTCTTCGGTTTCCTCTTGTTCTTGACCAGGGTCCAGGAGGTGTCATCCCCCTCTATTTCCCTGGTCTGGGGCGGCTAAGAGCTCTCAGCCTGCCGTAACCCCTTACCACCGTCTTTCCTGGGTGGACGGACCTTTCCAGTTCCTCCCTCCCCTCCGGTTTTGGAGGTACCTGGCCGGGGTTCAGCTTCCCAGCCCCACTACCCTTGTTCGGGGCAGTAACACTCCGCGTTTTGGAGCGGCCCTCAGGGAGCTGATCCCCTGGAGACTGTCTCCCCCGTTTTTGTGTCTGCTCCGTTGGAGCAGTCACCCTCGACGTGCTCGCGAATACTTGAGCCTCAGTCTGGGTAGACTTTGGAACCACCGTCTTCGCTGGCACGCCCTCGGTCGATTCGACCTTCCCCAATTCCGCGAATTCTTGGGCCTCAGTCTGGGTAGACTTCGACTCCACAGATTTCACGGGTTCGCACTTGACCGTCCCGACCGTTTTCAGCTTGGCGTCCAACATCGACTTTCGAAGTTTCAGCAAGCTCCTCTTGAGATCCTTGCTGATATTATGCTTCGATGACGCAAAGTCGATGATGGCGTCCAGCGGTTCCGTCGCCACTTCGAAGGCCGAAAGCCCATCGCTTTTGCGGTTCATCGCTTCACAAGCCATGGGCCGTCTATAACCTCTACCGGCGAAGCCTGGGAGGTGGTTAAGTGACCCACGCTGGCGCTGCGCACTGAGCTGCCGACTATTGCCTCTGGCCTCCTAGGCGGAGACCTGAACAACCCACCTCTTGCGAAGGGGTTGTCGCCTGCACTACTACCACTAGTTGAAGAATTGACTTGGTTTTCCATTTTGGTCCCACGAGTTGCTCGGGAAAAGTGGTCCACCACGCCAGAGCCCAGCATGACGCGGTAAGGGACAATTACTGTGGAGGGTGCCCAGGTACCCCACAGGCTCCGTTGAAGGCCTAGCTTATTATTTCACCCCCTGGCCATGCATCCTCTCGGTACGGGTCGCTTAACGCCTTGGGATTAGGGGTTAGGGACGATGGTCCCGTTATAGGGATGGTCCCGGATAGGGTCGGACAAGCCCCATTGTGCAGCACTCTACACGAAAAGGCCTCGTACTGTGCCTCGATGAGGCCGATGATTTTCTCAGGAACCCCCTTGCGTATCATGGCGCCCCACATATTCTCGTAATTGAGACGGTCGAAAGCTTTTTCGCAGTCATCTTCTTCTTCTTCTTATTGGCATTACATCCCCACACTGGGACAGAGCCGTCTCGCAGCTTAGTGTTCATTAAGCACTTCCACAGTTATTAACTGCAAGGTTTCTAAGCCATGTTACCATTTTTGCATTCGTATATTATGAGGCTAACACGATGATACTTTTATGCCCAGAGAAGTCGAGACAATTTCCAATCCGAAAATTGCCTAGACCGGCACCGGGAATCGAACCCAGCCACCCTCAGCATGGTCTTGCTTTGTAACCGCGCGTCTTACCGCACGGCTAAGGAGGGCCCCATAATGAATACCAAAGTCAATGAATACCAAATAAAGGGACTTTTGGAATTCGTTGACCTGCTCCAGAATGATACGGAGCGTGACAATATGGTCCACACACTTAATCTTATTCACCGAGGCCGGCAAAATAAATTGCCGAGAATCCAACAGCTGAGATTTCGGTAAAAATCTCGGTAAAAGATCAAAATGCCGAATGGTCGTAAAATGTGAGATACCACTCAGCTGTCAAAATTTACCGTACCGTTCGGTAGTACATTGCCGGAATGATCGGTAAAGTGCTTTGCAGAGATTCAGTAAATGGTTATTGGTTTTATTTGTTTTCAGTTAATTCAAAATAAAAATGAGATTGTCAATCAACATGAATTTAGAATATATTTAAGTGATTTATTAGCAATTGTACATTAGATAATACATACGAAAGAAAAACTTATGGAGTTCGTGGTAACACCAAACAGTCAATACGATCTTCACACTCCGGAAGCCATGTTCTGCGATTTCTTATATTTATCTGTTCTCATATATGATTTTGCAAAAAAAAATATATAGATTGGCCACAGGGAAGGCGATTTCCGTCGACATTACTGCGTCTGTAACGTGGTGTGAAAATTGAATCGCTCCATTTGTATACGCTATAGCGAATCCGCTGAAATTAATTACGTATAGAAATTTGAATATATGTTCAATGATCTTCAAGTCAACGTAAAATTGAATTAAAAAAGATTAGTATAAGTAAAAAATTAAATCAGAATAAATGCTCACCGATAAAAAATAAAGATAATGATTTTTTTCCATTTTTAGTTAACGCGTGTTTTCTTTTTCAATTGCGAGGTTAAACGTTTGACAAACGAGTTTGCCGAAACTCGGGTAAATTTCAAATCACCGATTATTGTGGCAAACTTGATTGCCGGGTTTCAGTAACTTTTGTAAACGTCATACCTTTTAACGAGATATCAGTTAAAATTAACTTTAACGATCATTCTCGTCAATATGTTTTACCGAGAAGAAAATTGACGATTAAGTGTGCACACATGATCTTCCGGCACGGAATCCGTCCTGCTGCCGCCGGAGAGTCATATCGGTCTTCTCCTGAATCCGGGCTAGGATAACTTTGCGTAGAACTTTTAGAACGGTACACAACAACATAATGCCTCGCCAGTTATTGCATACAGTCACGTAACCCTTTTGGATACCTTCACTAAGATACTTTGCATCCAGTCGACCGGGAGAGTTGCGGCGACCCAGATATTACGAAATAAACGATGCAGTAGTTGAGCGGATGTCATGGGGTCAGCTTTGAACATCTTGGGTGATATACGATCGACCCCTGGTGATTTATTCGATTTCATGCTTTGGATGGCTGTTTGAATCTCTAGCAGTGATGGAGCTCCGGTATTAACGCGTGTTATACGTCGGATCCTAGGCAGATCATGCCGAGGTGGTGATGGCCTGGCTGGCACTTGAAACAAGTAATCGATTTCAAGAAACGAAACGAAACAAAATACAGATTTACTTCTGTGACTTCGAAACGAAACGAAATCAAGGCTCATTTGATACGAAATTTCGATTTTTTTCGCCGAATTTTTATTGAATTATTTTAATTTTTATTTGTCATAAGACGAGTTTGTACAATCCCATTTAGTTCCACCACTTAATTGTACCTTGACAGATACGTATTTCGATCTCAACAGTAAGGTCGTCTTCAGTGTCTCATACATGACTCGAGACACTGAAGACGACCTTACTGTTGAGGTCGAAATACGTATCGTTCAAGGTACAATTAAGTGGTGGAATTAAATGGGATTGTACAAACTCGTCTTATGACAAGTGAAAACATTCAACTAAAATGCTCAAAATTATTTTCGTAATTTTCATGTTCACAATTGCAATTCAATATTTGTAAAGTAAAAAATTGTTTGTGACCAACGGTATTTTAGTATTTAAAGAAGCAGGCCATAACGAAACGATGCGATTTTTGTATAAGGTACACTGGGGGAAGTGGAAAAGGAAAAATCGATAGTGCATGTTTGAATTAGTGTAAAACCAGTTTAAATGATTTAAATGCGTTCAATCAAAATGGGCTATCAAAAACAGTCAATTTTGCACCAACTGTGCGGTAATTCATATAATTTTGGTAGCTTGAAATTTATGGAAATAGATTTTAAAATTAAGAGATGTTTTTCCACTTACCCTAGTGGGATGGGCTAAGTGGAAAACCCATGTTGCCTTGACCTCCAATAGTGATGAGTAGTTATATATAACTAAAATCAATACGATAATTGATCTGAGTATCTTTTGTGGAATAATTTCATTACCTTAACGGAATAGATCCTCAGGGAATTCTCGTAATAGCTAGGGGAGGGCTGGTTTTGCCTTCTCGGACACTAAGTGTACGTAAAGTATACATGTTCGCCCCAAAGATGAACATTTTGAAGGAAAAATGGGACTTACAGGGTTATAAACTAATCAACTTAGTTTAACGAATTGAGATGATGTCTGTATGTGCGTATTTGTATGTATGTGTATGCGCAAAGCACGTACAAAATTATCAGCTATTCTTAAGCACTTGTCCTTAACCAATTTGTTCGCAAAAAAATTGCATTCAACGGCAAAACTTGTTAGGAATAAAAATTAATATGAATTATACAATATATTAACCTATAAGTGCTATTTTTAACTTTCTTATATATTTTTTTCATATGTAAAACATGTGAAAGGCATTAGTAACGATAGGTGGATTAATCAGGCATTTTCTCATTTATATGAGTACAATCACTACTGGAATCACAATGATAACAAAGAAGGAACATATTAAGATTCACAGCTATCGAAATAAACTCTGGAGGGAAGAAAAAAATTGCGTAATTAGAACATTATCCACTTCCACCGCAGTGTTTGATACCTGGGGTGAGTGTAAAATCTTTGAATTATTTGCTTTCTTGGTACAAACCACTACCAATTGAATGGGATTAGTTTAATTGTATTATAATGGTCACCTGTGATATAAATTCACTTGAAAAAAGAACAATTGGTGCAAATAAGAATTAATTTTATGAATGCAAATATCAATTTTTCGCGAAACCTAAAATTACAGTTCAAGCGTTAACCGTGTTAGTGTATGTGTTATACAAATTTCAACATAGTATTAGTGTGAGCATCAAAGTATAACATTGCATAATGCAATGATGTGGTAAAAACTGTAAAGTATGTACAATTCCAATTTTTCGAGTCGATTTTTACACTTACCCCCTTTTCCACTTACCCCAGTGTACCTTACCTTTAGGGATAATACAATTTCCTTTGAACATTGATAAAAATCTTATTTCATTTAATAAATGATATGTCTAAAGAATAATACAGTTCACTATTGCAAAGAAAAACAGGCGAACTCAAAAACAGCGCTCGAACGCATGGCGGTCGAATTACATATAAACACAGGCAATAAGTGAAGACGCATGGTTGCTTCCTAAAAGTTATGGAAATGAAATGCAAAGATTTAAACTGTTTGATTTCAATTACATGTGTATTTAACTTCCTGACTGCACACACTTTACACTTTTTTTCAGTGTGAACGTTGACACGTACCAAATTATCGCAAAATTAGCGTTTTGTAGTAACAAACATAATATTTTGTCTTATTTTGTAGAAGAGCTATGTATATAGTCCTAATAGCTAATGCACCCGTCCAGAAAAGATTATCGATATCCTTAAAGTTTGAAAGTGTCATTTGATACGATAAGATTTGACTTCAATTGCCATATCCATAGGGGTAATTTGTAAACCACGTAGACCATTTTTCGGTGATACACCCGCCAGTCCCCCCTCGTAGACCTAAGTAGATCTTGCAAGAACCTCCCACCTTCAGAAGTCTACGTAGACCATCGAAAATATTAAATAGTATAGTAATCAATATGGTACATCAATAATATCCTTTAAATAATGTTGCCAACAAGCCCAACCAAAATTTTAGAAACAATTTTTGATTTTTCATAACCATGCATTCTGAAAAAAAAAAAAAACAATTTAACCACCTTCAGCATGATCTTCCTTTTTCTCCTATCTTACCGCTGCAAGACTCCTAGAATAATATTCTTCTTCTTATTGGCATTACATCCCCACACTGGGACAGAGCCACCTCGCAGCTTAGGTTTGTGAGGTTTCTAAGCCAAGTTACCATTTTTGCATTCGTATATCATGAGGCTAGCACGATGATACTTTTATGACCAAGAAAGTCGAGACAATTTCCAATCCGAAAATTGCCTAGACCGGCACCGAGAATCGAACCCAGCCACCCTCAGCATGGTCTTGCTTTGTAGCCGCGCGTCTTACCGCACGGCTAAGGAGGGCCCCAGAATAATATTAGTAACCACAAATAAAGTAGGACAATCGCTAATAGCCCCTTATGGAAGCAGTGTCATCAATGTCAATGGTATGATTTCAAATTCACCTTGTTTTATGGTTCTTCATCCCAACTGGAACTTGGCCTGCTTTTCAACTTAGTATTCTACTACTGGGGCCTCTAGTAGCCTTGCGAGCAAAGGCATAGGATTGCCCTGGAAATGGCGGGTTGGAAACATTCTCGACTCTTTGCCACACAAGATACATACCTACTAAGGCAATGGCCGGCACAGAAAAGCTTTCAATTGATTACTGAGGAAATGCTAATAGAATAATAAGTTGAAAAGCAGGCCAAGTTCCAGTTGAAATGTAGAGCCATTGAAGAAGAAGATTTTATAGCAAGTCATAGCGGAAAAGCTACGAACAAATGAATTTGTGATCTCAACATTTTTAATTTTTTTTGTTCCCTGCGCTTACCTTTAGAACAATTGCTATGGAAATATTCACACAACAAAGTAGTGTAAGCTATATTATTGGGTTATTTTCTCCCAAGTACATTAAAGACCATTCTCAGTTGTGTGTGTGTGTGTTTGTCATCCTCTATCCCTCACTCACCTGGGAGTGTTGGTCAAATAGTACTACGAATAATTTGATCAGATCTCATGCTCCGTTATTAGGTTCTGCAGCATGACGTCACGAATGAATTCGGTCCTCGTCGAATGAACTTTTTTGACAGTTCAGTAGTACTTTCCACTGACTCCGACAAGGGTCGAGTTCGTGATTGGTTGGCTGACTCTGACTCCAACAAGAAGTACTACTAATCTGTCACCAGATTGAGGTTACGTACAGACGCTGCAGAACCTAATGGTGCCCTTTTTGTTATGAAGACTAGTACTGCAAAAAGGATTCACTTCTGAAGCAAGAAAAGTTCCTTCAAAGAGTGTAGGGAATGGGATGTACTAGTTGTTCATAACAGGTACAGCAAAACTTCACAAGGACACCCTTATTCGTACTAACTATTCAGGGAATAGAAGGTCGAGAAGAGCCACCGTTGCTAACTAAAGCGTGAACCGGATACCTGGGACTCCCACAATATCCGCGGCAATAGCAGCAAACGATGCCCTGTACGTATTTAGTGGTATTTTTTTTAAGAATCTATTTGTTTTTATAAACAATGCAATAAACATTGAAAGTAAAGAATTGGAACGTGCTCACCGGTTTAGTTTTCCTCTTCTATCGAAATAGCTTCTGTTTTGAACTGCACCACGAATCTTCAACGTAAGTTTCATGCATTTCGCATTTCTCATCCTACTTTGCTCCCATCGGAATTGTGGCTGCAATGCTCAACTGCGGACGATTCGGCGACTGCGAAGGTGCTCGTCAGTTTTGAAGCTGTAGAAGTTCCGTTGCCTTTTAATGCCCAGGGTATTGCTGTCGCTGCTAAATTCGAACTGGTTCAGCTCAGCAAATTTAGCAGCTGAATAACGCTTTCTACAAGAGAATGAAAATGGAGTATCAGTGTTTTTAAATCATATATGAATGATCATGTTACTATCTAAGTCGATTGGTATTTAACACAATGGGCCTCCGAGACCTATATAAAAAGTTCGTATTCGGAGTGAAATGATATAGCCTTTCGGTACAACTTTGTTGTACGAGAATGGCAAAAATGTGTTTGTTCATATTTTAGTTGCTAATAAGCATTTGGGCAGCAAAGGCAAAATCAATCAAAAAACTAAAATGTACACGTTCATGGACTCCATCACGATTATGGTGGGGAGCAGGGAATGTTTATACGATTTCGTTGTAACTAGAACCCAAAAATACGATGCATATAACGAAATCGGATTAATACGTATTAAAAATATAGAAAAAATCATTAAGTATTCAAATAAATGGACCCATTATTCGCATCAATTTCTCAATGGATTGAGATAACTACTGCAGAATATTCTCAGCGACATTAGCTCTGTTTTCTAAACGGACAAAAAAGTGGAAAAGTATACTGCCAGCTATCCTATATTGAAATGGATTTCATATAATAAAGCTAGACTTGACTACAAAATTTGTCAAATATTAGAGAATATGTAGTTTATTTGACAATGCTAATAAATTCTGTATGATACATACCAATTAGTTTGGATCACCTCGTTTCATAACAAACATACTGCTCATAATCACATGTTTGTTCCTATTGAATAGGAAATTCAGCAAAGATGGGGCTATTATGTGTTTACAGGGGCTGTATGCTTTAATAAAATCACAACATTTTTTGGGGGAACAAAATACAACATTTATATAAATTTGTAAATCAAATTTTGCTTTGCGTACAAAGATGGAATATTTAAAGATTTTCCAATAACTGTATACCTTTAATTAATTTCTCGAAAGCAAAAGCAACGTCAAGAATCTATATACCCACTCAGAACGTTTATTTTTTAGGATTCGAATTCACCCTTATTCGTTAGAGTCGAGCTAAAATACCGCCTACCCCATATCAAAATTAACCAATCTTTCAATCAATTAAAATTATTTGTGAGCATTCCGATTTCGGGAGCCTGTTTCAGTTTGAAATAATTATAAAGCCACGCCACTTGTATAACGCTCTAGAAATAAGTGCTGGAAGAAGTGTACACTTATTGCATTAGAAAAATCCGAATCTCGATTGTGTATTTTAAAAAACACACCAGCACCACTTTTAAATGTAGAACCTATTGGATGGCATAGTACATTCTATTAAAACTTCGCTTTTGAGTTTACAAAATAATTACGCTATTAACTAATAATTTACGGTCGCTAGTTTTACCGACTGCTCGTATCTGAAAACAAGAGCAGTCAGGCATCGTTGCTTAACAGATTAATTTTCTCCTTTCAGAATGAATAGGTGTATAGGATATTAATACATTTTCATTTACAATAACAAGGCGCCATAATCTCACGCAGAAACTCCACAAAAATCGTACAAATCCAGGTACAAACAAAACTGTAAAATTCCTACTTCTTCGTCAGCAAATAGAATTATTAGATTTGTATACAGTACTTGTAAAGAATCATGAAACCCTCAATGCTAAAATTATAAATTTCTTTAAAAATCATTCGAATGAAGCTTAAAACAAAAGATCTGTTGAACCAGTACATGTCAAGAGCTTATCTGCGAAAAAGGTGTAATCATTGATGCAATTATGTCAATGTGTTATGTTTTGTCAGTTTTAAAAGGTTATCGAAAGTTTTCATTATCTATAATTGTAAAAATATAATAAAAGCAGTAAGTTGTAAATTTAGAGTTTGAGCACTGGTACTGAGTGGATGAAGAAGCGTAAATGAATGCACGTAAAGTATACTTATTGGATTCCCATATGAAAGTATTTCCAACGTTAATCAGCAAAAATCCATAGCTCGTTGTACAAGCAGCCGTCACAAGAAATCTGGGAGTAGTTTCATTTGCCAATTCCAACGATCTCAGAAATCTTCACCCATCATTTAAACAAAAACACCACATTAAAGACCATTCTCAGTTACAAGAAAAATATTTGTGTTGGTAGGGCCCTTAACAACCACGAAGATTGATACGTATATTTGTATCATTGGAAAAAAATATGTATGGCCACATTGCTCAGAACCGGTTTCATGGACTTCGCGAAAATAGCCATAAATAGTGGAAAATAAAAATGCCCAAAAATAGCATTTTTGGCATGTTTCCAACTAATCCGGATTGCTTCGGTATTCGATGCATTTGAACTAGTTTTCAAAAACTAGATAAATGTTTCCATCGAATGCTGGCAGAAAGAAATCGGTTGATATTTTACGGAGTAATTGTAATTTTGACACAATTTTGCCTATCCCAATCATTTTAGCCAATCCACATATCTTATAATCATGAATATTACCTTTACGATTCGATTCAGCTGTGTAGTAGAATTTTTTCAAAAGAAAATTATGTTTAGTATGAGTTGAAATTTCTTTCGAATTTCCGCGGAATTCCTTTTCACTTTGTTAAAAGCTTGGTTTTGCTGTCGAAATTTTTAGAGTTTAACGAAATGAAATTTAAAAAAAATATTAGATTGCGCCATGCTGAAATTTCGCGGAATTCCACGAAACTTCATTTCGAATCACTTGTAACGATATCGCATAAGCTTACTAGGAGGTAAGCAATGGTAATCACATTCACCCCATCTATATACTGCTTATGATCGCATATCAGTCACATTTTTGCTGGATTTTCGAACATCAAGAATATTTTTTGTTGAAACTCAACCAGAAATGGTTTGGTTGGCAACTAATGAATGATTTCGAAATCATTATGATAGAGAAGACACGGAAGTTAGAGTCAATTCTCAGTTCCCACCTGAATGCATAACTACAATAAACTCTCTCTTATTCGATATCCAAAAGACCATCGAGTAGGGGGAAGATATCCATTTGGAAAGGTCAAGTATAATAAAAAAATAAGGGTGAGTTTACTGTATAAAAATATAGAAAAAAAAATCTCTCAACATTTATTTTCATAATTTTTGTTATTATTATTGTCTTTATTAACGAGCCCGGCCCTTGGCTGGCTTATCTAGTATTTTTCTAATTTTAAATTTCTACGGTTCTACACACGTACAATAATACAAATTTTCTCTTATATTATTTTATAGTGAAGGGTACGGTGGACCCACCTGTGGGTTCTCCTGCCTGCACCAGCAGAGCCCTACCGATGAGTCGAAGAAAATCAAACTAAGCAGCAGAGAACACACTGAAGTATGTCCAACACTCTGCAAGAATGGCTTAGGTGAGTTGAATGTAGGGGAGAACGGTCCAAAATGCACCCCTGGGGCAAAATGGCCTCGCTCATAAAATCACTCATATAATCTGTTGTAGTACATTTATGAACGAATATTACCATAACAATGCATAATTAGTTATCCATCATTGAGCTCCATTGGAAAAATTTAGCAAAATCCATTCATATTCACTCAAATTCAACGATTTGCTATTCTTCCACAACATCCGTAAGATTGTAGTTCAATCCATCAAGAAAAACAAACAACCATGCGTTCACCATCATTTTACATGCAATTGAGTCATTTTAGACCAACATTCGGGCGTTTTGCCCCAGGCTTGTTTTTCAAACATTTTTTAAATGCGTTAGAAAGTCATGAAAACCTTATTGTTTTGAATAGAAGATCATTGTAAATGTAGTAGCTGGGTTTGTAAATTTTGCACCTATACGTTGAAATGGTTGGATATTTTTGTTTATATGGGCGAAAACATCGAAAAAGCTTAAGGGGTGCATTTTGGACCGTTCTCCCCTAATACGTTGTCTCTAATACTGTTAACTATACAACAATTTCGTTACAGGTGCTGTTAAATGCCACTGCAAGCCAGTGACATTCTCGAGCTTTGGACAAGATCATGATGATGTGTGTAGTGCTTTCTGCGCGGCAGCTGACATCCAGCTAGAGGGTTGCAGCTCTTGTAAGGGCGAAGCTTTCTCCGGTCCCATGAGCGCATTTGATATGCAAAGCACAACGCCAAACTGGGACGAACTTTGTACTTTATGGTGTAGAATGGGCGAAGGCGGGACACTATGCAATTGCGATTTACCACCATTTGTTTGAAAAGTTGTGGATTCAAAGTTATTGTTTTCATATGCTTCGGTTGGCGTTATTTTCCATAAGTAAATAAATTCTTGTATGAAAAAGTAATCCAGGAGTAAATAGTAGATCATAACATATCGAAGGAAATTATGTAATGATTTCCTCAAACTTGAGATTTTTTTTAGTTTGATTTGTGTTAAAATTGAAGTGAACAAATTAAACAAAAAATAACGTAAAAATCAAAGGGCTTCCAAACAAATATCGCTTCTGAGGAATATCTGATATAGTTGTGTACATCTAAATAAATTTCCTCAATGATCGAACCTCATACAGCTAGGTGGATTAGTTGTATCTAATAGAATTTATTATTTATTGCTTAAACAGCGTCCTTTGCCATTTCATTCTGATGGCGAAGGAGTATGAACTCCATTCCGATAGAGTCATCTCTATCGAACGTCAATTTTTAAGTATAAATTTTTATGATGGAAATCGTTTCAGTTTCCCTATCATGCGTCATCTGTCGCTTTTTTTCATTTGCACACCACATAAAAACTCGCTATCTGTACAATAGGAACGAAATAATAACAGCTAACATCAGCTATATTGACTAATAATCCTAAGCGTTTCAAAACGAATTCTGCTGTGGAGGACAATAAATACTATAAGATCAAGGACTAGAAGCATGATGTAGAGAAAAGTGGAAAACTGTAGCTTACTTATTGAATTAATGTCGTAATTAAAACTGCAATTTGAATAAATTTGAAACCCAAACGACAGCATACGCAACCAAGACCGAAGAAAGTATTTCGCGATAATTTCGATTGTTCTCATCAGACGAATATTAATAACATTAATAAAAACGCGAGTATTCATGTAATGAAGCAGATTGCCGTTGAAAAAGAAAACCTATAACCTAATGCTACTCTAACTGTTCAATTTTAAGATAAAAACAAACAAATGTACACTGTGAGCACAACGCTAAAAATGCAATGACATTGAGACAATAAAATCTGATGTGTAATCGTACTATCATCTTAATTGGAAATAAATATAGCATTACATGTTCTAAGTCACATACCAGGTGACAACATATGTTTTATTAGTTTCTGACAGCAGTCCGTGGCGCCTTCGCATGTGTTAGACATGTTTTTGAAAGCAGTTCCTACATTTCAGGAAATTCATTTTAATTGCCAACGTTTCGATCCGGAAGGTTGGATTATCATCAGGGTTGAATATTTTCGAGCCCTGATGATGATCCAAACTTCCGGATCGAAACGTTGGTAATGATTTAAAATTATCAACATTTTCATGTGACTGAAAGCCGAAAATTCTGATTATAAGTAAAATGACATTACTTTTTCTTTATTTGCTTTCCGCGCGTTGAAATCAGCGCCATATAAGTTGCAGGGTACACAACAGAAAAAAGGAGGTATTTTTTGCCAAAATTATGCATCCTGCAGTAAATGGTGGTATTCATTATAAAAACATAGATAGAAAAGAAAACTATTTTCTTTGAGGCTTTAATGGGGTATGAGACCAATTTTCAGCAAAGTATCGAGTTTTGACATATTCTACAAAACCAACAGAATTTCGTCACTCTTTGGCTTGCGATAAGACTGTTTGATGCTGGATAAAATAAGAATTACAGTATATTCAAGTCACAGACAAATTGACGCAACGCAAATTTTCTAAAATGATCAAAAAAGCACTATTAGCTTCTGGTGTTGAAAATTCACTGAGCAGAACTTCTTCAACTAACAAGGAAAATTAATAGATTCAATAAGCGTCATATTGTGTCATCAACAAAATATCATTTATTTTATAATTCTCTACAATTTCTTTTATAATTATAAAAGGTATTGTGACTAGGAGTTACACCCAATTTTTTTACTAATTTCTTGGATAACCTGAACTTCCACAGCTTTCCACCACAACAAATTTTCTTTGATTTTTTGTGATTTTTTTCGTTTTTCATTGAAGCTGAAGGTCATAATCGATTAAGCCCAACCGTGTAAAAAAAAGAACTGGGTGTATTCAACACACTATTCATCCAACACGTTATGTTTAAATCTATAATTCGCTTCTATTATGTAGTAATGTTAGGGGCCCTCCTTAGCCGTGCGGTAAGACGCGCGGCTACAAAGCAAGACCATGCTGAGGGTGGCTGGGTTCGATTCCCGGTGCCGGTCTAGGCAATTTTCGGCTTGGAAATTGTCTCGACATCCCTGGGCATACAAGTATCATCGTGTTAGCCTCATGATATACGAATGCAAAAATGGTAACTTGGCTTAGAAACCTCGCAGTTAATAACTGTGGAAGTGCTTAATGAACACTAAGCTGCGAGGCGGCTCTGTCCCAGTGTGGGGATGTAATGCCAATAAGAAGAAGAAGAAGAAGATGTAGTAATGTCGAAATTGTAAATTTTGGACCTCTTCCCTTCTCACTGCGTAACGCTTTTTGAATGATAGATATTTTTCCTTGAATTAGGCGAACGTTAAGACATAACCCTCCCCCTCAAAATGTTACTGTGTTCGTCGCCAAATTCAATTTAAGTGGCATTATATTGCGGTTTCTGAACGTCCCATTATTCTTGAATTACTCAGATGAAATTTGAAAAAAAAGTTTACCAAAAAACCTGATTAATCCCTCTAGCGGTAATGTTATCTTTCTCGTGCATTATAAGAAAATGTATTTTGAACGTAACTTTTGAGCCCATGGCCCGATCCAGTCCTTTTTTAATAGGAAACAATGGAACAATATTCTCTGGCGAATGAAACTTGTTGCGAGTAAATCGACTTGGGGAAGTGCCTAAAAAGAGTTAAGATCATTTCTAATTACACACATACAGACATTCACACACACACGTACACACAAAGTCACGGCAACTGCACGGTCACCTCTGAACGCTCCATCAAATTCTTGAGGGTAATGATCAACGATAAGCTCACCTTTGGTAGCCACGTCAATTACGCCTGCAAGCGTGCCTCCACAGCTATAGTGGCATTGTCCCGGATGATGTCCAATAGCTCTGTGGTTTACGCCAGCAAGCGCAAGCTTCTGGCTAGCGTTGCTCTGTCCATACTGAGGTATGGGGGGCCTGCTTGGGGCACGGCCCTGCGTATTAACTGCTACAGAACGAAGTTAGAAAGTACGTATAGGCTCATGTGCCTAAGAGTTGCGAGCGTGTACCGTACCGTGTCATCACCGGTATGATGCCTATTAGACTGGCCCAGCTTAGTATGGGGAGAAAAAAAAGTTGTCGAATTCCACGGGGCACCCCCCAGGATTGTGTGTTTGGGTGAGAAAATCAATCTCTCAAAATTTCAGCTCAATCGCTTGTTGCATAAGCTGGCGCAATTGATTTGAAGTTTGTATGGGAATTTCAGTCAAAATGTATAGGAAAATATACTTCCGTCACTAGCGGGCAGCAGGGACTATGTCCAAGGGCTTGACGATCCCTCCCCAGGCCATCTGCGAGTTGTGGGGCTTGCCTAGGATGTGATGGGGTTTGACAGTGGGCCCTGTTAAACCTCTATAAAAAGCTGCATGTATCCGCAAGTAGGCTCCACCAAAGCGACCGTGTGCCGCTCAAAGCGCACAAGCCCAAGTCCTGGTGTTAGGTGGGACGCTAAACAGCCCTGACACGACGGCCCTCCGACGAGACAGGAGGTTTATTTATTTATTATTTATTCAGACTAAGGCCGAAGTGGCCTGTGCGGTATATAAGAGTCTTCTCCATTCGGCTCGGTCCATGGCTACACGTCGCCAACCACGCAGTCTACGGAGGGTCCGCAAGTCATCTTCCACCTGATCGATCCACCTTGCCCGCTGCGCACCTCGCCTTCTTGTGCCCGTCGGATCGTTGTCGAGAACCATTTTCACCGGGTTACTGTCCGACATTCTGGCTACGTGGCCGGCCCATCGCAGTCGTCCGATTTTCGCGGTGTGAACGATGGATGGTTCTCCCAACAGCTGATGCAATTCGTGGTTCATTCGCCTCCTCCACGTACTGTCCGCCATCTGCACCCCACCATAGATGGTACGCAGCACTTTCCTTTCGAAAACTCCAAGTGCGCGTTGGTCCTCCACGAGCATCGTCCAGGTCTCGTGTCCGTAGAGGACTACCGGTCTAATTAGCGTTTTGTAGATTGTCAGTTTGGTACGGCGGCGAACTCTATTCGATCGGAGCGTCTTGCGGAGTCCAAAGTACGTACGATTTCCAGCCACTATGCGTCTCCGAATTTCTCTGCTGGTGTCATTTTCGGCAGTCACCAGTGAGCCCAAGTACACAAATTCTTCTACCACCTCGATTTCGTCACCACCGATGCAAACTCGCGGTGGGTGGCTCACATTGTCTTCTCTTGAACCTCTTCCTATCATGTACTTCGTCTTCGACGTGTTGATGACTAGTCCGATCCGCTTAGCTTCCCTCTTCAGTCTGATGTAGGCTTCCTCCATCTTCTCAAAGTTACGTGCCATAATATCTATGTCGTCGGCGAAACCAAATAGCTGGACGGACTTATTGAAAATTGTACCACTCGTGTTAATCCCTGCTCTTCGTATTACACCTTCCAAAGCGACGTTGAATAGCAAACACGAAAGACCATCACCTTGCCGTAACCCTCTGCGGGTTTCGAAGGGACTCGAGAATGCCCCTGAAACTCGAACTACGCACATCACCCGATCCATCGTCGCTTTGATCAACCGTGTCTGTTTATCCGGAAAACCGTGTTCGTGCATTAGCTGCCATAGCTGGTCCCGATCGATTGTATCATATGCGGCTTTGAAGTCGATGAATAGATGATGTGTGGGCACGTTGTATTCGCGGCATTTCTGCAGTATTTGGCGAATGGCAAACACCTGGTCCGTGGTGGAGCGTTCGCCCATAAAACCCGCCTGGTACTGCCCCACGAACTCCCTTGCAGTTGGTGCTAGTCGACGGCATAAAATTTGGGAGAGTACCTTGTAGGCGGCGTTCAGCAATGTGATTGCGCGGTAGTTGCTACAATCCAGCTTATCGCCCTTTTTGTAGATGGGACACGACACCTTCCATCCACTCCTGCGGCAAAACTTCCTCCTCCCAAATCTTGGTAATGACCCAGTGCAGCGCTCTAGCCAGTGCCTCACCACCGTGTTTAAATAGCTCTCCTGGTAGTTGGTCAACCCCAGGGCTTTGTTGTTCTTGAGCCGGCCAATCTCCTCCTGGATTTCCTGGAGATCCGGAGCCGGTAGAATTATGTCCTGCGCGCGTTCTCCCAGGTCCATCACCATACCGCCATCTTCGTCTGCCACATCGCCATTCAGGTGTTCTTCGTAGTGCTGCCGCCACCTTTGGATCACCTCACGCTCGTTCGTAAGAAGGTTCCCGTTTATGTCCTTACACATATCGGGCTGTGGCACGTGGCCCTTACGTGAACGGTTTAACTTCTCATAGAACTTTCGTGTGTTATTAGCGCGGTACAGTTGCTCCGTTTCTTCACGGTCTCGATCTTCCTGCTGGCGCTTTTTCCTCCGGAAAATCGAGTTTTGTCTGTTCCGCGCCTGTTTATATCGTGCCTCGTTCGCCCTCGTGCGGTGTTGCAGCAATCTCGCCCATGCTGCATTCTTCTCTTCCACTAACTGCTCACATTCGCCGTCATACCAGTCGTTTCTCTGATCCGGGGGCACCGTGCCAAGTGCAGCGGTTGCGGTGCTACCAATGGCGGATCGAATATCTCTCCAGCCATCTTCAAGAGACGCTGCGCCTAGCTGCTCTTCCGTTGGAAGTGCCACTTCCAGCTGCTGCGCGTATTCTTGGGCTAGTCTACCGTCTTGTAGCCGCCCAATGTTAAGCCGCGGCGTCCGACTTCGGCGCGTGTTGTACACCGTCGAGAGTTTTGAGCGCAGGCATACTGCAACGAGGTAGTGGTCGGATTCAATATTCGCACTGCGGTAAGTGCGGACGTTCGTGATGTCGGAGAAGAATTTACCGTCGATTAGAACGTGGTCGATTTGGTTTTCCGTTTCTTGGTTAGGTGATCTCCATGTGGCCTTGTGGATATTTTTGCGGGGAAAGAAGGTGCTTCGGACTACCATTCCGCGGGAGGCTGCGAAGTTTATGCATCGTTGGCCGTTGTCATTCGATACGGTGTGCAGACTATCCGGTCCGATGACCGGTCTATACATTTCCTCCTTCCTACCTGTGCGTTCATGTCACCGATGACGATTTTAACGTCCCGCAGTGGGCATCCATCGTATGTCTGCTCCAGCTGTGCGTAGAACGCTTCTTTCTCGTCGTCAGGTCTCCCTTCGTGTGGGCAGTGCACGTTGATGATGCTATAGTTGAAGAAACGGCCTTTAATCCTCAGCTTGCACATCCTTGCGTTGATTGGCTGCCACCCAATCACGCGTTGGCGCATCTTACCCAGCACTATGAAGCCGGTTCCCAGCTCGTTGGTGGTGCCACAGCTTTGGTAGAAGGTAGCCGCTCGATGCCCGCTTTTCCACACTTTCTGTCCTGTCCAGCAAATCTCCTGCAGCGCCACGACGTCGAAGTTGCGGGGATGTAATTCATCGTAGATCATCCTGTCGCAACCTGCGAAACCTAGCGACTTGCAATTTCATGTTCCAAGCTTCCAATCGTGATCCTGTATTCGTCGCCTAGGTCTTTGCCGATTATATCGAGTCGCATTATCTCTTATATTGTTCGTAATGATTGGTTTTTAGGCAACTTATTGGGCCTGCGCAAACCTCCTGTCTCGTCGGAGGGCCGTCGTGTCAGGGCTGTTTAACGTCCCACCTAACACCAGGACTTGGGCTTGTGCGCTTTGAGCGGCACACGGTCGCTTTGGTGGAGCCTACTTGCGGATACATGCAGCTTTTTATAGAGGTTTAACAGGGCCCACTGTCAAACCCCACCACATCCTAGGCAAGCCCCACAACTCGCAGATGGCCTGGGGAGGGATCGTCAAGCCCTTGGACATAGTCCCTGCTGCCCACAAGACAGGAGGTTTGCGCAGGCCCAATAAGCCGCCTAGAAAACCAATCATTACGAACAATATAAGAGATAATGCGACTCGACTAGGCGACGAATACAGGATCACGATTGGAAGCTTGGAACATGGAATTGCAAGTCGCTAGGTTTCGCAGGTTGCGATAGGATGATCTACGATGAATTACATCCCCGCAACTTCGACGTCGTGGCGCTGCAGGAGATTTGCTGGACAGGACAGAAAGTGTGGAAAAGCGGGCATCGAGCGGCTACCTTCTACCAAAGCTGTGGCACCACCAACGAGCTGGGAACCGGCTTCATAGTGCTGGGTAAGATGCGCCAACGCGTGATTGGGTGGCAGGGTGAGGATTAAAGGCCGTTTCTTCAACTATAGCATCATCAACGTGCACTGCCCACACGAAGGGAGACCCGACGACGAGAAAGAAGCGTTCTACGCACAGCTGGAGCAGACATACGATGGATGCCCACTGCGGGACGTTAAAATCGTCATCGGTGACATGAACGCACAGGTAGGAAGGGAGGAAATGTATAGACCGGTCATCGGACCGGATAGTCTGCACACCGTATAGAATGACAACGGCCAACGATGCATAAACTTCGCAGCCTCCCGCGGAATGGTAGTCCGAAGCACCTTCTTTCCCCGCAAAAATATCCACAAGGCCACATGGAGATCACCTAACCAAGAAACGGAAAACCAAATCGACCACGTTCTAATCGACGGTAAATTTTTCTCCGACATCACGAACGTCCGCACTTACCGCAGTGCGAATATTGAATCCGACCACTACCTCGTTGCAGTATGCCTGCGCTCAAAACTCTCGACGGTGTACAACACGCGTCGAAGTCGGACGCCGCGGCTTAACATTGGGCGGCTACAAGACGGTAGACTAGCCCAAGAATACGCGCAGCAGCTGGAAGTGGCACTTCCAACGGAAGAGCAGCTAGGCGCAGCATCTCTTGAAGATGGCTGGAGAGATATTCGATCCGCCATTGGTAGCACCGCAACCGCTGCACTTGGCACGGTGCCCCGGATCAGAGAAACGACCCGGTATGACGGCGAATGTGAGCAGTTAGTAGAAGAGAAGAATGCAGCATGGGCAAGATTGCTACAATACCGCACGAGGGCGAACGAGGCACTATATGAGCGCGGGACAGACAAACTCGATTTTCCGGAGGAAAAAGCGCCAGCAGGAAGATCGAGACCGTGAAGAAACGGAGCAACTGTACCGCGCTAATAACACACGAAAGTTCTATGAGAAGTTAAACCGTTCACGTAAGGGCCACGTGCCACAGCCCGATATGTGTAAGGACATAAACGGGAACCTTCTTACGAACGAGCGTGAGGTGATCCAAAGGTGGCGGCAGCACTACGAAGAACACCTGAATGGCGATGTGGCAGACGAAGATGGCGGTATGGTGATGGACCTGGGAGAACGCGCGCAGGACATAATTCTACCGGCTCCGGATCTCCAGGAAATCCAGGAGGAGATTGGCCGGCTCAAGAACAACAAAGCCCTGGGGTTGACCAACTACCAGGAGAGCTATTTAAACACGGTGGTGAGGCACTGGCTAGAGCACTGCACTGGGTCATTACCAAGATTTGGGAGGAGGAAGTTTTGCCGCAGGAGTGGATGGAAGGTGTCGTGTGTCCCATCTACAAAAAGGGCGATAAGCTGGATTGTAGCAACTACCGCGCAATCACATTGCTGAACGCCGCCTACAAGGTACTCTCCCAAATTTTATGCCGTCGACTAGCACCAACTGCAAGGGAGTTCGTGGGGCAGTACCAGGCGGGTTTTATGGGCGAACGCTCCACCACGGACCAGCCGCAAACTATATAAAAGTTAATTTAATCATCATACAATGTTCTGTGAAGTTGTTCTGTAGCATACCAACTGCCGTTTTTGCAATTCTGAGCTCAATCGAGCAATCAGAACCAATTTCCAGATCGAATGAGTGACGGAGGTGTATATTCCTATATATTTTGACTGAAATCCCCATACAAACTTCAAATCAATTGCGCCAGCTTATGCAACAAGCGATTGAGCTGAAAGTTTGAGAGATTGATTTTCTCACCCAAAGACACAATCCTGGGAGGTGCCCCATGGAATTCGACAACTTTTTGTTTCCTGGGCCAGTCTAATGCCTATTGACATCGTTATCGGTGAAGACATAGAGCGCTTCGAAATGCGCGGCACGAGAGGCATCCGTAGGACTGTCAGGTTGGCCTCAATGGTCAAATGGCAGCGTGCGTGGGACAGTTCCACTAAGGCTAGATGGACACATAGGTTGATACCGGGGATAGGTACGTGGGTCAAGAGACGTCATGGGGAAATCACTTTCCACCTGACCCAGGTCCTTACAGGCCATGGTTGCTTCAGACAGTATCTATACCGGTTCGGACACTCGGCCTCGCCCGAGTGTCCGGTGTGCGCAGGTTTAGAGGAAACGGCGGAACACGTGTTGTTCGTGTGCCCGCGTTTTCGCACAATGCGTGACCACATGCTTGCCACATGTGGTCTGGACACTACCCCGGACAACCTTGTCCGGAGGATGTGTAAAGATGAAGTTGACTGGAACGCCGTTTTATCGGCTATCGTCCAAATAGTCTCGGAGCTACACAGAAGGTGGCGCGTGGACTCGAGGAATGGCTAGTTCAGGCGCAAATAAGAGGTGGTCCAAGGGTTTGTAGTCGGCTTCATGGGTCATACCGGTGGTCATGCTCTGTGGTCGAACTCGATCCTTTTATCGAACAAGTGGCCGCGCGAAGAACAACATGGTATCGTCGTTTTCGTGGCGTCGGTCAACCGGGCGGGTTCCGAGCCCAAGGACGGAAAGGGGTCCTTGTCAAGGCTGGGGCAGGCGTAGGCACCGCGTCGGCATGTACCTCTGTGTGCTAGCGAATAGGCCCTATCGCAGAGAGGTCAATTTGGGGTGCACGCGGCATCATCATTCTTGTTACCAGTCGTGCAGAGGGAAACATGCGCGAAGTCGACCCTTCCCACCTTCCGGGGGCGTGGTAAGGCCACCTGGAAAGCCGGCAATGCGCTGGTACGATACCATGGTGTTCTTCTAAAAAGGCGAGTCACGATGTTCGATGCTGCAAGGACACGTAGCTAACCTCGAGGGTGCGTTTTGCACTGGCCCCCCTTTGAAGCATTACTTTCTGGTTGTACCGAAGGGACGATGGGCTTGGCGGCAATGGAAACGGTTTAGCGTCCTGCCTCCCTTGTTGGAGGTGGTCCCTAACCCCGCACTTCCTGGATAACCCAGGATGTCTGTTGAGCAGATTACCCCTCCATTGCTTAGAAAAAAAAACACACATAGACATCACCTCAATTCGTCGAGCTGAGTCGATCGGTATATAACACTATGGGTCTCCGGGCCTTCTATAAAAAGTTTGTTTTTGGAGCGATCATATAGCCTTTACGTATACTTAGTATACGAGAAAGGCAAAAAGGTGAATCTAGCAAAAAAAATTGTGTCTTGGCTGTAGCCATATTAAAATCACTTGAAAAGCGGAATTTTTATTAGGCAAATTAATCGGGATAGTTGCGAAAGATAATTGCAATTATACTTTGACCAGACATCCATAAAAAATGTATTTCGTTACCGTTTTATAACATTTTACAAATTTTTTTCGGAGTAATTTTCTCTCCTTTCCGAAGCATAGAAATCGTACACTTAAGAACTGCTGAAGTGCTTCTTAATGAATACTACGTGGAGCTAATGTTTCATAGGTGGGATGCGAGCCTTCAAAGAATAAAATACATCCTAATATTCATTAGTCTAAATTTGAAGACTAAGGACAACTCTTTATATAAGATACAGGGGTTAGACAAAAAGGTTGAGATAGGTAAAATTATGTCAAAATTCAAATTTGATAAAACCAGAACCATCAGAAGCGGACACTCTTCTAGTATACTGTCCTTTTACAAAACCTGAAATTGGTGTTCTTGGCCACCGGAGATGTTCCGGGTTTTCCCAGGGTATGTTCAAATTGCATGTTTTCCACTGCTTGTCATTTTATGTGACATTTACTTTTATACTGTTTAATGCTTTCTCCAAAAACTATAACTAATATGCCGACCAACGATGGCTGTAGATCGAGAATCCATCAAAACTACGCATAGATATGGTCATTTCCGTAAAAACGGTTCCCGGAACATGATGAAATGATAACAGATTGGAATAATGCAAATATGAGTATCTAACTTCATGGCTTTGCGAGACAATGATTACAGAAACATTTACAGAATGATAGAGTCCACTGTCACCCTTATAGCAGGTTCAAAAATGCATTTAAAATGCATTTTTGACATACCCTCGGAAAACCCGTAACATCTCCGGTGGCCAATTGCCAATCTGAAGTTTTGCATGAGGACAGTATACTAGAAGAGTTTCTACGCAAAGTTATGCTGATTTGAACTTCGACAAAATTTTGCCTACCTTAACCTTTTTATCTAACCCCAGTACATCAGATTGAACTATACTTCTTTGTAGTTTGTTCCCGTACCATTCTTTTCATTCCAATTTTTTAGTTGCCACCCGTTACTTTAGGGTTTTAAAATATGGTTGAATAATACTAATATGTTTTTGTAAAATTCTTTTGATTGATTCGAAACAATGAATGTGATATCGAAGAAAAATGTAAATTTGTTAGTAGTTATTTATTAAATTTCATTTTTTTACATAGCTTTCGCATCTGCAATGCGGATCTACATCATTAGTTAACGTTTAAAACATCCTTATTGCTAGGGAAATTCCGCAATTAAGGATTATTAATATAATTATCATTTGGGAAAAAAAATGGACGAACTGCAAAGGACTGATTTCATTCGAGGAACATATGTCGTTTAAAGCGTTTCAAAGGCTTACCGAAACAAATTTGAACACAAGCCTTCGACATCCCGTAACTATTTCCGCTAAGACCTTAACGACGCATGTTAAAACATTCTTACTATTTGGATGACCCCTTCCGGTCAGTTTATTCGTCGGACACATGTGTGACTAACATATTCCTTTCTATTGTTTTATGATTTTCTCATCTTTGTATTTGTACTGATTATTGGACTGCTTTCTTGCAAAAAATATTTTGCTAAATAAATCGCTAATTTTATTTCACTGCTTATAGAAACTAGTAGACATTCAAAAGTAATCCGAATGGCCGCTCCATAGTTATAGTATATCCAGACTTCGACCTAAATCACTTGATGCAGAGTAACGTGATGTCAAAGATCACACATCTAGGCTGCCGTGAATCGCATATTTGTCCCATATGAATAGGAAACCCAGCAAAGATGGGACAGATATGCGATTCACGGCAGTATAATAGTGTTTACTAGAAACAATGTCTATGGCGTTTCGCATCAAGATATTCTACGCATATCAAGCTACTTAGCTCGTTGTCTGAATACTCTATTATACGCAACGTGAGAAACGCTGTATTAAAATTAATCATACATAATCAACTGTGAGTTTGCGTTTTAACCATGTAATAGAAATAACATCAATGGTTAGTATGTTGGGACAGCTAGCACTATTTCTAAGTTCTATTACAAAGTTGGCAGATTATTGTGTTTCTATCCATTGCTGTTTTCTCTAATGAATAGAATTATCTTGTTTTGTCATCGTTCAACTATTATTTTACCCTTGTTCATACTCATTTATGCTGGCATGTGGTTAAGTCTTTTCTCAATTAATATAAATCACAAATCATTTAAGTTACTCTTTCACTGTCTGAAAACTGTTAATTGCTTCACAAGGCCAGGTTTTATTTCAATTTGATCGCCCTTCCATAACTTTATCATATGAAGTAGTCATATAACATCAGGATCTGAAGTAATGCAATTTAAATAAGCTTGTAGAACAAATGGACAAGTGTTAGAATGCAGTAAGGAGACGTTTTTATATTGTTTTTGAGCTGACATAAGATGAAAGGCGGGAACGATTAGAAGGCTAGCAAGGTAAAACCATATCAACTAATTATAATAGAACTATTCGGCCAACTCATCAATGCGACATCGAACGGCATGCTCGACAACCTCCAAACTCGGATAATCCAGTTCTTTAACCAAGCACAAGGTGGCAGATAACAGATTGGAGTTCTGAAAAAAAAAGTTTATGATTATGAATATGATTCGAGAACCAATCAATGGAATAGAAACAATATCATACTTTGATTGTGTTTGTGATGTTTTATAAAATGGCTAGGTCATAGAGAGAAAAATAGTTTCGACTTGCGAAATTGTATGTTGCAACTCGGGAGCAGCAACTGTCATAGCTGCCTTTAACATATTTTTGGAAGTCGGAAAAATGGTTAGCAAGCTAACGACGCATTGATTTGTCAACGTATACCAAAAATTATATAATTATATAATATTATGCATAACTGAAATAAAAACGGTTTTATGATTCCTCATAATGGCTACATATCCTTCTCTAGATTACTTATTACTGAAAAATATTTCGTTCTGTCGTGGAATCTTACTTCATTTCCTATGCATAACTATTATGAATTAAAGCAAACATGTACCTGTCCATCGCAATATTGCTTACCCTATTGACAGGCCTTCGATGAACACCAGCAAAATGGTTAAGAACTGCATTCGATATCACACTTGCATTGTCGTTGAACCTTGAATCTGATCGCCTAGAATGAAAAAAGTAAGAATTTTAGCATAACGATCACATGAATGTACAATCTTATCAATTCATACTGTCATTACTGCTGTTTTTAGCATATCCCATATTTATAAGCATAAGAATCTTGGCAAATAGGGACAAGTATTAAATGTATAACATGCAGACTCACATATTGTTATGAAGATTGTATTGCCAAGTCCAGATATCGTTAGAATTTATTTGAATGTACATGAATACGCACAACAAGTCGGAAAATCTACGTGTTCTGAAGGAAAAATAGTCGCCGCCGCCGACACTTATTGATGTACGGCCTGGTAGCTGCCATACGCCGGTTAGCTTAGAATTTTGAATTTCACGCCGGTGATTGGCCAACACAAAAATCACAGTAGTGCGTTTGCATCTGCCGAAACAAGGTAACCTATCAGGCATTAATTGAATAGCTATTATACCTTTAGCAGATTCGTTTGCTTTTATCTCTGTCCCTGCACCTAATTGTGTCGCAAATTGTGTTTTCTTTGGTACGCTTTTTAGTTGGGCGTTCGCTAATTGCGGCGATACCCAATTAAAAAGCAGCTAAACGTCAAAATGTGATGTCGCGTCGACATTTAGTTTCCATGTTTGGCGGGATCGATATATCTTGGCAAAAGATATGTTAGTTACTAGATAAAGATTGTCGCTTCGGTTCCCTTTGTTCTGCTGTCCGAAACATGTGTGGTATCAAACTGTCAAATCGTATGTATTTTTCCTTTATTGACATTTAGATCTCCTATCCTCGCCAGCAAAAGATGTTCCAGACAGCGACAATCTTTATCTAGTAACTAAAATATCTTTTATCTTGGCAGAAGAGTCCTTACAGGCCACTTGAACGTCATGGGGTAGGATAAGGATAGGTTGAAGTTAAGTTCGGATTTGGAATCGACTCGACATCAATGCAAAATGTAAGTGAATGCGAAGTAGTCAATGATCAATAATTAAAATAATAATTTAAAATTTCTATTACAACGTTTTAATAAATTTCAATAACTGTTGCAATGTCTTCTTCTTTTGACTCGGATAAAGCTATTTCGATGTATGCAGTTTGAAAAATCATATTAAATTCTACAAGTCACTACAAGTCTACAAGTTATTTAGATTGTCAGCGTTATATGACCAAGTTTAGAAATGTAAAAGCTTATTGCGTATCAGTGTTATATTTTATAACTTTTATTTGTGCGATCCAAGTATGACGCTTCTGAATGGATCGAGAATAATTTACTGCCGTCAAAATTTTCGCTATTTTTCCTAAACGTGAAAAAAGAGCTTCCCGCCTCGAAGGAAATGTGATATGGAAATGTTTTGACGAGATTGTGGAAGTTCTGGATGGTGTTCACATATGTATTAAGGCGTATTGCAGTTTTCGGAAGAAGTGTAACGCAAGAGATGTTTCCAGGTGAGAACTTCAGAGAAAATTCAGTTCTTAGTGGGAGTGTGTGAGAGTCAATTTGAAACAAATAGGGGAAAGGGGCATTTAATATATTTTCTTTCTCGATTCAGAGAGCGATCAATGGCGCTTAAACCTTGGCTAATTAGCCAGGGCAAGTTTAGTATGTTCGCCCCATCACATGGAAATCACAAATGTAGTGACATAAATTTCTTAGCAATGTCACTTTTTTTTAAACTATTGTATTTATTTGGCAGGCTCAGGCGTGTATAACACTTAACGGAGCCGAGACTCTTAATTTTTTTTTTATTTTTTTTATTTCTTTATTATAGAGGTTTGCAGCCCATCGAGACTCTTAATAATATTTACAATCGATATCATCTTATTATCAACTATTAGTAAAAGGGAAAGGGGAAGGGACAAAGACCAAGATACTCGTGGCGACTCAAGGTTAGATTGCGTAATTTGGTGATGGACGGGGTTGGGATTTAGGTTTGAGGTATTTCAGCTGCTCATCCGGGTATTTGACGTCATGTCTGGTTTGGCGTAGCGTCGTGCTCGGATTTTGGTTCTTCAGAGAGCTTCTTCCGGATGGCCAGAGCTTCATGGTACACGAAACAATGAGACAGAGACAAGAAAAAAAAACTGAGAAAGAAAAAATTGAAGTATTAAACTTTGATGTCAGACGAGCAAAGAAAGGCATAGATGGCCTGCAAATACACCACATCGCGATCTCCCAAAACACCTCTTAGTTCCCGGAAGGGTTGTTTACCTCGGGCCACAAGGGTATCCAATAGATGCTCTCTTGAGGCGCCATTTTCCGTGCAATATCAAACTACGTGATCGATGTCATCGTAACCGGCTCCACACCTACAAAGATTCCTATCGACCAGGTTAATTCTATAGAGATGTGCGTTTAGTGAATAGTGATTGGACATAAGCCTCGACATCGTGCGAATGAAGCCTCGGCTTAAGTCCTCACCTCTGAACCACGCTCGCGCAGAAACTTTAGGAACTATGGAAAATAGCCACCGTCCAAGTTCATTGTGTGACCAATTCATTTGCCAATTTTGAAGAGTACTCTGACGGACTAATGGGAAAAACTCGTTGTTCGAGATTTGCCTATCATAAACTTCACCTTCCTGTGCGCCTACCTTTGCTAGCGAGTCCGCCTTCTTATTGCCATAGATTAGGCAATGGGACGGGACCCATACAAAGGTAATCTTGAATGATCTTTCGACCAAATCACGCATCTGCTCTCTTATGATTGTAAGAAAGTAAGATGCGTGCTTAACAGGTTTCATCGACCGGAGTGCCTCGATAGAACTAAGACTATCCGAGAAGATGAAATAATGGTCTACGGGCTGATCGGAAATTATCCCCAAAGCGAAGTTAATTGCTGCCAGGTCAGCAACATAAACCGAACACGGTTCCTGAAGTTTTCGGAAGGTGGTTGAATTTTCATTGAAAACACCGAAGCCAGTGGATCCGTTAATGCGAGAACCATCAGTAAAATATCTGTTGTTGCAATTGACATGTCCATATTTTTCGGAAAAAATAGGGGGAATGGATATGTGTCGACGGTGATCTCGTATTCCTTGAATAGCATGTTTCATGGACAGATCGTATTCAATTGAGGAACTGTCGCTGATGAAGTGGTCTCGGGGTGGATTATAACATGGAAGACAAAGATCTGACGATATGTAGGTGAGGTAGACCCTCAGGAATCTTGACTGAGGAATCAGTTCAAGCATATTATCGAAATTTTCTAAGACAAGTGTGTTAGTTGTTCCACATTTGATCAGTATTCTAAGTGAGAGTTCCCAGAAACGGTGCTTTAAAGGAGTAACTCCAGCAAGTACATCCAGGCTCATGTTATGCGTTGAATGCATACAGCCAAGGGCATACGCAAACAACGATACTGAATTCGTTCCAATTTGATTAAATGGCACTCAGCTGCTGAGAGGAAGCAGAAAGAGCCGTACTCCAAAACAGAGAGAATAGTCGTTCTATAAAGTTTGATGAGATCTTCCGGGTGAGCACCCCGAGCAGCACAAGTCAGACAATAAGGGTTGCAGCAACTTGATTGTGACTAAATCCGGTCGCATATTAGTTGCATTAACCTTAGTGGAACATGTGTGCTACTAGAGACCCCACCATGTTCCGGAGATAGAGCGTAGAAAATGGATCCTTTTCCGGCATTTCTCTATCAAATAATCAATATGGGGTTTCCAGGTACATTTGGAATCAAACCAGACTCCAAGGTATTTAGAAGATAAAGATTGATTGATGTCATCATTCAACAGCTTTAGTTTCAGTTGAGCAGGGTACCGCGTCCTAGTAAACACAACCAACTGTACTGATTACCAACTGATTTTCCGACAGTACTTCTATGGAAACAGAATCAAAAGCGCCCTTAATATCCAAGAATACTGAAGCCAATTGCTCCTTGTGCGCAAAGGCCAGTTGTATATCTGAAGAAAGCAACGCTAGACAATCGTTTGTTCCCTTCCCTTTACGAAATCCAAACTGAGTATTTGAAAGCAATGCATTTTCTTCGACCCAATGGTCTTATCAATGTCACTCCTAACGTATTTTCACAAATTTGATGGTGTCGGTGAGTCGCTGGCCTCTCGTTAAGTAGATGACATATCATATCATCATTTTCTTCCCTTCCCTAGTAACGAAGAAGATGGGCGTGGACCAGGGTAGAAATATTTCACAGTCAATGCAGTGAAAAACATGGATCTCAGTATAATCTGCAGTCGCCTTCATCGCCGCCGTGGTGAGTGCGACTGGATGCAGCCGAAAAATCATTTTCGAAGTAAGGTACACCGGGGCAAGTTGAAATGCGGGGTAAGTTGAAACAGAAGCTGCAATTTGGATCGATTACGAATTTGGATTTTTTACATCAAACTACTCCCCTGAACACACCTTCTGACTGCCATTCCCGGAAGATTGCAGCTACAAAAACGCAATTCCTGCCTATGTTTATTTTTCGCCCTTCGCAAAATTTTAACCAACTTTTAAACGTGCCAATAAAACAGGTCTCAAATGATGTTTGGAAGAGTGTTTTCATCAAATTTTCACGGTAGGTAATCAATAATCATTCAATGTTGAACAAGCCTGATGATTATGAAAAATCGATGGGAGATCCGTTTTGATTTTTGTATTTAGGTCGTTTGAAGTTGCTCCGCAATTCAAACCCATCGGGGCAAATAGAAATGTGTGGTGCGGGGCAAGTTGAAACAACGATTCAAAACGTCTCCCTCGCAATTATTTTTTAAATAAATAAATAAATAAAAATATTTATAATAAGGTCCAAACTGCTGAAAAAAAAATTTAACAAATTTCAGCCCATCCTGTCATGAATGCAACCTACAATCTCGACTAAAAAATTAAAAAAATAAATTTAAAGGGGTTATGTTTAAACCGCATGGTCTAGTTTTGAGATTCTTGATCTACTTTTTCTCGTAGTCAGCACTGGCTCTCAAAAATATTAAACAAAGAGCATGTAAACATTTCACTTATTCAGCCCCCTAATTCTCCAATCGAAGAGTTTATGAGAGATACGCTGGTTAACTAATGTGAAATGTACAGTCAGTCTAAGCTAAGCTAAGATAAGATACGCTGGTTAACTAATGTGAATTTATTAAAAATGAACCATCCTGAAAAGTAATCCGAGTGGTCACCAGTAGGAGGTAATCAATCTGATAAATTTCCAGCGTAGTGCGTTCTCTAGAATTTGGTCCCTGAAAATTACTCTTGTGACTTTGTTGTATACTGCCCTTATTCGCAGAAGAGTCCCATGTCAGTTTTTTCCGACTGGAGTAATTCGCCATTGAATTTTTCAAACATGTTTTGCATGAATAAATACAAAAAAAATCTAAGAAATTGAAAAAAAATGCAATCTTGCCATAAATTTTACATAATATTCATTATTTGTATATTTTGATATGAGACAATGGAATCGATCATATTTAAGTTTATTTTTTGAGTAAAAGAGTATCAATATCTGGAATGTGACTTTTATGCGAGGCAACATAAGGCAACACAATTTAGGATTTGGTTTTCAAATTTTTAGAACAAAGCCTATTATGTTATCAGTTTTTCTTAAACAGGAGACAATTTTAAGCTAATTTCTAGAAAGAAAATCAAAATCGTCAAAAAATTACATGGGACTCTTATGCGAATTTAGTCACCTTTAAAATCTCGTGCATCTTGAATCTCACTGAGTACATATATTGTGATTTTAATATGGAAAAAATAGCTTATGTACGTATGTAGCGCAGTGTTTCAACTTGCCCCGATATGCGGGGCAAGTTGAAACGATGCACATAAAAAGTAATTTCAGTATACAAAATATTTATAAAAAAGTTTGGTGAGGTTGGTTATTTTTTATGTATAATCTTTGGCCCAAACTAGCAAACATCGCAAACCGATTCAAAATTTATCAAAGAGCGATTTTTTTGTAGCACGTCAAAGTTCAACTTTGAAAAAACCGTTTCAACTTGCCCCAGTGTACCTTAAGACATAACAAAACAAGTGTTGGCCACACTCCTAGTTTTGAAAAAAACTTCTACTCGGTGAATCCAGTAATCGACTCCCTACGAATGTCTTGAACACATTGTTTATCAATAATTACCTAGCTAGCTAGTTGTAAGCGCGGTTACGGCTCATCATCTCTGGAAACGTAAAAGAACAGTTTGCAGTCATGCAGAGCTCACACATCATTATCACTGAGGAAAGAGTCCTACCAGATTGCACTACTATTCAAGGCTCCAACAAAAGGACATCCGTTAAATTACATCCGTGAAACCAGTACGTCAATGCCCGATTATATGTGACGCGGCGTCAAACAAAAATAATCAAGATGTGATACCACAACGACAGGATATGTCTTAGGTTGCTAATGGCGTAAACCCATTCATCGCATTAGGATCACATAGCCGACGGCAGGGGAAATGCAATGGTTTGGTATGTTGTGGAGATAACAATCATGCTCTCACTGAAGTCGATCTAGAGTGTGGCGCTGCAATGAGCTAAACTATTGACAGTTTAAACGCAATATCTCTCACGATCCGGTTGATCTATTTGCAAGAGTTTCTCAAAACAAATAAATATGAAAAGTAAAAGTTCCGAACCCGAGCAACGTACGTTCTTCTAGTCACCAATGCAGCGTGACGATGTTGTACGGATCAACTTCATATCTGCACCAGGCAGCATAGTTACGCTGTACTTCGTAGATTGGAAACTAGTGATATTCATTTTTTTCTTTTGAAATCCTTATTCAGATTGCTATCAGAAGCAAAGGTGGGTAAGGTCCTTGATTCCAATCTAGGATAAAAACACAAAAGCATGAGGATTACTATTCCTGGCCACGCCCATCATCATCGTAACTTGGAAGGGGAAGGAAGTGTTGTACTTACTTAATGAGAGGCCCCGACTCAGCGACACCCTCATAAGTACCACGGAGTTGGGCATTGGGGAAGATATTGGTTGGGTAAGGATTTGTCTGTAGCTGACAATGTGACCGTGGTAGATCTTACACCGTAACACACCACGCAAAGTTGTCTACCCAGCGTTACTTAGATAGCTTCAGATCTGGATCGGGCAGACTCAAATTTCAGAATTTTCAAATTTACTTAGACTAACCTATTTTCATTCCTTCGGCGGTCCACATCTTCCCATTCGTCTCGCTGGTCTGGTCCTTTGCTATTTCCATTACGGTACTGATACAGATCTCTTTCACTGTTGGCCCCAATACTTCTTCGATACGATTGGGTATATGGTTGCTGTTGTTGTTGCTGCTGCGGCTGCTGCTGCTGGTTACTGAGGTGATTTGAGGAGTGGCCGTTGTTGTTATTGATTTGATGTGCATTTTGACTACTTTCGTCCCATTCCGTTAGATCCAACTGGCTGTGCCGATAATGCGCGGGTGGATGCTGTCGTTGGTAGTCCGATTGGTAGTATTCCTACAATTAGAAGGGAATATGGCATTAGCTGGAAATGACTAAAATTTCAAGCATAGCTAAGAATGACCCTCAATTTCTCTTTTACAACAATCTGTCCATGTACCATTATTGTTGAATAAGCTTTTATAATTTTAATAATTTCCTACTGTTTTGCTGTTTTTCTTTTTTTTAGTCAAGTCAAGTACGAGACACTGAAGACGGCCTTACTGTTGAGGTCGAAATACGTATCTGTCAACAAGATACAATTAAGTGGTGGAATTCAATGGGATTGTACAAACTCGTCTTATGACAAGTGTTTTTCTGATTGTTGAAATTCATTTCTTCGCTAGGATCAGATAGAAGTTGGGAAAATAGCGTATACTGAACTATAATATCGAACAATATGCATTATGATTACCGTATTCTACTCGTATTGGTCATTTGGCCTCGATGGTTTTCCGGCTTTGGCCTTGAGTTCAAAGGCATCATTTTACATACTACATATATTTGATCCTAAAAAGCATTATCAAACTTTGCACCTTTCAAGTTTCATCGAACTGTTTCAATAACTAAAAGCAATATTCGGAACTTCTTTATAGTTTTATTAGACTTATATAATCAATTTTCTGTTGACTGTTTTAATGTAACTTGTTCGTTTAATGTAGAGTATGCCAAATAACTTTTGTTCTAGAATTTTTATCAAAGGGAAATCTTTCCTGTTGACATGTTTGAAAAAAAATAGTGAAAAGAAAAGGGTTGAAATTGAACAGACTTTACAAACCTATAAGATTCCACAAAAGATTTGACTTAAAGCGTACTTTTTTCCGATTCATTCAAATGTCAAAACATAGTGACTTTATATCTATAATTGTTTGCTCTCGCGTGCTTCTTTTTTGATTATCAAAACTCTCAGGTGAGCGATCTAACCATTACTGATAAGTGGTATAAAACAGATTTGTGATGTTGGGAAAAATCACATTAAACCTTCAGTAAAGCATATTTTAGACTGATCCCCATGCATAATTGAAGCAACGAAAAAACATAAAAACGAAACACATTTGTATCTTCCACTCGATTGTATAAACTTCATAAGTATATGGGGAAATAGTGGGTTTTCAATGAACACAAGCCGTCTGGGTATACTTATATGTTCAATCAATTGAAATAACTTTTTAACTCACCTTCATAGAATGTGTTGACATGCTAGGGGCTATCGGCACACGTTCCCTATAGCCAGACACCGGACTGTCATGGTCTGAACCTGGTGATCTCTGTTTAAAGTATAATGTTTAATAATATTAATTCCATTAACTGCATTTATATTCAAAAGTTAAAATCAAAGTATTTAATGAAACTGAAATAGAACGACTGAAATGAATTGATCCGATCCTATCGAGTTTGTGATACGGCAATTGCCACTAACTACTTTTAAACTATATCAATGGACGAGATCGTCCCCCTTGCTTGGGCCGAGAACAATAGCAATAGTGTATACAAAATTGGAATAAAATGTCACGCAAAAAAGGCGAAAGTACTATTATTGATGAAAGATGGTAATTCTAAAAAATAACATATTTTCTATCATCAAATATTCAACAAGCCAGAAAGTAGAATAAATCAGCCAAAGTTGATAGTCAAATACATAAGCCAGTTCTATATCAAAATAAGAGCGTTTATCAAGCGTGTTTATTAGACTGGCCCAGGAAACAAAAAGTTGTTGAATTCCACGGGGCACCCCCCAGGATTGTGTCTTTTGGTTAGAAAATCTATCTCTCAAAATTTCAGATTGTGTGAAGATTTTAGCCCAAATATATAGAAAACTACACCTCCGGCACTCATTCAATTTGGAAATTGGTTCTGATTGCTCGATTTTTACAGAACAATTTCACAGAACATTATACGATGAATAAATGAACTTTTATATAGTTTTCGGCTGATTCGATTAAATCAATAAATAAAAAATTAGGCGATCCAGCTATCAATAAATCAACCGAAAGCTAAGTAAAAGTTTATTTCAACATCATACAATGTTCTGTGAAATTGTTCTGTAACATACCAGCTGCCCTTTTTGCAATTCTGAGCTCAATCGAGCAATCAGAACCAATTTCCAGATTGAATGAGTGACGGAGGTGTATTTTCCTATGCATTTTGGCTAAAATCCCCATACAAACTTCAAATCAAATGCGCCAGCTTATGCAACAAGCGATTGCACAGTGGTTGAAATCCCGAAAAACGTGATCGTCAGCTTTTTAGGCATGAAATCGTGTTTTAAATGGCATAGTATGTTAAGCAAGTATGCTGCATACATCAAGGGGTATCATTTGAGAAAATTTTATTTTTGATTAATTCACCTAAAAGTGAGATAGGAATTTTATTTTTTTCAAAATTTGTTGAAACAAAATGGCGTCTTTGGGAAAGTTGTCAGAAATAATGTACAGAAAAACTTTGTCAAAGACACTATGGGTCTATCTATTGAAACTAGCAAAATGTGACTCAGTTTTAGATAATAGGTCATTTAACCCTATAAAAACTGTTATACAATGAATAACTTTGCATGGTCGAATTTTTGAGGTTAACAATGTTCTAGAAACTTATTCAGCACATAAAAATACAGCATTCAACTACTAAATCATAACAATATTATCAATTGTTAGAAGGAAATTCGAGATTTACAAACAAAATTACAAATTTTTCAAATCAAAATATCTCGCAAGGTAGCAAAAAGTAGCAGCCAAATCAATGCACATTCGAAAGGTAAGCTTCAAAGCTTTCTATTACAAGTGGTTTCATTTGTATCTCATTGTATCCTCGTCAGATATTTGTTATTGAAAAATAACTATTTTTTAACATGTTCGAGTCATTCTTTGGTATAAGATAAATATTTATAATGAAAAAAATCAACTGGTCCCTATAACTATGTCTGAAACACGATTCATGCATATGCAAAACATGTGATAGATTTAGTTCGAAAATGTATTTGAGGGTAACCACTTCCTTCGGTGGGGTTCCATTCCACGAAACCAGTACGCTAGACAGGTGCTTTCCCTACTAAGCTCCAATACATATTTCGAACTAAAATCTATCACATATGCATATGCACATGCATGAATCGAGTTTCAGACTTAGTAATTAAGACCAGTTGATTTTTTTAATTATAAATATTTATCTTATACCAAATAATGACTCGAACATGTTAAAAAATAGTTATTTTTCAATAACAAATATCTGACCAGGATACAATGAGATACAAATGAAACCACTTGTAATAGAAAGCTTTGAAGCTTACCTTTCGAATGTGCATTGATTTGGCTGCTACTTTTTGCTACCTTGCAAGATATTTTGATTTGAAAAATTTGTAATTTTGTTTGTAAATCTCGAATTTCCTTCTAACAATTGATAATATTGTTATGATTTAGTAATTGGATGCTGTATTTTTATGTGCTGAATAAGTTTCTAGAACATTGTTAACCTCAAAAATTCGACCATGCAAAGTTATTCATTCATCACCAGTTTTTATAGGGTTAACTGACCTATTATCTAAAATTGAGTCACATTTTGTTAGTTTCAATAGATAGACCCATAGTGTCTTCGGCAAAGTTTTTCTGTAAATTATTTCTGACAACTTTCCCAAAGACGCCATTTTGTTTCAACAAATTTTGAAAAAAATAAAATTCTTATCTCACTTTTAGGTGAGTTAATCAAAAATAAAATTGTCTCAAATGATACCCTTGATGTATGCAACACACTTGCTGAACATACTATGACATTTAAAACACGATTTCATACCGAAAAAGCTGACGATGACGTTTTTCGAGATTTCAATCACTGTGGATTGAGCTGAAATTTTGAGAGATGGATTTTCTCACCAAAAGACACAATTCTGGCCGCCCCGTAGAATTCAACAACTTTTTTTTCTCCCCTTACTAAGCTGGGCCAGTCTAGTGTTTATGTTTGAAATGCTCGAGCGCAGGTCAGAAACAGTACCTAAGGTTGAACATGAAAATCGTGTCCCATTGCTTTCTGACGAAAATGGGCCAGATCGGACGATGGGCCCAAAAATATGATCACAATACTATTTTCTACAATGCACGAGAAAGGGAATTATCGCCAGGTGGATGAATTAGATTTTTTTTGTGTATTGTTACATCGGCTCAACAGGCTGACGAGCTCGGTGGTCTAGTGGCTACCGCTTCTGCTTTATAAGCAGGAGGTCGTGGGTCCCTTTCCTACTTTGTATTTCTATCTTAGTTCTTTCTGTGTTTCACGTTCTACCAAAACGATTCGAAGTCGTAGAGTTCTATGCATTTTTCTCAAGTAGGTCTCCAACTGACCATCCTTCCCCTTCCTCAGCATTCGCAAGGACGTGGCCAGGACAGAACTCGACTATTAGAGAGTGCATTGCTTTAATCTAAGAGATAGTGATTAGTCTCAAATCAATATCTATGGTAATATAATTCTAATTCGACACAAGATACTCCAAATTATCTATGATGACTAATTACAAAATGCAGAATGTATGTCGGCGAGTACCGACAAAAATTCAAAAAAAATCGTAAATCTGTCAAATATTTAAAATGATATTGTAGTGATACTATCTATTTAAGATTCCCGTAATACTGGGTAGAATACTTTGACGTAGTGTGTTACGGTGTAAGATCTACCAACCAGAGCCCTAGCTTAATCATTTTTTCGCGCAAGAGCAATAAGTTGTAGTAATTAAGGATTCATCGTATTTAGTTCTCGCTACCAACAGCAGTCTCGGATACTTTTCAGCAATTAGTTTTAAAAACTTCAGTGCCCATATGCTGAACTGACCGCTGCTGGAAAAAAAATAGTTAGGCGTCTTGAGAAAACAAAACAAAAACAGTCGAAACCAATACTGCATTGCTTCTCAATAGTATTAATTCGACATGCAATTATACACTTAGGTTGTGAACCGGTGGATTCGTTTAACTTCTAGTTAAAATTTGACAGTTCGATGGTTATTTTCCCATCGTGTTAAAATTTTACTCCAAAGCCGACCCATTTGAGTTTTGACATTGATGGTTATTGGGAACAAAATGGATTTGGCGCCAATTTCTCGCGAACAAAGTTTAACTATCGAACTGTCAAATCCTGTCAAATCTCACCATGCTCCGGAGCAGGGTTATTTTTAACCACGGCGAAATGACCATCGAACTGTCAAATTTTAACTAAATTTAAACGAATCGGTGGGAACCATTCCAGCCTAAGGAAACAAGTAACGCTACAATAGATACAATAACTGGTCGCAGTCAGTGGCACATCCGAACAGAGAAAAAAATATAGGGGAACTGTTCCATTTTCCATCTCACTGAACATATATTCATCTCATCGCAAAACAAAGAAATACAGTACCAATCTCTTCGCTTTTTTTGCTAACAAGCGTGCTCACGTGAAAAAAATCACAAAAATAAGAAACAAACCAAACTCCTTTTGATTGCTTTGTTTTTGATGGGATGGAAATTGGAGCTATGGGATGAAGTGCCGAATCGTTCCCCTATTTAAAATTGAAAAAGCAAATTTTTTATTCCATTCAGACAGTATATCAATTGAATTGCCAAACGTACCTGTAGTGCTCAACGAGTTGTTATTAACCCTTTATAAGGCAGTGGCAACTATATTGCCACCAACAAATAATATGTTTTTCTATTTATTAACAAGAGCTCTACTTATTATTTCACATGTAGTGACTTTATTTGCTACTAGGAAACACCCCAGATGAATTTGAGCCATAAAAAAAAATTGAAATGTCAATTGGAGAACAGTTTTTTTAAGAACAGATCGTAAGTTTCGAGTGGAAGAAGGATTTTCAGTTATAATTCGTTAAAAAACGACAAAGATATATTTTTTCCCGTTGGTATCAATTATTTTGAATCTCCTGTGATAGATTACTACGTTATTAGCGTGAAAAAAGCTTTGCCTTTCTGTAAATTTGGTTTTTGGATTTTTGACGAAATTGTGTTTTTTTTCCCAAGGGTCCCCCCTTGGGAGAAAAAACGCGAAATTTTTTTTTTCACTTGTAATGCGTTTTCTGACTAGGACTCTTCACCAAAAAATGTAACGTACCTTGATTTGACTGGTTCTACGTAAAACCAAATTTTTAAAAATCTTTTTATATTTTTGTTGTTGCCTGTTTTCCCGCTTGCCGGGCAGTGGCAACTATATTGCCACTAATGTTGTCCCGCGTCGCGGGCAGTGGCAACTATATTGCCACCAATGTTTTACCGCTTGGCGGGCAGTGGCAACTATATTGCCACCAATTTTTCAATGTTTCTGAACTGTTTAATGTATAACAAACATACATTTGAGTTTAATACCATGTCAACATTATGTCCTATTGTTGTTTTTGTTAATTTATTGCTTAGATTCGTCTGTCTTATAAAGGGTTAAAAAAAACAAAACTATTGGAAACAATTATGTGTAAGCAAATTAGGGAACATTCATAAAGTACGTATCGCTTAAAAAGGGACGGTGGTTGCTTATAGTTTGACGACCCATATACAATTTTCTGATGCTTCAGGGGCGAAAAATATGACAAATATGACGTCCACTACACAATGGTCTAATCTAGCAAGACAAAAATATTTGCGACCAAACTATTAGTTTTAGATAGTGTCTTTGGAAGTTCTCATAACGTTTTAAACTTACTCAGTCAAAATTTGTTGCGTTCAAACTTCTAAGAAATGCTCGTTTTTTCTATTACTTGATTTCCGTAACCTTTCGAGCTTTAAAGCAATTCACTGAGATTTTCACACCAAATGGAGATTCATTTTTAACGTAATAGTAATAAAAACATTTCAGTCACTTACCACCGGTCATCTTCGCTTTCTCCTACTGGCGATACCGAAATAATGTAATCAAAACAAGGTAGGCTTGTCACAAAGGTTATAATGCAAAAGTGATGAATTTTTAATGCTATATATCAAACAGAAAACCAGGCTACTACCATTAATATGCATAGTAGTCTGATTTTGTGTTTGATGTTTAGCATGGCATACACAAGTTTCAGTTTGAATTTAACATATAGCGTCACTACTATCCTGTAGCGTCACTACTATCCTGTAGCGTTAAAAAACTATACGCTATATCGGCCAGCCTACTTTGATCGACCTAACGTTTCTTTCCTTACAAAAAACTGTTTTATTTGAATATATTTTTATATATTGATTTCTGAGGTATACTTTGTATGGGTCACAAAGACACATTTTTTTGTTAAAGACCCATGGACCTATCTCGTTTATTTATAAAACTATAGTCGTTTTTCGAAAAAACATCATTTTTCAAAATCAAATTAAACGCTTCAAACGAAAAAAGCTCTTTCAGCTTTTCCACCATAAACGAAAAAAAGGGCAAGCTTTCGAATAGAATCAAAGCTCATATCTTGTGAACCATAAGTGATAGAAAAATGGTTTCTTCGGCAAAGTTTCTCAAAATTAATTGTTCTACAACTTTGTGGAACATTGCACAAACCTATAAAGAAAAATTAAAAAGTTGATATTGTGAGCTTCTGAAATATAGGAATCACCATAATTTTACTACATAGAAAAAAAAACGTCGAAAAATATGATTTTTTTCCCAAAGACACTATATATCTAAAACTAATAGTTTGGCCGCAAATATTTTGTCTTGCTAGATTCGACTCTAGGACCACTGTGCACTGCTTTTCAAGATTTCTAGACCTCCCTCCCTCCTCTGCCGCGCTTTTTTGTACACCTATTATATGGACTGTCACAAAACCTTAGACCCCCTGAAACCTGTGAAGTCAATTTTGAACGACCCCTCATACAAATAGTGTAACATAGTGCTAGAGTGGGGAGGGGTGGTGAAAATGGTTACATTTGCGTTACGTAATTAATGGATCTTCCATTACTGCTGTGCTCTTACATCGTACTGGTGATAGGAACCGCGGTGATTGCTGGAGTAGTGTGATGTGTGCTGGGTCTGTGGCGCAGGGGAATAACTATCCCGGTTGGGGGGACTTCGCTGTGGGAGGAAATGTATCATAAAATAGGGAAAAAATGATGAAAGATGATCAAACATAAATTTAGGATTACGGGAAAGTGTTATCAATATTGCATAACATTTGTTTTGCGGTTCGATTACTGCCAAAGACTGTGCCTCTAGGCAAGTGGAGCAGCACTCTGGTGAGCGGTCAAGCGGTAAGCGTGGGTTTTATTTTTCTTTATATTATGCAAGCCGGCTGGCAATGGCTGGAAAACCAAAGGTAGACAGAAAAAAAATGATTCGATTCACTACTTGTCACAGTCACCTCATTTTTCTCTGACAAAAGTTGAACAGTTGCAACAAACTGTAACAGAAACTAATTGAATAATAGTTTACGTCCTCCATGTCAATGCACTTCAAAATTATCATTTCAGGTAACTGGAAACAACATGTTGTAATTAAGTATAAATGTATAAATTATACACTAAGCGATTGTAATCTTCTTCTTCTCTTATGTAAAAATGAATTGGTTTTTGTTCGTATCCACAATCCGCATAATGCAAAAACGGCTGGATCCTGCATTCCTTCAACAATTTTGTTCATTTTATTTTCCGGCAGGTACCTATACTGCCGTGAATCGCAGGTCAGTCCCATCAGTATATGGCATCCATATACAGATGGAACTGACTTGCGATTCACGGCAGTATATAGATAAATCTGTATATATAAAAATATCCGTATCCGTATAGCTCAAAAACGACTCCATGATTTTTTTTTATTTTTCAGCAGAAAACCACAAGTAAAGTTTACTGGCCTTGTTGATTTCTTATTTCTTTGCAGCGAGAAAGAGACTGAGCAGCCCGTGCAGTGCCCTATTAGATATTGCATTGTGTGTCAGGATTATTGTAATAAAAATCATTGATATTTTTCCAATCTATATAATAAAAATGAAATGGTCTGTGTTTGTATCCGCATAACTCGAAAACGGCCGGATGGATTTTCTCCATTCCTTCAGCAAATATGATCATTATCATTTCCGACGGGTTTATATGATATTTTCTTATGCGAAAATCACGAGTAAGGTTGAGTAAATCGTGAAAAACTAAAATTAAGGATCGTATGGAAACTTCGCATGGGTAGTTCAGAACGCGCATTTTCGCCTACTTTGCAGGACAACGTTTTCCGGGTCAACTAGTCTATATAATAAAAATGAAATGGTCTGTGTTCGAATCCTCATAACTCGAAAACGGCTGGATGGATTTTCTTCATTCCTTCAGCATATTGTATTGTTATTTATTGTCAACAGGTGAAATGGTCACCCCAATGACCGTTTACTTAAAACTAAATACATTAGTATTGTCAAGATTAACATAAAACACGTCTGAAATTGCACTTATTAGTTTCTCGTGACACATTAAAATTAAACACAGAATAACATCTATTGAATAGGCGAGACATGCTTCGTATGGGCTCGTGTAGCCCATAGTTAGTTCTGGATGCAGGAAGATTGAAGAACGAGTGCGTTCGGAGGTTACGGCGGCGTGTATTGATGTCCATCCAGCATGCTAAGAAGCGTTTGGCAGTCGATGTCTGCTTGTAAAAGTCACCGATGAAGCAAGCTTTAGCCACATTACGTCTTGCCTCAAGCGAATCGAGATTGATGAGCATGCAACGGTTACTATAGCTGGGAAGGTTGACTGGATCTCTCCATCTCAAATGTCGTAGAGCAAAGCGGACAAATTTGCGTTGGATAGTTTCGATGCGCTGAATTTCGTTCTGATAATACGGGGACCAGACGACCGAGGAATATTCTAATATTGGTCGAACAGTGGCGCAAAACAATGATTTTAGGCAGTACACATCCCGGAATTTCTTAGCAAATCGGAAAAGGAAACCTAGCTGTGAAGATGCCTTCGAAACAATATATGCTACGTGGTCCTTGAATGTCATTTTCGTATCGACCAAAACACCTAGGTCTTTGACTGTTGATTCTCGTTGAAGCTTTTTATCTGTCAAAGCGTATTCATGCTGGAGAAGAGAGTGTTTGCGTCCAAAAGATATGACCGAGCATTTAGCAACATTGAGCGTCATTCGGTTGATACGGCACCATTCTGCAAAGGATTCAAACTGTTGTTGCAGAAACATTGCGTCTTGAGTTTGCTTGATACAATAATACAGTTTCAAGTCGTCGGCGTACGATAACTTTAGACATTTCAAAATAAAGTTGACGTCATTCATATAAAGCAGAAACAGAAACGGTCCAAGATGACTACCCTGTGGAACGCCGGATCGGACTACAAACGGTGAGGAAATGTGGTCTCCAATTTTCACCGCCATACTGCGACCTGATAAATAGGATTGAAGCCAGCTGAGCAGAGCGTTATTTATGCCTAATTTGTCAAATTTTGCTACGGCAATCTGGTGATTCATTTTGTCGAATGCAGCAGAAAGATCTGTATAGATTGCATCCACCTGATGGCCATTCTCTATTTGTCTTATTACAAAGGAAGTGAAGCACGCTAGGTTAGTGGTCGTTGAACGTTTGGGCATAAACCCGTGTTGGTCGTTTGAAATGTAATGGGCGTAGCTTGAAGTCAATTCGCCAAGAACAATCAACTCAAATAGCTTGGAAACGGCGCACAGCGCAGCTATTCCCCGGTAGTTTGATACGGTCCTCTTGCAGCCCTTTTTGAAAACGGCGCACAGCGCAGCTATTCCCCGGTAGTTTGATACGGTCCTCTTGCAAACCTTTTTGAAAAATACATATGACTGCTTCCAGCACACCGGAAACACCCCGGAAGTCAGCGAGAGGTTGAATACTGCAGTAAGAGGTCTGACAAGCGACTCTGCGCAACGTTTAATAACAACCGATGGGATACCGTCTGGGCCGCATCCCGTGGAGGATTTCAACTTCTTACTGGCAGCTATTATTGAATCGTTTGTGATAACCAATGGCTGTCTAGCGGCAGGAAGACTGGGAACATTCCTAGTGGCAATAACTACATCTTGCGGGTCGAGATACTCATTAGTAAATACACTACTGAATTGAGTACGGAACAAATTAGCAATGTCGTTGGTAGTTTGGGCTTCAGATGAACCGTCAGTCATCGTTGAGGGCAATCCAGATTCCTTCCGTTGTTCGTTGACGTACCGCCAAAAGCTTTTGGGATTATTCCTGAGACGACTTTGCAAACGATTTTGAAAGGCGTTATAGAGGTGATCGTTGAGTTGCTGGTATTCGGAGTTGGCCTTGATATAGCTAGCTTTTGTAGAGTCCGTACGATACTTGCAGTGTTGTCTGAGGGCCGCGCGTTTGACTCTTTTCAGATTTTTGAGATGAGCGTTAGACCAGGCTGGTTTGACCGGTTCTGGTGTGGATCTCACGGGAACAAACTGGTCGATGGCGTAAAGCAGTATGTTTGACATGGTCGAAGCAGCTAGGTTGACGTCAGAATCTCGAAGAGCCGTATCCCAGTCAACTTGAGCAAGAAAGGCATTCATCCCGTTAAAATTGGCCTTGTAAAAGTCATATGAAATGCTTTCAGACGGCTCGTGGAAGTTATGGAGCGGTTTTATCTTGAGTTGCATCTGGACGGGAGGATGATGTCTGACAATCTTGACGAGCGGTGATGGGGCCTGCATAACCGAACAGCTCCCGTGGAGTTCGTTGCTGATGAAAAGCAGCCCAGACAACCACACATCGCATAAGAATGCACGATCAAAATCGTTTACCGATCCAAGTTTCATCAGATTCGCATTGTTGTGCAAAGCTCATCAGTTTATTTATAAATTTTCCCGCACAGTAGGCTATTTTACGAGTTTCTTCCAGCTTCATTTGTTGACATCGCATATTCCTGCAATCAAACTCACATGAAATCGGATTATCTGTCAAACAGAGTTTGTTATCACAAACTACATCGCAATGCATAACGAACAAACTCGCATAAAAATCGTGCACATCGCATACACTTCCGTGCAACGTCGGATAAGAAATACACTTATATCGCCTCCACTTTTGTACGTAAAAAGTGTTTTCGCGACTGGTAAGCGATGAAATTTGTGCGCATAGGCATCGCATAACAGAAAAAAATTTTTATTGTGCATGCATTCTGGTTGTCTGGGAGGTCAAGTATTCGGTTGTTTTCATTTTCCACATCATTCATCTGGTTCAGTCCAGCTGTGCTGTACGCGTCAAGCAGCAAACGAGACGTCTGGCCGATCAGGGATCTCGATGCAATCGGGAAGAGAAATCCCGATTTATGGCGCTGCCAATTGATTGTGCTCAAGTCACCGAGGATAATCATTTTGTCCCTTGGTCCTAATTGCGAGACCACCCAGTTAAGCGAAGCGAGGTGACTGTCGATCAACTCCGCATCATTGATTCGATCGGGAGGGATGTAAAGAACGCAGATGAAGAGAGCGGCATCAGCAGTAGTTACAGCGACCCACAATTGCTCAACCGACGAGTTTCCAGGAGGACTCACTAAGCAAGATTTGAAGCAGGAGCGAACGGCTAACAGAACACCCCCTCCAGTGCTTTTGTTACTGTTAGAAGATGACCTATCTTGCCGATAAACGCAGTATGATTCGTCGAAGAGTTGATTTACGGTGGTATTATTGTTGAGCCAGGTTTCAGTTTCATATATGTTCGTTATCGTTTCCGACGGGTTTATATGATAGGGACACGGCAGGTATTTTCGTCTGTTCGTCATAGTCTCGAAAACCAATAAAAAAGACGCTTTTTTGTAAAACTTATATACGTACCAAATCGTAAGCTCAGGAGAAACGTTCTACTATAGTGGAGTTCTTGCAAATGTACGTTGCTTTCGTTGGTTTTAGCCCCTACGACGAAGGACGGAAATACCTGCCGTGTCCCTATTTCCTCATGCGAAATTCACAAGCTAGGTTGAGTAAATCGTGAAAAACTAAAATTAAGATTCGTATGGAAATTTTGCATAGGCAGCACACCGCGCGTTTTCGCCTACTATGCAGGACAACGTCTGCCGGGTCAACTAGTATTAAATAGATATCGGGCCCGATTTGCAATTATGGTGTAACTTATTTAGTAAACAAACATTGTTTTATGGATTCCGTAGAATGTTGAGTTTTTCTCCAAATCTAATTAATTTGCCTGATGGAGAAAATTCTGTCAGAGACATGCCGTGGTTTCCTCAGACAATGCTTGCTTTAACAGGAATTCGCCTTACAATATTTGTTTACATAACCATGTACGCCCAAATCAAAAATCGGTCCCGATATCTCTCTTCTTCTTCTTCTTCTTCTAGATAGAAGATAGAGTCTTTTTCTTTTTTATCTATATATAAAAATGAGTTTGCATTTTCCTTGAGGCAATATAACTCACGAACGGATGGACTGATTTGCAAAATTTTATCACTAATTGATTCGTCTTTAGCTGTGTTTATATATAATCGAAAAGATGAGACATTTTACCGGGAAAGTTAAAAAATTGTCAACATGCAACGATTTTGATAGTTTTTAAGAAAGTCATCAAATTCGAACTGAAATCAATCTGGAAAGCTGACGCTGACGCTGCAATCAACTGAAGTATTGACAATATGGTCGAAAACAAACCTCTGGGCGAGATTGGGCAGGTTCGACTTGTCTAAATACCTATAAAAATGAGTTTGCTTTCATTTAGGCATTATAACTCACGAACGGGATGACCGAGGAGCAAGATTTCCCCACCAATTGATTGGTCTTGGGCTCTTCTGTGTTTCTATATATGCAAAATAATATGAACCCGAGCAAGATCAGGTGCGTTCAACTAGTATGAAATAAAAGTTAAAGAGCACCAGCGACTTCATAAATACTATGCAGCCAAAATCGAACCTAGGGATAGTACCTTGTAGTTCAGCAAAGTGATTGTGTGATAGTGGTTACCAGGGTTTCGACTTTTCGTTTCAACGAGATCAAAGCAAGCGTTTTTCGGGAAAAGGGATACTCTTTTTTCGTTTTTTATGTTGAGGATCATATTTCACCCATCAATCTTTTCTCTAGAATTAGTCTTGGAAGATAAACGAAAATCTTGCCTATTAGATGAAAATCCTTTTTCTTTTCATCACTTTTATCTCTCACTTACTTTTCGCGAGAATTATCGCAGAACAATTACAAAATTGTATGGCCGCGCCGGGATACGAACCTAGAATAGTAACAATAATAGCCGTAGCTTACTCTAGCCACATCACCACGCTATCTGTATGAAAGCATTAAGTTATTTGTTCCACATAAGCAACTACAATTTGCATTGATGATGCCACGAAAAGACTCGAATATGAAAAAAAAGAGCAAACCAACGATTGGCGGCAATCGAAGTGAGCGAAAAATGGTTATCACTCTCCAGGCTGTTTATCTTTCCCGAAAAGCGATTTCTCCCCGAAAATTTTCGTGAGGGAGCATCCTGTGCACCTGAGATTGAGTGAGCATTACGAACCCTGGTGGTTACCAACCAGCTTGCCGCCCTTTTGTAGACATAACAACATCCATCCACTCCTGCAGTAGAACTTCTCTCTTCCAGTTCTCGGTTGAATAATTACCGAATTAGGCGCCCAGTGCCTCACCACGTTGTTTAAGTAGCTCTTCTGGTAGTTGGTCAACCCTATATGTCCTGCACGCGTGCTCCCAGGATCGTCACCAATCACTTTACCGCTATCGTTGTCTGCTATGTCTCCATTCAGATGCTCTGCATAATGATGTCGCTATCTCTGAATCACGTCATACTCACACTCGTTCGTAAGAAGGTTTCTATTTATGACCCGACGTTCTACATGTTTACATATGTCGCGTGCCCCTTACGTGAAAGGTTTAACTTCTCATGGAACTTGCGTGCACTATTAGCGCGGTACAGTTTCTTCACGGTCTCGATCTTCCTGTTGGCTTCATTCCGGAAAATGAGGTTCTGTCGATTTCACGCCCGTTTATGAAAATCCCCATACAAATTTCGAATTAAATCTGTGCTAATAATATAACTTTAATCCAAAGTATCAGCAAAGAAAATTACAAATTTATGATAAATGACAGCTTTAGTACATTAATGTTAGCCTCATGATATATGAATGCAAAAATGGGAACTTGGTTTAGACACCTCGAAGTTAATAACCGTGGATGTGCTGAACACTAAGTTGCGAGGCGGCAATGTTCCAGTAATGAAAATAAGACAGTTTTAACAGACATATTGAGCTTCATTTTGGCCTAAGTGGTCATGTTCCAGAAAGAATGTAAAAACATCTTAATGATAACCAAAAACCTATCTTTTTCTTTATTATTCGTAAGTTACAATTATTACTGAATTTTTTACACTAAAGAACTCAGAGAATAGTTAAATACACAACTTTTTGAATGGTGAGATCAGCAAACGAGATATCATGTGGGTTAATAATATTTCCCAGCAACAGCTTTCAAGCTACATAACTTATTCATCTGCAAATGCATGGCATGAACGTAAACTTCTATTTATTTAGCCGCTGCTCCACTGCCATTTAGACACCAGTAGTATTTTGAGCCAAACAAAGTGTACCTACTCGAATAGTGGAAGACGAAAGCGACATAAAACATAAAAAAGCTTCTTCATGCCAGCCAACACATAAAACGCTATGGTTTAGTGAGGGTGTATGTTCGCCCGTGCATGGGATGCTGTTTAGCTATAGATAGTAGTTGCAACTACTCGTACTAGATTCCATGGTAATATACGAGGGACAGGTGGATAGGAAGGTAATAAAAGAAGTGGACGTGACTTTTACGGTTAAGAAAAATCGAATTACCTGAAGCGGCGACGATGGTAGAGATCCACGATCAGCCGGGTCGCTGATGCACTCCGACTCCGTGTTTTCCGGGCTCATCTGTTGTGGGGGTAACATGGGCGCAGATGATGATGGAGTGGTGGATTGTGATTGCTGGATATGACCACAACGAGGAAATGTGTTTCGGGGTTGGGCATGTGTTTGTTAGTTGAGACCAGACATTGTTGTTTTAGTATCGACATTTAATTAGCAACATGGAAGTAAGTTGAAAAGACAGGAACAAACTATTACATATGTTGATAAATGAAATCGTGTTTTAGCTATCACTATGTGGTTAAACAGTATCAATCAGAAATGTAGAGAAACTTATGAGATCTGTACCAAATGACTGTATTTTACTTACTTCGATAACTGGGCTCTGATTCCGATATTGTTGTTGTTGCTGCTGATGGCTATACGTCGTAGAAGGGGGATCTTCATATACCTCGTGTTTTGGTTGATGCTGAGCGACCGGCGCCCGCATAGCCTCTGATACCTCTTCCGGAGTTACATCTACGTTGTCTAATTTTTTAAGATTTGGCAAAGCTCGGAGTACAATTTGTCGGTATCCTGGACCAGCGCTTTCAACTACAGGATTTTCTTCTAGCCATAGATATTTTAATTTTGGTAGATTCTGATAAATATTGCATTAGGAATAACTGGAAAACGATAATGAATAGTGAAAATACCTGAAGATATACCAGCTCATCGATGTCTGTAATATTATTCTTCCTGAGGTACAGCTCCTGTAGATTTAAGCAATTCTCGAAGTCTGCTAACGTACTGATTCGATTGACACTGTAGAAAGATTGAGAATTGAAAGGAAATTGCATTAAACATTTGACATTCATCATTTGTGTATTCATCGATTGTGTTTAAGCTTTAATATATTTTTATTATTACATTGTTATATATCGACGTAAGCATCACAGCCTGTACTCGTCAATGATCATTTCCAGTAAATTTTACACAAACCGCATAAATCCCTGATAAAGTGTTATTAGCAGTGAATTCGGATAGCTGGGCTGCCATAATCCTAAAGTTCTTCCGGAGTTTCTTGGATAACCAAATCATTTGTACAGGGATTTCATGGGTGTACCATTAGACTGGCCCAGGAAACAAAAAGTTGCCGAGTTCTTCCGGGAAATTGATCTTTAACATATCGGTGGAATTGATCTTTAACATATCAGCTGCCTTTGTTTAAATTCTGAGCTCAAGCGGGCATACCTAACCAATTTCCAGAACGAAAGAGTGACGGAGGTGCATTTCCCCAATTTGTTGGGTAGTCAAGTTCTTACTCCGAAGAGTTCTTGGATGACTAGAACATATGATTTGAACACTTTATAGTCAGAGCGTGTACTAGGTATATAGGATCAGATCATGTATGAGGTGAGGACCCTATGACCTTTCTCCAGTGATTTCTCGGATAGCTGGATTTTTTTATAACCTGGCATATATACTGTGAACACATTCTATTCTAAGAATCACATAAAGCATATACCATATTCGAAATTAGTCAATAGACCATTGGTTACTTCAGGTATTTCTTAGATAACCGAGGATAAAAAAATGCACGCCACATGCTTTGATACAAATCTAGTGGTCGGGATCCGCACGTCACGATCTACTCAACTGGTCCCAGCGGTGGATCTCGCCTACTCCGATTAATTGAATTTCTAATCTCTTATATAAATCTGTTACCATCTACTGGCCGGGTAACTTATTCCATTCAATCGATTTCCCATGCCCTCGAACCAATCAACTTAACCGTTGAGTCATTTAGCTCCCGCATTGATCGCGGACTACTCGAATAGCCCCCAGCGGTGGATCAATTCTACTCCGACCGGGAGTTTCCCGACGTAGGAAGCTCCTCCATATCCGACGATCCACCTCAACGGTTGACCGGACGAATGCCGAGATCGGATCAAAGATTCTACGTTAAAAGCTTCCTGTTCAACGATGCCCCTCCGACCCAAAGCCGATGCTTTTGCACGACACGATCAACTCAACTAATCCTCAGCGGTGGACTTAGCATACTCCGATTAATTGAATTCCGATGCCCTTGAGCCCTTCGGCGTCATGCCTAACCGTTAAGCCATTCAGCTTCCGCCTTGGTCGCGGACTACTTGGATAGTCCTCGGCGGTGGATCAATGCTACTTCGACGGGGAGTTCTCCGATATCGGAAGCTCCTCCATAAACGACGGACGACAGTTTCAATGTTGGTAACTGGTGCTTGCGTTTATCGACATCTACTTTTTGCGGAGGTGTACTGACGAGCTCGGTGGTCTAGTGGCTACCGCTTCTGCCTTATAAGTAGGAGGTCGTGGGTTCAATTCCAGGCTCGTCCCTTTCCTACTTTGTATTTCTATCATAGTTCTTTCTGTGTTTCACGTTCTATCAACACGATTCCTACTGTTATAACCTTCCACACTAACAATTCCAAAACCTCCCGTGGCACCTATGAGAGGTCGTAGAGTTCTCTGCATCTTTCTTAAGTAGGTGTCCGACTAACCATCCTACCCCTTCCCCAGCATTCGCAAGGACGTGGCCAGGACAGATTTGGACTATTGGAGAGTGCATTGCTTCCATCTAAGAGATAGTGATTAGTCCCAAATCAATATCTGTGGTAACGGATGAAAGTAATGCTACTCTCATACAATAATCCAGGCTTGTACCACCTACGAATTTGTGCGAATTGCTCAATGCTAATGCTAATGCTAATCTACTTTTTGCGGAGGTGTACTCTGATGCTCATGATCCGCCATCCGCAGTGACGACCTGCTGCTGCTACCCTCCACACCAAACTACTAAACTGATTTACTACTGATCTTAATAATAAAAAACGGGCTATTCAAAGTTTTGGAAATTTGTTGTTTCACGAAATCAGCATTTCACTGAAGTAGTATATTTTACATGAATGTTGAGTAGTTCCGTTTTTAATGGAAATGAGTCGGATTTTTACTAAATTTTGAGTAGTTCATTTTTAGCGTGTCGTTGTAGGGTGTCGGCTATTCTGATCATCATTCTTGCGACATCATTCCACTTTTCTACGTTTTGCACATCTTCCGATGATGTTATAGGTGGTATTCACTTAAATCATTTGTAAGCCTCTCGGCTGCTCAGAAGGAATTGAGTGTGGGAAATTGTCGAGCACTGGGTCGTTTAATTGTCGAGCACCGTTTTACCCACTGCCCCACTCTTCACTTACCTTAAGCAGGAGCGATAAAAGTTGAAAACCTTGCGGAGAAGTGTCAGCCAACCGGTTCTATCGACCAAGGTGGACCAAAATCGAGGTAACGGAGTCTTATCCAGGTGAACTACCAAGACCAAGGCTTGAATACCATTCAGGTACGGAACGGAACAATACCATGCATATGCAATGAGGAGTGCTGCTCATAAATGACCTGACTCAATACTTTGTCTTAACATTATGATTTTATTCGCCCCTTGGGCATATTATATAGAGCGAGAAAGAGAAATGGTGTACTTGCGCTTTTACGGGGGTTGTCAGGCAGCGATGGTCTCGTCGGCTAGCATTGGGTCGATGGCGATGGATGACCTCCAGCGGTATGCGAGGATTTCGTGAGCCTGATTGCTTCGGATCGTCTTGGAAGTTCGTAGATGGCTGGGCGGTGGAGAGTGTGCGACGTGGTGAGCACCGGCGGCGGGTTCTAGAGATGGCCAGACGGTTTACAGTTGGATACCCGGGTCCACTTCCCCTTCGCGTGCTGGAGGGGGGGGGGGGCTATTCGCCACTCGTTCTGTTGGCCTGTGTCCCAAATGGAGCGATGGCGATTGCTGAAGGTCGAGAGTTATTCGTCGTCGGTCGAAAGCTGATTTCCGGCGACCAGGCAGGCAAGATGGCGGTTTCTGATGGCTGTGGCCAATCGATGTCAGTCGAAAGATGATCGCTGGCGACCAGGCATGCGAGATGGCGGTTTCAGGTGGCTGCGGCCAATCGATGTCGGCTGGAAGATGCTTGCCGGCGACCAGGCAAGCGAGATGGCGGTTTCAGATGGCTGCGGCCAATCGATGTCGGTCGGAAGATGATTGCCGGCGACCAGGCAGGCGCGATGGCGACTTGAACAGAATAGCGTTCCAAAGGGGTGCAATGGCGGCTAGGACGGTGATTGATTCCGTTCCCTGATGCACTTTGCCTCACCGAAAACTGGCACAAGCCACGTCAACTAGTTTCTTCCAGCTTTTGAGATCGCGAACTAACTTCTGGATGGCATTGCGGAATAGAATGTCCTCCGGGGTCACACCCGTGGGCACAAAAGAAAAGAAAAGGCCCGGAAGCAGAATCAGGCCTGCCCTGTAGCGATTAGCACACCATATTATCACTCTCTCTAGCGCATTTAACACCACTCTCCCATATCAATTAAGCACATTGTACAATATGATTTACCTTTTCTTCTATACAAATTAACACCTATTGAAGGTGAGCTGGCTTCTAAAGAGATGCTATTATCTTTTTCACTAGTAACAAAAGATACAATTTTTACAATTAGCTTTAGAATTACACCGTACTATCACTTGTAACTAACCGTACTATTAGCTTTTAAGTCTCTCACAGGAACTTTTTAGCATCTGTTTTTTTGTTTAGCACTAATTCACTTCATATGCATGCAAGTTTTCTTAAGTTTTATCCTTTTAACAAAGTTTTAAATGATCACAGCGGCGCGCACTACAACTGCCTTCGTAGTTCGACAGAAAAGAAACCCCGACTCCCTCTCGACGGTCTATTTACCTGAGTTTTTTAATCTTTCTTTTGGTCTTATTTCGTTTTCTTCTATGCCTCTTACGAAAAACTGAAGAGTCATTCTTCACATCTTCGTAAATGTTGGCAGCACTTCCGCGCAGGGTATTGATTAGGTCAACACCGTTACGGGTGGTTGTCCAGACTCAAACCGCAGAAAGTACAGTGTGGGTGGGGATGAATGAAACAAGGACTATGCCTTTCATGATAATGCCGAATCTTTTTATTTCGGACAGCTGGGATCGCCACCAGTAAGGCTGTCCTACTACTTTCATTAGGGACGGACTGGGCGTTTGGTTCTTACTGGCGTGGGGGACGAGACATGGGGATGCTTGTGGAGGAGCCAACAAGCTACAAAATTGGGACCAACGGTTACACATTTCAAATAAATAAATTAATAAATTAGTGATGAACTTTGTCCTACTTGAAAATCACTTTAATAAAGAAAAAAAATCAAATAAATTATTAATTATTAATAATTTGGTTACGTCTGGAGAATGCGGACAGTGAGGGGAAGCCGCTTACCCGAACCTGTGCAGGTACCACCTGAAGCATCGTGGTCTACTAAGAACTGGAGCAAGCCAAAGTTTAGCTCTCCTTGTGATCTGCTAAACCAAGCAGACACACTTAGGACCTGCTTGTAGTCGAGTTGTTTCACTCCATCTGCCACTTGGCTATCATTACTGCGTTGATGTTCCTTCGGATATTACTAGTTCTCCTCAGGGGCAAGAGCTTCAACCTCAGCACACCATCATACATCACGTTCCACAGCAGTGCACCCAGAATTAATCCCTGCGTGACACCTGCCGTGGTGTGGACGTTTGTCAAGCCTTCAACTTCAGAATATTGAACAGGTCTACCAGTACTTCCGAAGCAACGAGTTCGCGATAGCCATCCAGCAGACACTGTTGGACGTATTCCGCAGGTCGAGAATTATCACTGCGCAGTCATGGATACAGCGCCGCTTGCATTCGATGCCAACTTCTGCAGTGCCAACCACCGATTTAATGGCACCCAGAGTAGACTGTCCTCTCCGAAAGTCAAAAAGCTCGCTCGAGAACCTCCCACCTCATCTACGTACGGTGACAGCCTGTTCAGGATTAACTTATCCAGTAGCTTCCCTACAGAATCTATTAGACAGATTGGTTTGCACGCTGAGGGGTCTCCTCATGACTTGCCAGGTTTCGATAACAGAGACAAACGCTGTTGTTTGCCATATATCCGGAAATGTTTGCTCGTCCAGGCACCTCTGCATGGCTGACCTGAACATGTCTGGATTTGCCATTTTGTCGTCACTTTGCCACCGTCAGTAGCTCCTCTTCCGCCAACCACCTTCACTATCTCTTCGTCGGCTGCTCCTACACTCGCTGCTAGCAGTCACCCCTCCGTAACGCTGGGTAGACACCTTTACGTAGTATGTTACGGTGTAAGATCTGCCATGGTCACATAGTCAGCTATAGACAAATCCTGACCCAACGAATACCTTCCTCAATATCCAACTCCGTGGTACTTATGAGGATGTCGCTGAGTCGGGGGCCTTTCGTTAAGTAAGTACAACACCAACACTTCCTTCCCCTCCCAAGTTACGGTGAAGATGGGCGTGGCCAGGAGTAGTAATCCTCATACTTTTGTGATTTTTTATCCTAAATTGAAATCATGGACCACACCCACCTTGACTTCTGATAGCAATCTGAATAAGGATTTCAAAAGAAAAACATGAGTATCACTAGTATCCAATCCACGAAGTACACCGTAACTATGCTATGCTATGCCTACACTCGCTGCTAGCAGTCAATGAAACGGGTCGTGGCGTGGTAGCACTTCAACTACCGTCTTCAGCCTCTGTGGAGATCATCCATCATAACCCCAAAACATGTTTTTATGCCATGACAAATGTGTTATTCGGGTACTTTGTCATTATTATAATAAGGACAAGTATCGAATTTTCAAGCGAATTTTCGTAGTGACTGCCGTTATAACACCAAATGAAAACCAGCTGATTCATAAAACTGTGAAACTTTTAAATGTTTCTATTATCTGTTGCTCTCTGTTTTACCGTTCGTTGTGTTTAAGTATGCCGTCATTCAGTTGATTGTTCCCTAACAGTAATTCCCATTAATATGCAAGAGAGCAACGATGCGAACATATGCAGTTCCCCAAGACAATAACCGACCCCTAATGGTTGGTCAAACATAAGACACTAAGCCAGATATTCTGAGCTTTTATATGGGGTATTCATATCATAGGAGTAAGGGTATGCGATAACACACTTTTTCCTAACGAAACGAAACGAAACGAAATTTAAAATGTCTATGTTGATTCGGATCGAAACGAAACGAAATATAGATTTTTTTTCAAGACTTCGAAACGATACGAAATCGAGGTTCATTTAATTCGAAATTTTTCGAAACGAAACGAAATTTTGATTTTTTTTCCGCGGAATTTTATTGAATTGGTTTTACATTACGTCAGTGTTGCATTTTGAACTGAACGCGAGCTAAGAACAGCATGTGCGTTCTTAAAAACAGAACCTGATCACAGCAATCTTAGATCATCGTTCAAAATTTCCATTTGGCTCTTGAACTCCGCGTTCTGATCTAAAATTTGAACGCGTTCAAAATTATGCCAAAGTAAAATTTCCGGATAACAAGATAGTGCAACGATGAGACTGTTCCTGAAAGGGAAAAACGGCATAAAATACTCTCAAACGTAACGCATATCAGCAAGCGAGCAAGCCAACTTGGAAAGCCGAATAAAGTGAAAAGTCTGTATTGAGATTTTCTATGTCATTTTTTGGCTGTCAGCAATACGGTTGAAGCAGTTGATCAAATAAGCGATGATGAATTGAATTCAATTATGTTCAATTTGTCAAACAAATTCCTCGAAATGTCTAGCAGCCAAAGCAGCAGCAATGAATTTCTATAACGTGGCAAATTGATTGAGGACTTCAAATTGTAGCTGTCGGTAAAATAACTATTTGAGTAGTACCTTCTCCTCTATGTATAAGTCACTAACAATTCAATCGAAAACTTAAAATAGTTTCAATCTATAGAAAACCGTGTAAAAAACGGGAATTCAAAAATGGAAATTGAGTGGCCACCCTGAACAAGATAGAGCTTTCTTTATGTTTGAGTGGAGCAAATTTGCGATTCATTTAGTATTTTGAAGCCATATCCTTTCCTTGAATATGCATCATTATTATTCGGCTTCCATGCTCAAATTGTTGATTGTTAGGGTTTAACTGCTCATAACTTGAATTTCGATCTGCAAATTTCCGCTTTTTGAACTATTCAATAAAAAACATGAATATAATTATTATGTTTACCAGATAGGTACCTATTCGAAGTCCTCGAATGAATACTCATTTATGCGGATTCAACTTAAAAAATTGAGTTTGCTTGCAAAAAGGCGGCCAGACAATACCACTCCAAGCAGGTGTTAACATTGACAAGCTGCTGAGCGAATGACAGAGTTCATACTACGTTCGTGCAAAGCCTCCTTCGAGTTCAGTTTTTCGATCTGAACGCGTGATTTTCTCATAAGCTCACAGGTTCAGTTCATTTTTTGTGAACGCAAATTGAACGCGTTCAAATGCACCACTGCATTACGTACGCAATTCTGATTTCACTTTTTCGAAGTCGAATAATTGTTTTGCGACCAAAAGAGTTATAATAACTTACGAGGCAATCTGTGATAAATCGCCACATTCTCGCTGCATATACCATCGGCGATAAGGTAATACCCCAGCATTTGTGCCGCTTTCATAAGAATTCATCGTATATAAAGTATATAAAAATAAAGAAATTGTGGGATTTTTCATATACGGATTCAAATTTCGTTTAAAACCTTAGTTCACTTAAGAATTATGTAATTATGCTGAAACATGGCTCATACATGTATTATGTACATGTACATGTATTATCTTGTCAGCGTGGTTTTACAGTGTTGACTTAGTCAAAATTTGAAAACGAATGCTTAGATTTATTTTTTTATTTAGTGGGATACTTAACTATGTATCCACATCTGTCAGGCGTATACGCAGATATAGAATTAATATTACTAGATCAACATTTGAAAAGGGTGTGTCTGCCAAAATTTATTCCTTCTTATTCCTCGTCTACATATATAGCATACATTTGATCCCTAGAAGAATCATGTGCATTTCACAGACCGATAGTCTTATATACAATCAGCTCGACAAACTGATCTATTGTGTGTGTGTGTCCTTGGCAGATGAGAACAGCTGTCGTTGTCAGTATGTGCTAAAAGCAATCATAAGTAAAGAATTTTCAGCAGTTTCAATGATCTTTCAATCCGTTCTGGATTTTTTTTTTTGCAAATTCCATGCGTAGATCTAGAAATGCCAACAAATCTGCAATGTTCCTCAGATATTGTGCAAATAGTCGAAGAAGAGCTTAATAACGTTTCTGACCTGTACACGTCGTAGTTGCTAATCATGATTGGTCGAGAAACAGCAAATATGCATAGCTCACCAATTAAATAATATTCTTGGGATACAAAAAAGTTATTCTTATTGTATACTTGCTTCGGAGTTTTCAATTCATGAACAATAACGATACTGGTCAATAACGGTGCTTATAGTCAATTTAGTATTAGGAGAGGAAAATAAGTGTAACACTCATTGTTTTAAGAGACCGAGGTATGCTCTGTATCTCCGTGAGCGCTACGGAAAAGGAATCGTTGGTTAGTTGAGAAGGTAATTCATGTGAAACCCCTTGGTAAGCGACAAAATATTTATTGTAAATGAAGTTATTTTGTAAACAAGAAGATGAAAACTGTGTCCAACGCAAGATCAATGTGCTTCGTTTAATAATCTTCTACAACAGGATCAATTCCGCACTACATAATTTCGTGCTCTTTGATGCAGACATTAGTTTTATCCATTGGCGTAACTACAGGAGGGCTAGGGGAGGGCCCAACTAGGATCCAAGTAGCCCCCCTAGAATTTTTGCTACTTCGCATAAGTATTGCACATATCTAGCTGTCTGAGCTTAACTACAGATAATGAATTTTATTCATCTTCTCTCTTTTCAAATCTGTTGAATCTGTTTTTGGTTTCAGGTTTTTGAATTTCGAATAATTCAGGACCAAAAAACATTTTTTTTTGGTTTTTGAAAACCACAGGGTTTAAATCCAAAGGAGAAAGACAAAAATTTTCACTTTTATGTATGTATACTCTCTAGATAGGTGGCATACCGTGAGAGACGTTATTCGAAATCTGTTGCGATAATGAACTGATTCGGGGGCTATGCCTCATGATAAAGGCCATATCAAAATTATATCAACATACGTTAATATGTTTTAAATTTCTTCAATAAAATTTGTTACAAATTTGATGCAGGATGTTGTTAAAAGATCTAAATTTATATAAAAAATAACACTACTTTAAACAAAAAGATTTCAAATTAAGCTACAGTTTTATCACAAAGATAACATATTCTGTTAGAAATTTATAACAGAATCAGATACATAATAAATTGTTTACTGTGTAGTTGAAAACTTTTACAGGACGTTATAGGTCTCAGGATTGTGATCAGAATCAGAATCATCAGACAGAATTTTTTGTATTTGTCTGAACATGATTATTTGTCAAGAACATGAAACTAAGCCTTTGCCAATTTGGCAATCTTTTTAAATTATTTTAACGTATGATGATCTATTTGGCTTGAAGACTTTAGCATGCTTAGATGACCGAAGAATTTCAAACAAATCCTGATTTTATCAATCAAATTTCTCAGCAAATGAGTAATATTTGAAAAATTTTCAAGTTTTCTTGAAGTTTTGTGGAAAACAATTATGATCTCATGCTTTCTAAAATAGACCTACCGTGGGGCATCGGAATCCGTACTAAGTGTACCTAAGCACCTTAGTATATGAAAAAGTCATTAGAAAATAGGAATCGAATGTAAATAAAACGTTTGCCATTGATACAGGCGAATGAAGGCTTCTACTTTTAAGTGTTTCACATTTACTCATTTAAAACTAAGAACAACATGATAAAATAATGAATTAAATCAACTGCTTCTGACTCGAAATTCGTCCACCGTGGACGGATTTCGAATCAAATGATCAAAATCCGTACAGCTTATTCTTAACTAAATATTTAAATTGAAACAGTCTGATTGACTAAACTACCACTGTAAATAGTTCGATATGCACCTTGAGAAGTGATCCCTTCGATTTGTAATCCGCTTATCTTATGTAATGATTTGCAAAAAGCAATTAAAACACAGTTACTTTTGGTGCAATTATGCTCTACCAGAAAACAAAATGGCGGCACAAACTCCGCGTTTGGTAGGTGGAGATTTGTTTTTGATTTTTGTGGTTTTAATTTCAAAGCCTTCTTTCCAATTCTATGCCCTAAAAGCTTGCTGTCAAGTATCTGAACTGGATAAGATTAATTATTCCTACATTATTTACCTTTAACGTCCTTTAATTAATTGATATCTTATGAGGTGGACGGATTTCGGTGCTGTACGGATTTCGTTCCCGCACGGTATAAGGCGCAGAATCGAAAATGTGATACAATATTTCAATACCAAATTTTCAAAATGACTTATCTGCCTTTGTAAACAAAGATTCAAACGTCGATTTGGCGATTCTGATAGCACTCCCACGCAAATCAACCCTATCAACACGTAGGCGAAGGCTCCTGCTACGCGTTGATGCTGTTGGTTTGCTTGGGAGTGCTATCAAAATCGCCAAATCGTCGTTTGAATCTTTGTTTACAAAAGCAGAATAGTCGTTTTGAAAATTTGGTATTGATTTCATATGCATCTATCCAATTCAGGCATTTCCGATTTGTCTGGTAAAGTGTTTTAGGGATTTCGTAATGCTGCTATTTCTTGAAAATTTTAAATTTTCAGTAAACAATTTAGGCTTCTTTATTTTCGACAAAGTTTTGGTAAATCTCTCAGATTTTAAAGAGAGTAATTTAAATTTTGATGAGAAAGAACTTGGAATTGTTGGATGGATTATAAAAATCCACAAATCCAATTTCCAATCCAATCCAATTTTGCTTTGCTAAGGCTCGTATGATTTTTTCACGACTTTTCTTTTTTTTATAGGCTGAGTGTCGTGGACCATAATTTGTAATGTTCATGTCGTCAATGGATGTGTTGTATGTAAATAGGTCAATGTTTGTTTGGTCGGCCAACTTGCGAACAATATATACTAGTTATTTTGAGCATTGAGCGAAAACGATTTGAGTGAAAAAGAAGAAATAATTTAAAAAAAAGTTAGACCCCCCTAGAACTTTCCATTAGTTACGCCAATGGTTTTATCACTTCGCGTTCTCCCACACTAGCTGGCGTGATCAGCATCAACACGATTGATTGTACACTGGTTAAACAAATTTCTGCTACGCGATCATTCCGCATTCATATTGTGCAAATAGTAAAAAAATATCACAAAATTTTAATCATGGAAACATTGGAGACGTTTTATAGAAGAAAACTACTTACGTATTTGTCGACTAAGAATGGGGAGTTAGCGTTAATCGAAAAATTTGTATAACCTAAAGTTTTGAAAACAACTTAACGATTTTGTTCAGCGGCGCAGCCAAAATTTTTTATGATATGAAGTATGGATTAGTTTAAATTCGTTTCGAAATTCCGCGGAATTCCGTTAAATTTCGTTAGAAGCTAGTTTTTTCTAGCGAAATTTTTGTAATTTTTCGAAACGAAACGAAATCAAGAAATCATATTTCGCCATGCTCAAATTCCGCGAAATTCCGCGGAATTTCGTTTCGATCCACCTGAAACGAAATTTTTCGAAATACCGCATATGCTTACATAGGAGGACTATGGTATTGCCAATAGTGAGAGGTAGATACGATGCTTCTTAACGAGGCAGTGAGCTGTAATTGCGTTATATATTTTAACTTCACTAAAATGTCTAGAAGATGGAAGGTCAATTTTAAACCAATTTACTTTACGTAAAATGATGCTTATTCTAGAAGTTTAAAATCCGATCCTTCAGAGGGGCAACTTTTTGTGAGGTTTTGTTTAGCGTAGCGAGTGAAAGTGAATTTTAAATGCCCCCCACCGACTGTGACATACTAGCGTAAAATTTAGAAGTACCTACCTATACAGTTATTTTTATTTGCATTTGCTTTTTTTTTGCAAAAATGCATTTACCTTTCACCTATATTTTCTACGTCCATTCACAAATCGCTCCCGTTTTTGATGGTGGTTGAATTGTTTGTAAAATGCATACACAACGCTGATTAAGTCAAACAAAGCAGGACCATGGTTAGTATGCAGGCAAAAAAACATCGAATGAAATATCTTTGACTGCCAACCGTCACCGGAACCAGTGGCCACACAACAGTCGCTTATCGCTTGTTGACATGCAACGTTATTTGATGAAGTGTAGAAACGACGCTAGCGACCGACAATAATCGCCAAACGTGGCATTTTTGAAATTCGTGTTGGCTTTACCGTTTCTTCAAGCTACTGCTTCTAAATTGCTTGTAAAGAATATGGAGGCAAAACCAAGGTCATAGATCTAAAGCGACATCAATGTCGGCTCCTAGTAGTGGGACGTGGGAATATTCATTCAAGTTTTCTAGTTTCTTTCTGACTCGTTTCCTAGTACAATCATGTCGTGGGTTGGTACTATGAAGCAGACTGGCCCACGTTTGTATTAGACAAATTTCAAAACGAATTGCAACCTGGTAGACTTCCGAGAACGGACCAGAAAAAAAGTAATTTTAAAGCATGTTAGCTCAAATTGGTAAATCGCATCTTTAAAATATAGGTAAATGCATTACTTTTTCTATAATCAAGGAACATCATATCTCTGGGAAAGTGAAAAATAGCAACAAACGTTTCTTCTTTATATCTGAGCAAAATTTTAGCTTAAAAATACTCTTCCTTAGCTTAGCGGCAAGATGTTTAAAAAGATGTGCTGCTACGATTAATGGCTGTGTATGATTCCCTGATTAGTTTAGAAGAATTGAAAAAGTACAGGGGAATCCCAAAGGAGTTCTTCTGTGAATTTCAGTAACGTTTCGAATTCCACAAGCACTTTTATGAGTATTCGTTCTGAACTTATACTTATCCTCTATCTATTTGCAAAGTATTTTAATCCTTTAATCACTTATTTGTAGTTTGAGGCAATATTTACTTAAACCTGAGATGAGCCAGCCACGAGCTGAAAATCTCAAAAATAAAGAAAATAAAAAACCTAATGAATAGGACACCGCATAACTTAATGTTCTGAAATATGTAAAGGAAAAGCGGCAAAATGAAATTTCCATTAAGAATTTGATATTTTTGCCTTTCTCGTACAACAAAGTTGTACCGAAAGGCTATCATTTCACTCCAAAATCGAACTTTTTAAAGAAGTCTCGGAGACCCATGATGTTATATACCAATCGACTCAGCTCGTCGAGCTGAACAAATGTCTGTCTGTCCGTGTGTATGTGTGTGTGTGTGTGTGCACACGAAAACCGAAAAACATTAGCCACTTTTTCATATAGTAATTCTTAATCGATTTTCTCGCAACAAGTTGCATTCGACGGGGGACAAACCCTAGTTGATCACTATTGAATTTGATAACGATCGACCATTGCGTTTAAAAGTTATTGAAAAAATGGAATAGAACTATGTAAGCGCCATATAAGGTTGGTGTCTTGGCTAAATGCGAGAAAGGCAGTGTCACCACTCGGTGAATTAAGTTGGGTTTTTTCATAAAAAAAGCATTTTCAACACCCGGGGCAGGTTTGATACCCGCAATATTCTAGTTATTTCAATCATTTTTTTATTATTATCAATGTAACGAACTCTAAAACTCTTTCATAAACAACTAATTTATAGCTAAGAGGTCATTGTTTTATTTTCCTAAAGCTTTAATTTGGCAAATAAGTTAAAACGTTTTTAAAATGATTGAAAATTATAAGTTTCACCTCCCATAAAATAATCTTTACTTTGCCTTAGATGATTTCTCAACCAGTGATCATCCCATAGCATAATTCTATTAGTTCTTGTGATTTTTACAATATTTCAAACAGCTTAAAAAAGTTCAGCTGATGGGGTGAATTGTACACCCTGTTTGGAGATAGAGCTAACACCTTCAAAGTTTGAAACATAACATCATCGAACCTGGATACAAACGCTTCCATATTTTGTCGTTTTCTTGTTATCATGGTACGGGATTCTAGATCGCTATAAAAACGCCAGAAGATAACAAAAATGCCATAGAAGCAATAGTGAACAAATAGTACAAAAAAAAGGAAGCATTTTGTTCTCTGATTAATAAAGTTGGTCGGTACGGCCCATTGGAGGGATTGGCGTTGCCAGTAAAATGGATACGATTACGTAACGCTTAAAATATAGGATCGCCGTCATCGATCACAGGTCGCACAGACTGAACACTTAACCCTCTACAACCCAAATTTTTGTTTTCGCTCAAAATCACTATTTTGCTTTATAAATTCGATCTAAACACGGTTTGGGCATTGACAACTTTTAATTCACGATTTTATAATTTCACACTCTGTTTCTTTAGAATTTTGTTTTTCAAGTTTTTTAAATATCCAATCAAATATTTTTTAAATCTATTAATCTTTTTTGATTTTTCAACACAATTAGAGTTTGAAAATTCCTATTCAATGTTGACTTATTGCAATTTTCAAATTTTCAGGGTCAATTTTTGTATTTTCCGTGTAAAGAGTTGGGCAAATATTTTAGACGTGACTCACGTAAAAGAATAACAATTATTATCAATGAGCTGTCAAATTGCACTGGTCGCGTCGCACGTCACGACGCTTGCCCAATGGACAGGACATTTACACACCAAGCAAGCCATACAACAACATGACAGGATGATGAATAATTTTCCTCCTCCTTTCTTCCTTCTTTCTTTTTTTCCCCTCCTTTTTCCTTCTTTCTTTTTTAATTTTTCCTTCTTTTTTCCCTCTTTCTTCTTTCTTTCTTCCTTCTTTATTTATTCTTTCTTCTTTTTTTCTTGCTTCTTTTTTCCTTCTTTCTTCCTTCTTTTTCTCCTCCTTTTTTCTTCCTTCCCTTCTTTCCCCTTCTTTCTTTTTTCTTCCTTCTTTCTACTTTTTTTTCTTCCTTCTTTCTTTCTCCTTTATTCCTTCTTTTTTCCTTCTTTCTTACTTCTTTCTTCCTTAGTTCTTTCTTCTTTCTTTCTACCTTCTTTCTTCCTTTTTTCTTCCATCTTTCTTCCTTTTTTCTTTCTTCTTTCTTTTTTTTCCTTCTTATTTTTCGTCTTTCTTTCTTCCCTTTTTCTTCCTTCTTTCTTATTTCTTTCTTCCTGCTTTATTCATTCTTTCTTGCTTCTTTTTTTCCTGATTCCTTCCTGCTTTCTTCCTTCTTTCTACCTTCTTTCTTACTTCTCACTTCTCACTTCTTTCTTCATTCTTCCTTTTTCCTTCTTTTTTTCCTTTCTACCTTCTTTCTTCATTTTACCTTTTTTCCTTCACTCTTTTTTCTTCCTTCTCTCTTCTTTCTTTCTTCCATCTCTTTTTCTTCTTTTCTCATCTTTCTTCCTTCTTTCTTCTCATTACTCACTTCTTACTTATTACTTCACACTTCTCACTTCTCACCTCTCACTTCTCACTTGTTACTTTTTACTTCTTACTTCTCACCTCTCACTTCTCACTTCTCACTTCTCATCTCTCACTTCTCAAGTCTCACTTTTCACTGTTCACTTTTCACTTCTCACTTCTTACTTCTTACTTTTCACTTCTCACTTCGTACTTCTCACTTCTTTTTACTTTTCATTTTTCACATCTCACTACTCCCTTCTCACGTCTCACTTGTCATTTCTCACATATTACCTCGTACTTCTAATTCGGCCTAATTACCGTTCGGTCTAATGACAATTCGACCTAATGGGCTTCGGCCTAATGACCCAGCATAAAAAATTACTACACTCTAACTTTCATCTACTCAGTGACTGAGTAAAATTGTATCCGACAATCTAAATCAGTTCATATCGATTAAAACTTTAGGATGTCCATAGTGCCCCTTGTCCTAAGTTCCCAATAAAGAAAATCAGGGTAGAAGCAATAAATAAAAATTATTTTTTTCCTACATAATACAAAATTTCCATAAAAATAAGAGAATTTTCTAAAAGCTAAAAAAGATATAAGCAATTTCAGCAAAACTTTTAATTATAAAAGAAGAGCTTTCCATAAATAAAATTAAAAAATTCCGATGAAAAAATACAAAATTTATCTAAGTAAATCAATATCAGCAATAAACAATTACAAAAATTCCCAAAAAAATATATATATTTTGTCCATAATAAATTAAAAGGTTCCACAAAAAAACAATAAAGAAGAAAAAAAAAACAAAAAAGAAATAAAAAAAGAAAAGGCAAAAAAATGAGCAAATTTTCCATGAACAATAAACGCTTTTGAAGAAGAGGTCATCTATTGAAAAAAAATGCTCCGATTATTGTTTTATTATGCGTTAGGGTCACTTGGCCGAATGTCGTTTGGCCAAATAGTTGAAATTTGTTTCCTTATTAAGTGAGTACCGAGAAATGATAAGTGAGTACTGAGTAACGAGATGAAAGCAGTATAAAGTGAGAAATGAGAAATTAAATGTTAGTAGTAATTATAGAAAAGTGAGAAATGAGACGTGAGAAGTGAGTGGTGAAGAGTGAGATATGATAAGTGGGAACCTGAAGTAAGTAGAGAGAGAAACAAAAGCAAAAGGCGAGAAGTGAGAGAAGAGAATGAAAAGCGAAAAGCGAGATATTGAAAAATGAGAAATGTGTGGTAAGATATGAGACTGAAGGAATAAGAAAGAAGGAATAAAAAGAGAGAAGCAAGTAGGAAGAAGGAAGAAGGACGAAGAAAGAAGAAAGAACACATTTTTAACACATTTCATTCTTACTTCACATTGGGTCGCATGTAAGTGCTCACCGAGACCTAGCTTGACTAGAGGATTAATTCCATTTAATTGTTTGTTAACGGCAGCCCTTACTTTGCACGGTTCAATGTGCAAAAGCGATCCATAAAAAATGAAAAACGATCCGTAAATAACATCTGAATGTACCATAAATTCATAAAATAGTAAATGCTCCACAAAAATTATATTCCGGTCCATAAAACTTCAAATTTGCGCATTTTTTATCCTGACGGTGATTCATAATTTCAGTAATATGATCCATAATTTTGTTTATATGATCCATAATGCTTGGAAAGAAGGCCAATGAAACTATGTTAATTGATCTACACATTTTTTAAAATCTATGTATCATTTAGCAAAATTTATGGATCATATCACCAAAACTATGTTATGGATCAAATGGCCAGAATTATGGATCATATGACTAAAATTATAGATCATCATCACGATAAAAAATGCGCAAATTTGAAGTTTTATGGATAAAAATATAGTTTTTATGGATCATTTTCCAAAGATTAATAGATCATTTGTCATACGTTCATGGGAAAATAGCAAGAATTGTATTGTTTTTCTTGACCATGTTAATGGAACATATTTCCCTAATTATTGCTAAATTTTAGCTTAGTTATGGATCGAAAAATTATTCTTTATGGAATCTCCTAAACTATTTTATGGATTTATTGTAGCGTTTTATGGAACATTCAGATGTTATTTATGGTTTTTCATTTTTTATGGATCCGTCTTTATGCGTCTATAGGCAAAAGCATGTTTTGCCGTTCGATAACTCCTTCAGTGCGTACAGAGTCAATCGAAACAGTTCAAAAATCAATCGCTCACTCAGCATCGTCCTGATAATTGTTTCCAACGCGCATGCTTTTTGTCAAATTGCCGTCGGTCGATTTAATTCTGCAAATTTTGTTATGGTAATAAGATATATTCGCTTAAGAGTTGTCTTCATATTTCACACATAGAAACAGGGTTTTGAATAATTGTGTATTTCGTTAAGTCATCCTAATATTTGAGTTCTAAGTAACGTCCGATGCTAAAGTTATATGAGTTAAATAAATAGTCAGTAGTTTTTTCAATATAATCTGTTGTTGGAGAACGTATCATAATACAGTCAAACCTCCATGAGTCGATGTTCCATGACTCGATATCGACTCATGAAAGCAAATTATGCCATATAAAAAAATATTTTCTGGGCTACTGTGATGGTCCCTCTAAACAGCTTCCCAAGGATTTCCTATTCCACATCTCGATATTTCCATGAGTCGATGGTCCCTTCAATATCGACTCATGGAGGTTTGACTGTATAAAAAAGCAATTTTGGGAATTGCGTCGTCGAGCCATATGAGTTCAACCTATTGTAGCAAAGCCAGGGGATACAAGTGTTAGTAGGTTCGAAAAGTTCATTTCCCAATAAGTCAAACGTTTCACACGATGTCACTTCATCTCACCCTGTTCAATTCACCCATCACCTATCTGTCTCAGTCATTTTCTGTACCTCACGTTATTCAGTTTAAGTCTATAATATTTGCAAATCATGTTGCGTCAACTGTTAGTTCACTAAACTTCCATTCTTCCCCTCTAATACGGTAGGTATTATACCAATCTCCGAAGAGTTACCTACGCTGTACCTTGCCTTCGGAAATAAAAGTCCAACTTTAACTTTTCATACACAACAGAATACATAAACACATTTTTGGCTCAATAAATAGTTCAATGATAATATAAATATAAACAATGTTATTTCAAGTTACCTAGAGTTTAAAATTTTTATTAATTTTGAAGTGTTTGTAGAATGAATTTAAAAATCTCAACGATAATACACTCTACTAAAAGAAATCGGCCTGAGATCATTACGCTAATAGAGGCAGCGAATCTACTTAGTTTTTTACTACAAGTTACTGGTAATACTAATACAGCTACTGCTATTACTACGAAAAATATATTAACTATTAAGACAACTATCACTACTCCTAAGAGCTACAGCGGATGATAGTTATAAGTTATAAGGTTAGTAAAGGTTAGTTATAAGGTTAGTAAAGACTCGTACGGGGCCCAATCCGGCTCCTCTAATCTTACGCATAGTCTGCTGACGATAAAGGATGTGCCATTGTTCAATGCGCATATTAGGGGCGTGGAGCGTCAAGTTTCAAACGATTTTGTTTAGGTAATTAAGAATTGTTAATTAGTCAGCAATTGTATGTATGATTCACAATATAAAAATATGCATGTAATTGGAAAATTTTTATGGATCTAAAAAATATTAAATAATGCGAACGCAATACAAAGAACAAAATTTATTGTGAGTGAATTTAGTTTAACTCCATTAATTCGCGTTAGGGTAAATGATATATTTTGGACATGTACATATTTTGGACAAGCCTGTGCTTCTTCGATCAATTTTGGATAATGTGTAGGAACATTTTTATCGAAAGTATGATCATTGCATACTTTTACCTCAACTCTAGCGGCTCCTGATGAGAATTCACAAATCAACTATTATTTATCTTTAAAATTATCTAAAATGTAAAGCTATCTACCAAAGTGCCTGCTGGACGCCAGTATGCAGGAGAACATGCATTATAGGACTCTTCGTAACATGCACCTGAAACACGTTTAAATTGGTTCAAACGGCAATCTTGAGGTCCTGCGGCCAAAGTTTGATTGTAATTCAGATACTAACATATTCCAATCGCTTAATATGAACTTGAGACGGATGAAAAAGGAGTGACCAAAATGAAGTTATGTTTTTATTCATCAGACATTTATTGGTCACCCCATGTACAGTACATGGATGCACCATTAATTGCCAACTTTCAGGCTGTTTTCAATGATATCGATAAGATTGCGAAACAATGTTAATTTCTGGTTTAATATATGTAAGTTAAGCAAATCAATGCATTTAAATGAATGTGGATACGTGTAGGTAAGTCATACCATTGAGATCTGTAGGTGGCCATTTTTAAATTAGAAGAAAATGACTCTGTCCAAAATATATGCATTTTCCATGTCGAAATTAAATATTTGATGTCCAAAAAGAAAATATTTCAGTTCGCAGTATATCACAGTTTACACCTAGTAAACGTAATTTACTCAAAAATTGGGCAATGGAGACACAAACCTAATCATAGGTTATGAATTTGGATGAACCTAGTGGTTTTCAATTGTTTTATACTATTCAATCTCGATATATTTTCTAATGAATGTCCTGCGCTTGTCCAAGATACATCATTTACCCTATACCGATATATTTGACGAACCACCGTCGATCCCATCATCCATGGACAGGGGTAGTCAAAACACAATATGGACTAAAAACACGGAACTACACGAAAATGGAAGATAGCAGTCTATATGTCCAAATTATTAGTGCTGTAGTAGCGTTCAATTGACAATAGAGACTTATTCGCCGACAGCACTATCTGTGGGAAACACCGTGAGTTGGTTTGGGAACCATCTCCCCTATAATTATTCCAGAAAATTAAAAAAAAAAGTTCTACTATTCAAGTCGTTTAGTGAACGTTGGGCAAAACAACCACGATTTCAATTCATGTTATTCTTCTGTACCAAGTAATAAGTAGACTTAGCTTGTTAAGGTGAAAACTATCCCCTTTTTGCGAATAATCAATAAGCTATGAATAACTATCTTCAATTGAAGACATGCTACACGGCATTCGTAAAATCATTATGAGTACCCACAATCGTTCATACACCAGTTAGAATCAACTTCCTACAGCTCACGCGATGCAATTATAGAATTATATTTAGTTTGATTTCAATTGACCCAGATACAGGTAGAATGCGATCTATTGTTGATCGAAAAATTATGATTGGTAAGAAAACAATTTGCCAGTGCTTCTAAAATTATAATTTGTAAATTCACCTTCCTACTGGAACTTGGCCTGAATTCCATCTAACAAGCGTTTTTGAAGTGGTTATTTGAAAACTTTCAATGCCTGCCGTTGAACGATTTTTAGTTCTTTGTAGCAAGTGCAAAGGTATACTATGTATGTCCTAAAAGATAATATCTTTTAAAAAAATCTGACTTTGCAAAAAATGGAAAAAATGGACAATATTTAACCATGGCATAAAAAACGTGGGAACTCACAAAAATTCAACGATTCAAGTCCTTCGATGGCGCAGTACGTTTCCCTACGAATTTAGACTATATCAATGCACAGATCACGTCAGTTGTAAATTTGCGTAAAAGAAGTTGCAAACATCGTTTTTTTTTGTTATGAAAATATCAAGTGGTGGTTGCCTCCCATTTTCTGTAACACACAGTCAAGTGTCTTTTATGTCTAGTCTCTCGTATATGTACCTAGCCTTTCAGTGTAACTTTTAATCACAAAGCATGCAAAAATGCATTTCAAATTGTAAATTCAGTTACCTGGCAAGCCCATGGTGTCCTGATATACCAACCGTTCCTGGCTGTCTGTAGAATTTCATTACACAGGTACAACGCCACCCTTCGGTATCTATCTACCCATTCGTTTTCTAAGTTATTGACCTCACGTCAATGCTACTAGCCACAATATGACAGCAACAGCAGCAGCAGCTAACTAATGGTGTGAGAACGAAGCTAGAATAAAAGTAAGCAAAGGTGTAAACACAATTATTATGCCGAAGGTCGCCGCACACGTTTGCTCTATTTAGTTTCTAAGTGAAGTCCAAAACCAACACGAAAAGGGTAACGAAGGCAGCCAGACTTAGCAGTAGCATAGCTACTATAATAATAACTGGCCCAAAGTCAAACAACCGACTGGACTGACTGATGCGATGAATGACTTCCATCGCGATTGTGGGTCAATCGTATGCTGGGCTTGGCCGTTGGTATTGAATTTTGGGTTACTTGCGATAGATTTTCCTATCGACGGTGTGATTAACGGACGGAAAAGTAGTGCAAGTTCAATCGTTGTTGCTCACACAACTGCAGTCACTGTAGGCCAATCTATATCGATCTTTTGCTTAATGAATAGTAAATAAGCTAGTAAGCCTTTTCTATTTGTGGAATATGAATGGTTGAGTTGTGAATTTTGTCAGATTAGAACATTGCAAAACTGCAATACATAACCAAACAATTCATGTAATCGTTTAATGATTTCAGCTATAATTTTCGAAAAAAAAGGTAAGCCACTATACCACTGAGTTAGAGGTGTGCGCCGCCGCCAGGCCTACTGTGCAGCGTTGTTTTAATATTTTTGTGGAAATCAATGCTTAACTTGATTCCACATTAAAACCATAGAACGTGGACATCTCGTACCAACCGCTCCGTTTACAGTATTAATGAAAATATGATAATTTGTTGCGAGTGGCTGAGAGGATTAATCCATGGATCCACGACATCTTGGGATGGGGTTCAGTTTTAGTCTAGTACCCTGGCTTGTACACTGATGGACAAAAATATTCGTATGAATTTTTATATAAATGTTGTCCTTGTAAATTCCATACAATTTCTCATTGAAATTTTGAAAAGCATTCTGTAAGAACTTCATTCAAAATTGCGAAAACAATCTGAAACCTCGAGTAAATTTTGGCGAAAATCGGAAAAATTGTCCGTGCATATTCCGGAAAATTCCCCGAGGGAAATCTAAAGAACTTCCCATAAAAGTTTAAAAAATATATTACGAACATCTTCTTGGTGACATTTTCTGTAGAAGTTCTCAGGCATTTCAATTTGAAACCAATAAGGACTGTATCGAAAATAAGTTATCCACACTATTTTATTCAAATACAATCGGATGATTTTTTAAAAATAAAATTTGTCTAGCACTATATGTTCATGATGTTTGTTAAGTTTTATAAAAAAAAATATAATATTGAATAAATATTGCAGTCTTCCAACATTTATTAAAGCATTTTTCGTGCTGGTCACAAATTGCCTCGTTTTATAACATGATTACTTTCTGGTACAAATTCTGGTAACTTGATTTTGTTTTTCTTCCTTTTTCGACAGGTTAGCGAACGTGTAGTATTCCCCAAGCTTGTTGACCATGAATTTTTACCTTTGAGGTGGATAGCGTAACGCTTGGAAAAATTATCCATCTCGATGCCCTTCTTACGGAGCCATGTGTCCGAAACTCGAATTTCAATATCACTTTCAATTTGCGATACATCGGAAAAAACAAATTTTCAACAAACAAACAAACTCTGATTTGAAACTTAACATATGAATACATTAAATGCAGGGTAAATCAAACCAATACCTTCATAACTGCCGTAATCTGAAAAAGTGACGTATACGCCATTTTCCAAAAATGGTTTTAACGAGTACTACTCATCGAGCTCTTTAACAGAAAAATGAAAAACATGCATGTTGTAAAATGGCGGTTACGTCACTTTTCCAGATTACGGCAGATAAGCTTCTGAGTAGTAACACTGTGAAAGTGGATAACTTATTTTCGATACAGTCCTTAGAATATCTCGTTGACAGTTTTAACAGATAAGAGCTGTTTGACCGAAAGACACAAAGCCGAAAGTTGTTTGGCCGAGTACATATGTCATTTAACCGATCAAACCATTAGGACGTAACCCATATGGCCAAAAGTCAATTGGTCAAAAAAGACATACACAGGGGTCGATTTTTACGCGGTTCATTTTTGGTTATTTCTGTCCTTTCGATTTATTAAAACATTGAACTGACCTCACGAAAATAATTACAAAAAATTAAGAAAAATCATGTGGAATTCGGAAGGCTGTAGATATTGAGGTAGACCAAGAAATTAAAAAAATCTACCGGGGAAAAGCGTCCCCAAATGACTTTTTCAGTCAATCTCATAAGATGATCACGCAACAATTTCAATTATGACTTCGGCGCATATGATTTCCTTCAGTTAAACTGGTTGGCATTCTCTATCGCGTTTCGCAACAACTGACGTAGCTGTATCCTCATTCTACGACAAACTGCACTCGATTTGCAACGATTTCGTGCCACGATCAAGACAAAAAAAAATGGCTCAAACTCCAACAATCCTTGGTGGACGCCTTAGCTGCAACATCTTTGCTATCCCGACATCGTTTCTTTCTAACAAAAACTGAAGGTTTCTCCTTCCCTGAGTGGAAAGTCGGTTCTCTTGTCTACATATGAAAACTACATAACCACAATACAAGCAAGTGTTAAACTTAATCCATGATGTTTCTGGGATTTTGTGAGGAAAGAAAAATCTTCTGTTCGCATTCCACACAATGTTAGCTATAAAGAGAATCAAGCTCGATCAAACGTGGAAACTGCTAACTTGTTTGCGACGTTCTTTGAAAGCGTATTCAGTATAGATAGTAGAATCTATAGATGAGCGAAAGCATGGCTGAGTCGATTTTTTTGCCCGTGCACACGCGCATATGACGTCACAGCCCTTAACGTTTCCATTGAAATCATGACGTCATGCTCGTTTGGAGACACGTTTGACAGTTCGTTTGGAGACAGTGGATTTATCTTCGCTCATCTATATATTCCACTATCTATAGTATTCAGCAATGCGTCGGCGATACCACGTACCGTGGTTAATCAAATTTCGGACACACTCAAACTTCGGACGCTTCCATTCGTATGGGAAATTTCCTGAAATATTTCATCGAAATGTTTCGTCAAGCTGGATCGGAAGGACTAATAGTTTTAGCTTGTTTTAGTATAGTAACATTATAATAAGACATGTTAAAACAATATGATGAAATGATCAAAAGACAGTCTGAGCTGTCAGTGAGAATTGTTTTCAATTTTGCTTCCCGGTACTGAGTAATCAGGTGTCCGAAGTTTGAATCTTTGTGTCCGAAATATGAATTCAACCCCGCCGGTGGCTATTCGAAAAAGCTATTCATCATCGGTTACTTGAGTCTGCCGAAAATCTCAACATCTTGCTCGAGGAACAGTTTGGTTTCCGACGCGGTCGGTCAACTGTACACCAACTGACCCGAGTTACCAAAGTCCTCAGACGGAACAAGTTTGTCTCGAAAACATCCGCCATGGCCTTACTCGATGTCGAGAAGGCATTTGACAATGTATGGCATGATGGTCTGGTGTACAAACTACAACGCTACAATCTTCCCAGCTATCTGGTGAAAATCATCAACAATTACCTGTCGGCAAGGACATTCCGGGTCTCAATCAGCGGAGCGAGTTCCAATGCGCACAACATCGTCGCAGGCGTTCCCCAGGGCAGTATCCTCGGGCCCCTGCTTTTCAATCTGTTCACCTCCGACATGCCAGAACCTCCAGAAGGCGGCATTCTGTCTCTGTTCGCAGATGACACATCCATCGTCTACAACGGTAGAGTGATCAGAGCGCCAGTGGCAAAACTCCAACGAGGCCTGGATGCCCTGACAGAGTACCTCACCAGCTGGAAGATCTGTATCAACGCGGCGAAGACCCAGGTCATCATTTTCCCCACTCCAAATCCCTAAACTTGTTCCGCCTGGGGACTGTAAAATCATCCTCAATGGCACGACTGTGGAATGGGCCAATGAGGCCGGCTACCTTGGCTTGACCCTCGACAGCAAGCTTATTTTCAGGCAACAGGTTGACAAAACGGTGACAAAGTGTAACGTCTTGTTGAAACTACTGTACCCTTTGATCAACCGCCGGTCGTCATTGTCCCTGAAAAATAAGCTTGCTGTCTACAAGCAAATCATCCTCCTGTGATCGAATATGGCATGCCGGTCTGGGAGAGCTGCGCTAAAACCCACCACCTCAAACTTCAACGGGTCCAAAACAAATTCCTGAGGATGATCCTCAACACCCCTCCCAGGACAAGAACATCCGAGGTCCACCGTCTGGCCGGAATAAAAACCTTACATGAACGCTTTGGTGAGTGTAAAGAAAAGTTTAGGGTCCGTTGCTTGCATTCGGATCAGGCTCCAATTAGGGCGCTAGTTCCAATCTAGGTTATCAAATTTTTTTATTGTAAATATTAGTGTACATAGTAGTTAGGTTATCAAATTTAAAAAAAAACACACCAGCGCCTCCTAAAGGCCGTCATTATATATCATATTAACACTTAAATAACAATGTAAACATAAAAATTTAAAATTGAAGTTGGAGGGCCAAGCCGGCCGAGCACTGTACATGTAGAAAAATAATAATTGTAGAACAGAAAATGATTAAATAAAGAAGAATTTTACTACTACTACCCCGCCTGTTAGAGAAACTTAGCTGGGGACTTTTCGTCTGCCCCTTTTCGTGACCTCAGGGTCGTTTTTCTTAAAGCTATTGGGAGAAATTGGAGGGGTGATGGCGGAAATGCTTCCCTAAACAAGCCGAAGTGAATGAAACGATAGCAAGTAGAAAGGAATAGTCTATATAAAATAAATTTAATCACTAGGATAGTTAGTTTTTCAAAGATTCATTTTAATTCGGATTAGCTTCCGTTGTAGGTTTTTATATAATTTTAGTGTTGGATAAGGAGATTTAAATTTGCACTTTACCGTAACATTGCTGACAGGTGGTATCCGTGCGACGGGTCAGCGGCCAACGATAGGTAACGTCGGAGACCAGCTGATCGATGGTCAGATCCTCTAGACGGAACAGCAGGTGGTCGTTTCCCTTAACTTTTCGCTTTCTCCGACAAGCGGGCCGGCGTTCATGCTGGAGCTCGGGGTCTCCATCGCTGTGTACCGCATGGTTGATGGGCCAGCCGCCGAATGTCGTTTTCCCTCTGAGATGTCGGTAGTGGAAAAAGGCGTACCGCCGGGGTCTAACTAATTTCGGCTGGCTTCACGAACGTCCTCGGAAAGCTGGTGCTTGGTATTAACCGGATCAAAAGCCACACGATTTTCTTCGAAGGTTTCACTTCCGCGGCAAAATGGCGTACGAGCCGGGAGACAGCTGGATCTCGATGACTTGTCACACGTCCTCGTGGAAACTAATGATCGGTATTAACCGATAGCGTCACACAATTCACCACAAAGTTACAGGGTTTTACAGACGGGGACTTTCCGGAACTCACAGAACTTGCCACCGGCACAATGGCCACCCGAGAAAATCCGCGCACTGGGGAAGAAATCTACTTTTAGCGGTTAGCTAATAACACGTCAGGTGCTGTTGGCTTTCACCTTGCAAAAGATTGATCTTCCTCCTCTCCGTTGGTTTTTTTTCGTCTTCTTTCGACCCTTCGCAGCTACAGAGCGAGCGTGTTGACAGCTGTCAGCTGTCAGGTGCGGTTGATGGTGGTAGTGCGTTACAGTGCGTTACGAAAGGAGTGGGTAAAACGGGACTAGGGTTGTTTATTGTTTGGACAGGATAAGTTTTCGATATGTTTATTTTTCAGTTCTTTTCTGTTCCATCAAATTCATTAGTGTTCTAAATTCAGATTCATTGAACTATCCTTAAAAAATAGAAGAAATATGAATCAAATATGTACAAACTATTTACAACGAAATGAAACCTTTTTAGCAGGTTACATTCATCCCCCACTTCGGATAAAAAAAAAACTTGTTTTTTTTTTTTTGGAAGCAAGAGGTGGTTCTGTTCCGATGGCTCTCTTTTGATTGAGTGGTGAAATGATTTTGCGGAATGATTTGTCCGTTCTAATGAGAGGAGCTCTTTTCCGCGAAATCACCTACCACTTATTCATAGAGTCTGGCCACCCAACCAGAAAGGACGTACTTGGACATGGTAGCTCTCTTTTTACTGAATGGTAAATAGATTTGGCGGAATGATTTGTCCGTTCTTATGAGAGGAACTCTTTTCCGCGAAATCACAAACCATTCAGCAATAGGGTTTCACCACCAGAATGGATTACGTAGTCGGGAGGCGGTAACTCTCTTTTACCGAAGGGGGATCAGATTTCGCGGAATGATTTGTCCGTTCTTATGAGAGGAACTCTTTTCCGCGAAATTCCACACCATTCCGTAATAGAGTCTGGCCACCCAACCAGAAAGGACGTACTTGGACATGGTAGCTCTCTTTTTACTGAATGGTAAATAGATTTGGCGGAATGATTTGTCCGTTCTTATGAGAGGAACTCTTTCCGCGAAATCACAAACCATTCAGCAATAGGGTTTCACCACCAGAATGGATTACGTAGTCGGGAGGCGGTAACTCTCTTTACCGAAGGGGATCAGATTTCGCGGAATGATTTGTCCGTTCTTCTGAGAGGAACTCTTTTCCGCGAAATTCCACACCATTCCGTAATAGAGTCTAGTTACCTGGCTGGAAGGGATATTGGTTCTACGAAAAGAATAGCTCTCTTTTAATTTAGCGGTGGACTGATTTGGTGCAATGATTTGTCCGTTCTGATGAGAGGAGCTCTGTTACACCAAACCACAAACCGTTTAATTATAGAGTCTGGCTACGAAAGGAATAGGTCTTGGTCAGGAGTTCTCGCTATTGCAGCTCTCTTTTGGTTACGAGTCGACTAGATCTGGTGGAATGATTTGTCCGTTCTAATGAGAGGAACTCTTTTCCACCAGATCACTTAACTCTCAACCATAGAGTCTGGCTACTCAGCTAGTGAACGAAATGAATCAAAATAATATGCATCACCGGGGATCATGGCCTTCCGGTATAAGGGTTCGTCAGAAAAAAGCAGGTCCAACCTCTCGAAATCAAATCTTTAGAAATATTAAGCTTTTATGTACCTAATTGATACTTTTATTGTAAATTTAACTTAAGCTAGGAAGAGAAAAATAAGTATTCTAGAAACCTCTTCATTATATTTAATCATCACCGAAGTGAAATTCGGGATTTAAAAAAAAACTCTCACACTTTCATTCATTCCCCCACCTTTCAGACAATTTTCATTCACACCTTCCATTCACATGGTTGTCTGGCTAAAAACTATCCTACCAAGAACAACACATTCGCACCCACCAGTTATCGACTATTGTATTAATTCTATTGCCCTTATAATAAATTTAAGAAGGTCTAGCGTTCTCGCTAGACTCATTCGATCGTAGGTATCATTCGATCGACGAAATTTACCACCTGGGAGGCGTTACTATTTTAGTAAACAATCGCCTTAAATGTGACACTGGCAACGCCAGCGGTTGTCACTAAAGAAGAAAACGAGATGAATGAGAGGAAGAGGCATCATATGATGTGTATCAGGAGGAAACAACCATTGAAACTCTGACGACGACGAGAACCGAGAAGCATGAATGACGTACATTTTTTTTTTAATTTGTTTTATTTGTTTTTCTCCGGTGAGAGGCAATTTACCGAATTTTCAATAGTCCTTCTAGGGGAATTGAGTTGGGAAGAGAAAGGAAACAGATGTTCCTACCGGCAGATTCTACACTACCCTGGTTTCAGGTGAACGGCTGGCCAGATTCCTAAGTTTTTCCCGCTTAGGTCCTCCAGCTCATAGGAGGATGAGCCGATTTTAGCTTTCACCCGGCAGGGTAGATATTGCCGGCCAAGTTTGGCATTGTAATTTTCGACGGCCGAAGACTGCTTCATGTTCTTCCGGTAGACTAACTGTCCTACCGCAAAGGACTTGGCGAACGTACGGTTACGCAGATTGTAACGGCTTCGGGAAACGTCGTGAGATTTTTCGAGATTTTTCCGAACGATCTCGTGAATGTTCGTGAACATCTGTTTGCGTCTTTCCACTTTCTCTTCCGCGGATAATTCGTCTCCGTGACGAGATAGACGGTGGTCGGACCCCTGCTCCGATAGCTCTTGTCCGTGGGTAATGAAATATGGAGTGAACCCGGTCGAGGCGTGGATACTGGTGTTGAGCATAAGCTCAATTTCGGGCACTTTCGTATCCCATACACGCTGGTCTTCCTGGACATAAGTGCGTATGGCCGCGTTTATTGTCCGGTTGACGCGCTCGACCGGATTCGATTGTGAATGGTAGCGGGAGTTCAGCCAGTGTGTGATTTTGAAGTGGTCTAATAATTCTTTGAAGTCCTTTGAAGTGAAAGTACTGCCATTGTCGGTGATAATGGTTTCAGGGACAGAATTCCGGTAGAACCACTGATTCTTCGAAACCACACAAGGCTGAACTATCCAGCTTTTTCATCGGGTGAATCATTACCCACTTCGAGAAATAGTCACAAATCACTAAAATGTGCTGATTTCCCTTCCGGCTCCGTGGCAACGGACCAACAAAATCCATCGAAATGATTTGCCACGGCCGGGACGCACAGCGCATTTTCCCCATTTCCGGGGTTGTTTGGACGTAAGACGGCTTGACCTCCTTGCAGGTGGAACAAGCGTGAATATATGCCCTGACGTCCTTGGCCATCTTGGGCCAATAATAGCGCTGTTGGACACGAGCTATTGTTTTGTCAAACCCAGGATGGAAGTGCTCATCGTGAGCTTGCCTCAAAACCTCGGCGACATCATCGGCTGGAACTACTTGCTTCCATTCGAATCGCGAGTCGAAAGGTACATTCCGGGCAGTGACGAACTTGTACAGCCTGCCGTCTTCGACCTTGAAGTCGACGAAGTCGTCAGGGCGGCTGCTGACCTTATCCATCAAGGAGGCGTACCACGGGGAAGTCGGTGAATCTTGGACTAACGCTATGCTTCTCGACAATGCATCCGGGACGACATTTTCCTTGCCTTTCCGGTGCACTACGGTCATGTCGAACTGCTGAAAGTCCAAGCTCCACCGACTACACCGGGACCCAACCTTCCACTTCGTCTTTAGGATGTGGGTCAACGCCGACGAATCCGTCACTAAGGTGAAGTGGTAACCTTCAATGTACCCCCGAAACGCTTCGATGGAGAGCAAGGCGGCTAGAGCTTCCTTCTCGGCAGCGTGGTAGTTCTTTTGAGGAGTGGTGAGCTTCCTAGAAAAATAGGAAATTACCCGCTCACCCTCCTCCTGCTGCTGGGTAAGCACTCCCGCAACAGCGACATCGCTGGCATCCGTCTGGATGACGAACTCCCGAGAGAAGTCGGGACTTCCCAGAATCGGAGCGGCGATCAGCTGCTCTTTCATCTGGCAGAAAGCTCTCTCCGCGGCTGGATTCCAGCCGATGACCTTGGATTTGGACTTGAGGAGGTCCGACAGGGGCCCGCAAGTCTCACTGAAGTTCGGGATGAACCGGCGGTAGTAATTTGCCATTCCTAGGAATCTCCTGAGCTTGGTGATCGTGGTCGGTCTCTCGTACTCGACGATTGGACGGATCTTGTCCGGATTTCCACGCAGACCTTCCGAGCTCAAGAGATATCCTAGGAAGGAAATCTCCGGCACCTGAACTGAGACTTCTCAAGTTAATCATAAGGTTGGCTCTGTTCAGTCGACGCGCAATTTCACGAAGCAACTGAACGTGATGCTCAAATGTCTCCGTTACCACGACGATATCGTCGAGGTAGACGAAGATAGGGTTCCAGCACACCGTGGCCCAAAACTCGGTCCATCAGTCTTGCCAGCGTAGCAGGACTGTTGACAAGACCAAAGGGCATCCGGGTGTACTGGAACAACCCCTTACCTTGCACACTGAAGGCCGTATACTTCCTCGAGGACTTCTCCAGCGGAACTTGCAGGAAGGCCTCCGACAAGTCTATGGTGGATAGGTATTTCGCCCTCGGAAGTTGGCCTAGGATTCGACAGGGGTGCGGCAAGTGGTAAGCATCACGAACAGTACGTTCGTTAATCTTACGCGCGTCCAAACAGAGCCGAACCTTATGAGGCTTGACGACTGGTACGCAGTTCAGCGACCAATCAGAGTTGCTGGGTTCAATTATGCCAGCGTCCAACAATCTCTGTAGTTCTACAGCCACCAGACCTTGTGTCTTGGGGGACATGACGTATGGGAACTGTCGAACGGGCGGTTTTCTCCGCCACTCTTCACTGAGTTCGATTTTGTGTTCCGCCAACGGAGTGGTTGACAATCGTCCGGGGCGGGCTGCTATAAACAGCGTTTTGGTCTGCTCTATGGTCTGCTGCTCGGTAGCAGTCAGAACAGTCGGAGACGGTGGTGACTCGCGGCTCATTTCTTCCTCTGAGTTCTCCAGCATGGCGCAATCAGTGATTGTGGGCTGGATACTGAAGGTCTTCCAGAAATCCATGCCACAGATGCAGCTGATGGCCAGGTTAGGAACTACCAGAGTTGGAACAACCTTGACCGTACCGTTCCATGAAAAAGGTAAATAAATTCGTCCGCGGACATTGAGCGCTTCTCCGCTTGCTGTGCGTAGGCGGACGGGATCCCGAAGTGGAAATAACCGCTTCGGTTTGAGTGAATTGAAGACGCTATCATTGATCAGGGTAAGATTACTACCGCTGTCAAGAAGAGCGCGAAAGTTTACACCGTAAACTTGTACAGAAGTGTATGGACGATTATCGTTGGGGAATGGATATGAAATGGTGAACGAAGCCGGAGATACCTGGTACAGATCATCCGAAGCCGGCTCGAAACAAGCGGGAGGTTTTACGCCTAGAAGTTTTGGTTCAGCGGCCGGCGGTTTTGGCTCGCTGCGATGGCGTTTTTTACGCAGTACGGACAATTGTTGGACGGATAGCCTCGGAATCCACAGTTCTCGCACAGTACTCCTTTCGGAAGTCGGCATTGGTCCATCCGATGCCCAAACTTGCCGCAATTGAAGCAGTGGCGACTGGAGAGAGGCTGATGGGACTCGATCATGTCTTCGAGTGTCGCGTGCGACCGAGTTGGCCCACGGGGACCAGCGGTTCCACCTTGGGAACCCTTTTGTTGCTGGTTCGATTGCGAAAAGGAGTGGCCGGATTGGGACGCCGGCTGAGACGAGCGTTGCTTGCTCGCTTGCTTCTCCTTTTTCGGTTTAGGGCTCTCAGAATATTCTACCGCATTCACCGACTTCTCCGGTCCAAAGACCTTATTGTACACGGAGAAGTTAACAGCGTCTATCTTCTGACCGGCAGACACCAATGTCTGAAGGTCGGCGATAGGAAGGAAATTCAGCTGTTTTTTATAATCGATCCGGACATTCTGCATCAGAATTTGAATCTTTTCATGTTCCGGAATGGGAACACTCATAGTTCCGAACAGTTCCTCCATACTGTGGTAGTACTGGAGAAACGTCTCGTTCCGCAACTGGTGACGCTGATAAACCTTCATTTTTATCATGGTATCTAGATCGGGGTGCATGAATGTCCTCCTGAGCTCTAGAACCAGGTGCTGCCAATTCAACAGGCGACCGGCAGCCCGCATGGTCATATACCACTGCAAGGCCGGTCCCTTGAAAAGGTGAATCGCTGAATCGAATAGCTCGACTTCTGAGGCATGCTCAGATACGGCCATGGCATGGACCATTCCAAGGAACTGGTTCAACTTCAACCCTTGATCCTCGCCATCGTATTTGGAAATTGTCCACTTGGACACAGGTAAGCTGTGACGCCCCTGATTACCCGACAGCCTTGCACTGTAGGGAGTGAAAGATGGGTTGGCGTAAGGAAATGAAGTTGAGGGAGCAGTTCCCGTCCATGGATTGGTCGATTGAGTATTTCTCAAAGTCGGATTCTGAGACCACGAAGGGTTCGTACAGGCACTGCTCAGTGCCGGATTTCCGAGCCAGGATTGAAACTCGGCGTGCTATTCACAGCCGAATGGACTGACCACGGCATTGAAACCGACGCCGCACCTATGGCTGGATTTCCGAGCCACGAACTAGTAGCGGAGGAGCTACTGAAAGGCTGAATACTCGAAGCCTTCTGAAGGTGGTCCTGCCACGAGGTAGAACACTGAGGCAGTGCTGACGAATAGCTCTGAGGAAGCGAGAATGTGACACTAGTACCCGGTCTTGAGTGAGAAGCCACCGTATGGGCTTGTGGAATTCGTAGAATAGGCGGAACTGTAAGCATAATGCTCGGTAGATGGCACCGATTTACCGGAACGCGAAACGTTGGTATTGTTCAAGTCCTCAGAGACTTGAAGATGAGCTGAATAGGGAGTGAACGGAGGTTTAATCATCGGAATACTAGGTACCTGGCTGTACCTTCGATATATTCGGCTGGGTTCCAGTCGGAACGCCGGATATATACAATACAGAACTCTCATCCCGTTGCTTATCTCGTCTATCCAGCTCTGCTTCAAGCTCTTTAATCCTCGCCATCAACGAGTTCACACATACGGCACGTTCAAGTTGGGAACTCGCAGAATTACTTTCTGCCGGCACGGTTCCCTTAGGAATAGCCCCGGTACCAGTCACTGGAGTGGGTAAAACAGGAGGTGCAGCATAGCCCTCTGCACTGAACAGATCCACCAAAGAATGGTCCTCCGGATCCTCTCTGTTTTCCCCTCTTGGTTCCTCAGAACCCCCATAAAAGTTATTCAATAAAAGTTTCACCACGTCTATCAACATTGCTTTTAAAAAGTTTTCCGCTTCTCCCAATTCCCTAGCATTGTTAACTAGAAGGACAATTCGGTGGCCAAAATGCAGCAACCTTGCTTGCCCTCTCACCTTGAGAATCTTATCATTCTCCTTCAGACCTTCTACGATCTCGTCAAAATTCCGTCGGCAAAACTGAATTGTTTCCTCCCAATCCACATCAAGTGCTACCTCGATCGTTTTCTGATTTTCTTTCTCGTTTTTTAAATGATCTCGAAGGCTTCTCCGCCTTCGAGAATAGGTGGGATCGTCGCGGATCACTATCGATCGAATATTGAGCTCAAATTCGAGCTCATAGGGCATTAAATGGTCCACCCTTAAGGAGTGGTACCATTCTAGAATTTTGTCGACTGCCTGGGAATAATCCATCAGTGCTTCGGCCATTTTCGAAACCGAAAATGCTTTAAAAATATATTAAATGCGTAAAATATATACAATAAATTCTACCAAATAATCTAAACCTACAAAATTTACCCCTAATTAGCGATTATTCTCAAAAAATGTGAGAAAAAGAAGCTAAAATAAAAAAGAAGGCTAAATTCAAGCCTATGCTGTCGCATAAATTATGCGACCAAGGAGAAATTAGCATAAACCTATGCTATTTCCCTAAGCTAAACCCTATACGAAATTATAGAAATAGAAATTTACCAATTTTGAAGCACTGTGTAATGAAAATTAGTAGCTAAGAATCACTTATTATAAGCTTAATTATTTACAATGTATCAATGTATAATAGATTAAATTTCTAAAGTCGATTGAAAGGCGACAATTATAAAGATTTCTCATCATCCGAACCCATACCAGAAAATGAACATTTGATGAATGCAATAATTATAATGAATACAAACCTTTTCACTTTATAAGAACAATTGGAATAAAGGATTCCAATTCCTCCCGGAGCTTACTTGAAAAGGGTTCCACTTTAGGGTTAAAGTGGAAACCTTTTCTTTTAATTTTCTTTTGCGTTGAGCGCCAATTGTTAGAGAAACTTAGCTGGGGACTTTTCGTCTGCCCCTTTTCGTGACCTCAGGGTCGTTTTTCTTAAAGCTATTGGGAGAAATTGGAGGGGTGATGGCGGAAATGCTTCCCTAAACAAGCCGAAGTGAATGAAACGATAGCAAGTAGAAAGGAATAGTCTATATAAAATAAATTTAATCACTAGGATAGTTAGTTTTTCAAAGATTCATTTTAATTCGGATTAGCTTCCGTTGTAGGTTTTTATATAATTTTAGTGTTGGATAAGGAGATTTAAATTTGCACTTTACTGTAAGATTGCTGACAGGTGGTATCCGTGCGACGGGGCAGCGGCCAATGATAGGTATCGTCGGAGACCAGCTGATCGATGGTTAGATCCTCTAGACGGAACAGCAGGTGGTCGTTTCTTAACTTTTCGCTTTCTCCGACAAGCGTGCCGGCGTTCTTGCTGTTGCTCGGGGTCGCCATCGCGGTGTACCGCATGGTTGATGGGCCAGCCGCCGAATGTCGTTTTCCCTCTGAGATGTCGGTAGTGGAAAAGGCGTACCGCCGGGGTCTAACTAATTTCGGCTGGCTTCACGAACGTCCTCGGAAAGCTGGTGCTTGGTATTAACCGGATCAAAAGCCACACGATTTTCTTCGAAGGTTTCACTTCCGCGGCAAAATGGCGTACGAGCCGGGAGACAGCTGGATCTCGATGACTTGTCACACGTCCTCGTGGAAACTAATGATCGGTATTAACCGATAGCGTCACACAATTCACCACAAAGTTACAGGGTTTTACAGACGGGGATTTTCCGGAACTCACTGAACTTGCCACCGGCACAATGGCCACCCGAGAAAATCCGCGCACTGGGGAAGAAAAATACTTTTAGCGGTTAGCTAAAAAACACGTCAGGTGCTGTTGGCTGTCACCTTGCAAGAGATCGATCTTCCTCCTGTCTGTTGGTTTTTTTCGTCTTCTTTCGACCCTTCGCAGCTACAGAGCGAGCGTGCTGACAGCTGTCAGCTGTCAGGTGCGGTTGATGGTGGTAGTGCGTTACAATGCGTTACGAAAGGAGTGGGTAAAACGGGACTAGGGTTGTTTATTGTTTGGACAGGATAAGTTTTCGATATGTTTATTTTTCAGTTCTTTTCTGTTCCATCAAATTCATTAGTGTTCTAAATTCAGATTCATTGAACTATCCTTAAAAAATAGAAGAAATATGAATCAAATATGTACAAACTATTTACAACGAAATGAAACCTTTTTAGCAGGTTACATTCGCCCCACGTTGGGCGCCAATTGTTAGAGAAACTTAGCTGGGGACTTTTCGTCTGCCCCTTTTCGTGACCTCAGGGTCGTTTTTCTTAAAGCTATTGGGAGAAATTGGAGGGGTGATGGCGGAAATGCTTCCCTAAACAAGCCGAAGTGAATGAAACGATAGCAAGTAGAAAGGAATAGTCTATATAAAATAAATTTAATCACTAGGATAGTTAGTTTTTCAAAGATTCATTTTAATTCGGATTAGCTTCCGTTGTAGGTTTTTATATAATTTTAGTGTTGGATAAGGAGATTTAAATTTGCACTTTACCGTAACATTGCTGACAGGTGGTATCCGTGCGACGGGTCAGCGGCCAACGATAGGTAACGTCGGAGACCAGCTGATCGATGGTCAGATCCTCTAGACGGAACAGCAGGTGGTCGTTTCCCTTAACTTTTCGCTTTCTCCGACAAGCGGGCCGGCGTTCATGCTGGAGCTCGGGGTCTCCATCGCTGTGTACCGCATGGTTGATGGGCCAGCCGCCGAATGTCGTTTTCCCTCTGAGATGTCGGTAGTGGAAAAAGGCGTACCGCCGGGGTCTAACTAATTTCGGCTGGCTTCACGAACGTCCTCGGAAAGCTGGTGCTTGGTATTAACCGGATCAAAAGCCACACGATTTTCTTCGAAGGTTTCACTTCCGCGGCAAAATGGCGTACGAGCCGGGAGACAGCTGGATCTCGATGACTTGTCACACGTCCTCGTGGAAACTAATGATCGGTATTAACCGATAGCGTCACACAATTCACCACAAAGTTACAGGGTTTTACAGACGGGGACTTTCCGGAACTCACAGAACTTGCCACCGGCACAATGGCCACCCGAGAAAATCCGCGCACTGGGGAAGAAAAGTACTTTTTGCGGTTAACTAAAAAAACACGTCAGGTGCTGTTGGCTGTCACCTTGCAAGAGATCGATCTTCCTCCCGTCCGTTGGTTTTTTTTTCGTCTTCTTTCGACCCTTCGCAGCTACAGAGCGAGTGTGTTGACAGCTGTCAGCTGTCAGGTGCGGTTAATGGTGGTAGTGCGTTACAGTGCGTTACGAAAGGAGTGGGTAAAACGGGACTAGGGTTGTTTATTGTTTGGACAGGATAAGTTTTCGATATGTTTATTTTTCAGTTCTTTTCTGTTCCATCAAATTCATTAGTGTTCTAAATTCAGATTCATTGAACTATCCTTAAAAAATAGAAGAAATATGAATCAAATATGTACAAACTATTTACAACGAAATGAAACCTTTTTAGCAGGTTACACGCCGGTGTCCGAGGTTTGAATCGAACACAAGCCGGACATTTTCATAAAATGCAAACATTCTTCGCAATATCTTGCACATATTAAATACATAATTCAAAGATGCGTTCTATACTTAGTGATTGCAATGGTGATTTGAACGTTGTAAATTGAAATGTGAGTAAACAGGATGATTGTATATCAGAAAGTGCTTAAGCGTCCGAAGTTTGAGTTTGCACGGTACACACTAAGTTTTTCTTTTTCGAGCTCGGCAAAATCGCGAACCGCTGTAACTCAGCAAATTTTGAAACTGAATTTCGGCAGAAATTTTCGTTTATTACTGATTCTCAGTTAAATGTTTACTGTATCTCAGTAGTCATTTCCACTGAAATCTCGGCAAGAATCATGTTTGCTGAAACTCGGCGGTACCCATCTCGGGAAAATAAACAAAAAGTGCTGAGATCTCGGCAGAAAAAAAATAAGTGTGTAGCGAGCTTCATCGAACACGTTGGAATAACATGGACATGCTTCAAAATTCATGATGTAATTGAAGGAACTAACCCTGCCTTACTCAAACAGGTTCTTTTGAATACCCCCCCTCGGAGGCTTAGAAATTCATAACTACTAGTTATTACATATCATCGGACGGATTACAACTATAACAATCCGCTGGACGTTTGCCTCAGATCATTCAACGTCATAAGCAATTAATTTAATTTCAACGAATCCAAAGATGCCTTTAAAAACCAAATCAGTAAAATGGAGTAAATAAGAAATAATATTATAGTTAAGTTCAGCCTGTATGATTTGGTCTTTCAAAGACAATGTAAACAAATAAATAAATAAGCTGTTAAATGATCTTTTGGTGAAAACTACTTTATCGACCAAATTACCAGTATGTCCTTTTTGGTCGTATGTCGCTTTCAGTCAAATAACATTTCCAACAACTATTTTTGACCTGTTAATCGGGGTCCGCCTTAGCCATGCGGTGAGATGCGCGGCTACAAAGCAAAACCATGCTGCCGGTGGCTGGGTTCGACTATCGATCCGGTCTAGGGCATTTTCGAGTTGTAAATTTTCTCGACTTCTCTGGGCATAACAGTATCATCGTGTTAGCCTAATGATATACAAATGCAAAAATGGTAACTTGGCTTAGAAACCTCGCAGTTAATAACCGTAAAGATACTTAATAAACACCAAGTTGCGAGGTGGCAATGTCCTAGTGGGGGATGTAATGCCAATGAAGAAGATGACGAAGAAGAAGCGTTTCGGTTGAATCAAATTCAGCTAGATGATTTTCAGCTTATCGTGTTCAAGTGGCTCTCGTACAAATAGCTTTCCACCAAAAGACTGTCGGCCAAACGGCGGGAAGAGCCGCTTGGCCGAAATCCATTTGTTAGAATATGTAATTTGGCCGAACAACACTTTAGGCCAAAACCCATCTGGCTGAAAATATCATTTGATGATGATGATGATACTACCATCTATTGTAGCAAGGCACCTGCCGATAGCACTGGCCATATCTGACAAACGATTCGATCATGATTATACTACTGTTTGTATTTCATCAGACTCCTGTATGAAGGGCCAAAAATGGGTGGGGTGGTTCCATAAGCAGAGACACTTATGCGAATCCACGGGATGAATAGAGAATCTCCTTCCAGAAGAAAGTTCGTACATACAATATTATAATCTAGCCCTCGTTTCCCAGATTGACCCAATAGATGGGGAGAAGAGCCCGCCCTTTATCCACGAGATGTTAACAGTAGGAAGTTGGCGATTCCACTCTTCCTACCCAAATCGCTTCAATCGGGTGCCCTGATGGTTTTTTTATGGCATATAATCATATAGTTTCAACAAAATTTGGTAAATATATATAATGGAATTCTCTCACCAAGTTTCAATTCCATGTCTGGCTGAAAATATCATTTGGCCGAAAAAGTCGCTTGGCAGAATTGATTATTTGGTAAAAACGATCAATTGCCTGAAAATATCATTTGGTTAAAATCGACATACGAACAAAAATGTCGTTTTGACAAACCGGGTTTTTGGCCGAAAAAGTAATTTAGTCGGATAGGTCATTTGGTCGAAATGGTCGTTTGGCAGAGAGTGACATGTGGCCGAAAATGTCATGACCCGTTTGGCCAAAACACATTATCAGTAAAACGGCCTTTTCTGCCAAATCAAACTGTTCGACCATTTAGGTCAAACGACCTTTTAACGCTATTTCAGCCAAATTACCAGGTCGGGTCCATGTCGCTTTCGCTCAAACATTTTCTGTCAAATCGCTTTCGACCTAATAGTCATTCCAGCCAAGGTTAAATTAGGCCAGCTGACTTTCGGTTAAACGTGTTGTCAAGTAGTATTTGATAAATGGCTTCCGCCAAATGACTTTCGGTCAAACGACTCTTTTTGAGATAATTTCTCATGGAATTTTTCGTAGATATCCAAATAAATTCTTTCAAAATTCCCAAAAGTTTCCAGTTTAAATTCCGTACACTAAACATTGAACTATACCCCGCGGAACTTCGGAAAAACTTCGTGTGGAATTCCCATAGAATTTTTCTATGAAATTCCAACGAATATCCTTTGCCCCTTGGAAAGTCCGACGAATTTCTCGTTGAAATTCCAGAGTTTTAGTGAACACAATGGAAATTCCGTAGATTGATTTGTGATTTCAAACATTTTAATTGGAATTTCTGAACAATTTTCTTTGCGAATTCCAAAGAGCTTCCCTTGCAAATTCTTAAGAATTTCCCGTAAAACCTTCAGAGTTTCTCCGGAAATAGAAAAAATTAAATGAATATTTTGAGAAAAAATGTAAACATTTGCTGTCAGGCGGAATTCAGGATGATATGGAAATGCTAATATCATCTTCCAAACATAGACGTACATGTAGAGGCGAAAGTATAGATTTGATACGGCAGACATGAATAATGTTTTATAGAATTCTATTTTTGAAAGCGAGCAGAGGGCAATATTTGTGATGGTATAAATCGCACGACCTTCCTTCTGCCAAACTCCCGTATGAAGACGGAGGGAAGAATATCAGTGTGAAAGCTGATATATCTTCGCTCTTTTCTAATTCGAACAGTTACCTGCTAGAACTAATCAAGTCTATCTATCTAGGTGTATGATAGAAGATTGTAAAGGTATGAAATCAAATTTCCAGTTCTAGCGATTGGTAGAACATGAGAAATATTTGGAAAAATACACGACCTTCTGCATATGAGGCAGAAGTAGTAACCAAATGTGGTCATTTCGTTTAACGTTTCCGTTTAACAAGTCCGTTTAACTGAAGCCAACAGAAATTCAACATTACAAAATAGCAAAGACGAAATATGAAAGCAAGCACTGGACTGGAATCCGGCAGAATATCGCAGCAGAGGAAGACCCACGGCTCGTGGTGACGAAGACACAACAGGAAGTCAATTGGAATCTCTCATGAGCCCAGGTCAAGGCTATAGCGAGCAGCCGCCTAGATGTTATGTAGCCTTTTTCGGATGTTATCGATATACGGACATTCAGAGATCCGAACAATGACACTGAAAACTATCTCGTTGTCAGTAAAATTCTACATACATAATGTGACCAGACGTCTGACGCTGAATTTTTCAACTTCGTTTTACACATTTATTTTAATTTTTACAGCCTTACAAATATTTTTATAATTTTTTATGAGCCAAAATCTATGCAAAATGTACTTTTGGAAGATTCATTTTCCAGCCAGTGACGCAATCGAGATAGGCGTCCCGCGTTTCGCAGGACGCTTGCTGGTCACATTATACATACAACATACGCACTGAGACAAATCATTGATGAACACCGGGAGTACAACTTGTAGACACATTTATTGGTTTCAAATCAGCAGCAGTGAATCGGAACGAATTATGGCAGATTATGCTAGAACATGGTTTTCCGGAGAAACTAATTCGGTTGATTTGTGAAATGTTGGACAGATTGAAATCAAATGTAAGGGTTACGGATGTGATTTCGATATCATTTGGAACTTCAGATGGATTGAAGGTAGAGGATGTATTGTCGAATTTACTGTTCAATATAGCGTTCGAGGGAGCGATTTGGAGAGCTGTTGTGCAAAGAAGTGGTTCAATACCATAATATCGTTTATGTCCATGGGCTTTGCGAACAAGAGGCTTCTGTGCCTTTTAAGAGGGAGACAGATAGTAAGGTGACTTTACCCAAGATGTGTAGAACTATTACACAGATGACATGACAAGTTCAGTTTGTAAACAAATGTACTTAACCCTCCAGCCTGTTTTATCAATAAATAAAGTACCGCCATCGGAGGTGACAATGGGTCTGCAGGTCGTAGAGCAAAATCGTTCAAAAAGGTCTCTTATATTTTAGTCTTCTTGCCTTCAGATACGACGGTAGTTTTATTCTGGCTTTTTTTTATTAAGCTTCTAAACAAAAAATCTTTACGCCTTGACTTATTTTTTGGTTCGTCAAACGTATGAAATTTACAGAGCAGCTCGTATGTTTTAAGTAGTGTTGTCCTACACTCAGTGCGAAAAATTCTGCACTTTGATTTTACTCCATCTAAACGATTTTACAGTCCTAACTAAGTAAGTGCAACTAATAGAGGGATATTTGAATTTTCTAAATGTCATGTCAAACTATTGAAAAAATGCACACCAGAGCCACAGGAACGCGTGCGCTGAAAATACACTCCAGTGAAAACACTGGTTTTAAGTCCTCTGAAAACATTTTTAGTGGTTATGAAACACCTGAGTGAATTTTCGTAGCTTTAATCAAATACAATAATTTTCCCATAGCACACAAATGTAAAATGTTACCATGGATTTCTAGATATAGGAGGATTTAAAAAAACCCAGATTAATCCACCTAGCGGTAATGGTGCCTTTCTCGTGCATTAAATGTGCATAAAAATAGTATTTTGACCATTACTCTTGAGCCCATAGTCCGATCTGGCCAATTTTCAATAGGAAACAATGGTAGAGTATCCTGCATCGAATGCAACTTATTGCGAGTAAATCGGTTAAGGATATGTGCCTGAAAAATGAGTGACATTTTTTTTACTCAATTTTTCTATAAAAAAGTGGTATTTTGGCCATGGCTTCCAAGCCCATAGTCCGATCTGACCAATTTTCAATAGGAAACAATGGCAGAGTATCCTGCGTCGAATGCAACTTGTTGCGAGTAAATCGGTTAAGGATAAGTGCATGAAAAATGAGTGACATTTTTTTCTGTAAAAAAGTGGTATTTTGGCCATAACTTCCGAGCCCATAGTCCGATCTGACCAATTTTCAATAGGAAACAATGGCAGAGTGTCCTGCGTCGAATGCAACTTGTTGCGAGTAAATCGGTTAAGGATAAGTACCTGAAAAATGAGTGACATTTTTTTTTGGCTGGGTGCGCACAGTCACACACACATACACACACACACACACACACACACATACACACAGACATCACCTCAATTCGTCGAGCTGAGTCGATCGGTATATAACACTATGGGTCTCCGGGCCTTCTATAAAAAGTTTGTTTTTGGAGCGATCATATAGCCTTTACGTATACTTAGTATACGAGAAAGGCAAAAATACCCGGGTATAAATGAGGGAACAATTAAAAATAAACATAAATTGGTTCTCAAATGTATAATCTTTTGTAGATTTGAAAAGGTTAAAAAAAGTTATTGACTGTATATTATTCTATGACTGTATGCATTGTCGAATTTGACTACAACACACATTCATGGATATGCATAACAACTTGCTGTCAGCAAGTCTGAAAAATTTGATGTAAAAATATACCACAAATAATTGATCACCTTTTCAACATTTATCCAGAAAGTTCGTGAGAAGAAATCAATTAACCTCAAATTTTTTTAACAACTTTTTTGAAAATTCGGCTGTGCATCAATGTTAACAAAAATATACAGACTATCGCGCTATATTAAACTAAAATTCTAGATATACTGCGCAAAAATTTACAATTTATCAAGTCTTCCCTGTAACAAGTTTATTTAACATAAAATTACATCCAGCCGCAATGACATCGAAAATGATAAATGAATTTCACATGCTACAGATCCAACTGGCTATAATAAAACCCGTGGTAGTCAACTTTCGCAAATTCAACACACTGCTGCAGTGACATCATGATCCAACTTAAACAAGCAGATGAGCTCAATTTCCCACATAGGAGCAATGATTCTCCCCACAACATCGCTGAAGAAATGAACTGCGCTGAATGTCACCATAATCACTTCCTATCAGGCCTGTCGTCGAGCCAATGCAAACCTACGGAATTGAGAAGTTGCTTGAACTTTATTGCAAAACTAGACGCCCATTGTTACAGCGCAGACAGGGAGTGTACGCGTCATCAATGCAGCCAGACGACGACATGAGTTCCGTAATCATAAAGTATAAAGCCATCTTCACTGCATGATGCCAGCACTATGCAATATGGCATTGCATTCTTTGCCTTTCTCGGCATCAATCCTTTGGGAGCGAACTCTGCATGTTTCTTATTAATTCCTATTCCTTACAAGGGCAGTAATAACGATGGGAAATAAACCTCAAGAAAGCGCGATTCAACTATTAATAAGAAACCATAAATTGATGGTCGTATCTGATTATGCTAATTTTTAGGCTTTAGGAAGAACAAAATCACTGTTTCTTGAAGCACGTATTATGATCAGTGCATTTATGCACTTCGTTTTTAAGTCTATCAACTACTCATTAATATGAATTTTTCAGAATCAATTCAAATGTCGATACCTACATAATCAAACGAAAGAAAAAACAATCACTAAAAACATGTGTGTTGAAGATTTACTGCATCTTTTATGTCATTGTTGCACAAATATAGAAATTGTGCCAACAGCTGTTAAGAGGTAGGTACGCGAAAAGAAAATCGATGCAATATAATTGATCTAATAGAGTTCAAAGCCATCGGTGCAGTGAAGATATGAAACAAAATTTATAAATGTTTCATTTCGCTTATATATAATGCAGTGCAACGCACACCAAAATATCCAGCAAAAATGGTTACGGAGCCGTGATGTTTGAAATTGTTAGATGCGAAGTTACAGGGAGTAGCTTTGGTAACAATTATTGGACTAATGAATAATGTTACTAAAGCCGATGAAAATTATTTGAGGACAACAATATGTTGTATGGCATGGAAGATTGAAACTTGGAAGTAAACTGATTTCTGCACCAAGGTTGAAACAATTCTTTTTCTTTTATTTATTTATTTTCAGAAATAAATTTAAATTTCAGGTACCTTCCATAATAAACAAATTTCTCACTAGAGCAAATTTTACTCTAATAACTATTCAAAACCATTTCTTTAAGGTAATATCAGGATCAATAATCAATAATAGCCAGCCATTTATATTTGATGCACCACTTAGTGCAAGAACGCTGCTATTCTAAACAATAGCATGCATGCAACGAGTGGTGCCCCACCTCTGGCTCCACCAGTAGGGGAAAAGGCCCCAAAACGCCGCCCCCTCCTATGCAAAACGACTTCTGCGTGTTCCCTCATATTTACTCTGTTTGATATGTTCGGGACAAAACTAGACCTAAAATTATGTAGGTTACACGAAAAAAATTATTGTCGAAATAATCGATAGGAACATAGCAAAGCCGAAATTTTCCACATTTTGATGAAACATCTAACATTTTAGCGAGGAAAAATACCCTACAACACTAGACTAAAATGTACTACGCTACGCGTCTCTACACACTTTCCATACCAGACTTCTGATTCGCTTACGCGTGATGCTTTGTTCCTTAAAAGCTATCAGCTAAAAGGTGTGTTGCATCATATGTTTTTCGGCCGTAGAATATCGCCATTTTTTGTACAATTTTAGGATGACATTAGCTAATAGTTAGTTAATAGTTGTTTAACTCTTACAGAAGGCAAAAAAAACCGTCAAAATCTTTACAGATGAGACATAAAAGCAGTCTTTGCTTAGCTAGGGCATGTTGCCCCCTCTTCCCCTAGTGGGCATCACTTCAGTTCGTCGAGCTGAGTCGATTGGTATACGGTCGAGGTGCTGCAAAACCCCACCAAGCGCCTTTTTTTTAACTAATTTATGATATTGTATTTATTCTACGAAGAAAAACAGAAACTAATTGATATTAATGCAAGCGTATATTTGTTCAATATCCTATTCAAGATGGTGTTGAGGAATATTCGGTACGATTTGTAATCAATTTGCTACACAAAAACTAGGGCAAAAATAGGTATTTCTTTACAGGTGCTTGATTTGGTTTAGAAGACCTTGCGGTCTTAATTTTTGTGTGATTCTATAGTACATACTTTTAGTGCACGGGGGAGCAAAATCAAACTTATTTTCAAACCTATTATCAAAACTTAAAAACCATAATAAATCATCAATCTCGTATTGTCAAAGATAACCCAAATCAAAATTTAATGTTTCATTCTTACATAATAGCTTGAAGCGCCGTTTCATAGACCGTAATGAAAAAGCAACGTTATCATATTTAACAATTGATGGCCTGGGTGAATTGTATCGCACTGAAGCGCATCAATATCGTGAGTGAGGGCCGCAGCCAACCTGACGATGCTTTGCGATTAGATACAAATTCTTCCAAGTGAGACCAATGTCTCGGGGTACTTCGTTTACAAGTTGTTATTTGTGTTGTTTAATTATGATGCCCGCTTTAGATTGATGCCTTTCCAGTCGTGTGTAGAGCTTTACGAATTCATATGCTCAGCAAAACGCCGTAGTGCAGACAGTAGTGCTCCATGGAATAGAGTGAAAGTAAATCTTTCATTAACGCACTCTCTGCCGAATAAGTTTAGCATAATTATACTGTTTCTATAAATAACAAGCGTCAAAATCACACAATTCGCTTCCTTTTGCAAACACAATAAAAATGCCTCAATTTGGATTGCATTTTAAATTATTAGGTACGTAAATTAAATGAGCATACGGAAATTGTAAAAGGGACAAATTGCACATCTTGGAATTGAAGAATTTTCTACGTCAGCTTGACAAGATGTGCAATGCACATCCCCCCCATAACAATTATTTGCCAGCCCCTGGGTCCTCTTTTAGACTTAATCTAGCCCTAGATCTAGATCTAGCCCCAGAAAAAAAATATAGCTTATTTACTCGAATTAAAGTGTGAACATAAAAATGTTCATCAGGTTGATGGATGGAAAAAATCAATCAAGTTGACCTACACGTTAGGAAGTTAGGTAGCTGGATAAGCCAAGTTTCGTGGAATTTAGGGCTTCCCAAAATCGAAAAAATATGTAAAACTTATTTCATATTTGATAGAATTCTCAAAAATAATTTCATGTTTTGCAAGCAAAGATTGCCATGATCTTGGTTGAAAATGTTTGCTGCTGGCAATTGAGTTAGTTTCTTCCTAGTTCATGGGTATGGTAAAATTCCGATAGTCGTGGGTGTTCCTATATTTGCGATAGTGTTGATTTTACACAATCTACGTTTTAAACGCAGCAACCCATATGGTCTATCAGTTTGTTGACCTGTCATTGCACGAAATAACAGAAACCAAGTCAGGAATTGCATCAAAATCGGTAAAGTATCATTAAAATACCTTATATTTTTCTCTGCTTTGCACCAATAGTTACGGTAGTGTTCCTATAGTTGCGAGTCCCATATGAAAACAATGAAAATCGCAACTACATAAGTATTGGAACACGAATTAAAAAATACCGCGACTATTGGAACACTGCACCAATAATTGGAGGTTTCATTTTAAGTAATAGTTACAGATTCTGTTGGGATTTAATCACCTTCAGTGTGAAATATGATTGATGAGCCTTCGGATGCATACTTGAGGTAAGCGAAATGAATTACGGACTTGGTGTGAGTGAACAAATAGTGGTCGAACTTGCTTAGTTCCTTAGTTCCTTAGTTCCATATCGCTCGAAATTTTGCCTGTTTTCATTGTAATAAATTTTCTTTTCCCGGAAAAGACGAGCCAGAATCGGGGTAATAGAAGAGATATTTTTAGATATTTAAAAAAATCTTCGGACATTAATTTAGAAATTCTTTTCAAAAAAATTCCTTCAAAAATTCATTCGTAAATTCGCCTGAAATTCATTTGGAAGTTTCTTCGATAATTTCTTAGAAAAACTTTCCAGAAATTTTGGGATTTCCTCCAGGAATTCGATCCGAGAAGATTAAAAAAACGCCAGACCCTTAGGAAATTGCTTGAGTAAAATCATACAAAATTCCTTAAGAGATTCTTTACAAAATGCATGCAGAAATTATTCCGGAAATTCATTGAAGCACGAAATAGTTTGCGATGGACCGGGACAAAACTAGACCTAAAATTATGTAGGTTACACGAAAAAAATTATTGTCGAAATAATCGATAGGAACATAGCAAAGCCGAAATTTTCCACATTTTGATGAAACATCTAACATTTTAGCGAGGAAAAATACCCTACAACACTAGACTAAAATGTACTACGCTACGCGTCTCTACACACTTTCCATACCAGACTTCTGATTCGCTTACACGTGATGCTTTGTTCCTTAAAAGCTATCAGCTAAAAGGTGTGTTGCATCATATGTTTTTCGGCAGTAGAATATCGCCATTTTTTGTACAATTTTAGGATGACATTAGCTAATGGTTAGTTAATAGTTGTTTAACTCTTACAGAAGGCAAAAAAACCGTCAAAATCTTTACAGATGAGACATAAAAGCAGTCTTTGCTTAGCTAGGGCATGTTGCCCCCTCTTCCCCTAGTGGGCATCACTTCAGTTCGTCGAGCTGAGTCGATTGGTATACGGTCGAGGTGCTGCAAAACCCCACCAACCGCCTTTTTTTAAAACTAATTTATGATATTGTCCTTATTCTACGAAGAAAAACAGAAACTAATTGATATTAATGCAAATGTATATTTGTTTAATATCCTATTCAAGATGGGGTTGAGGAATATTCGGTACGATTTGTAATCAATTTGCTACACAAATGTGCTTGATTTGGTTTAGAAGACCTTGCGGTCTTAATTTTTGTGTGATTCTATAGTACATACTTTTAGTGCACGGGGGAGCAAAATCAAACTTAATTTCAAACCTATTATCAAAACTTAAAAACCATAATAAATCATCAATCTCATATTGTCAAAGATAACCCAAATCAAAATTTAATGTTTCATTCTTATATAATAGCTTGCAGCGCCGTTTCATAGACCGTAATGAAAAAGCAACGTTATCATATTTAACAATTGATGGCCTGGGTGAATTGTATCGCACTGAAGCGCATCAATATCGTGAGTGAGGGCCGCAGCCAACCTGACGATGCTTTGCGATTAGATACAAATTCTTCCAAGTGAGACCAATGTCTCGGGGTACTTCGTTTACAAGTTGTTATTTGTGTTGTTTAATTATGATGCCCGCTTTAGATTGATGCCTTTCGTGTCGTGTGTAGAGCTTTACGAATTCATATGCTCAGCAAAACGCCGTAGTGCAGACAGTAGTGCTCCATGGAATAGAGTGAAAGTAAATCTTTCATTAACGCACTCTCTGCCGAATAAGTTTAGCATAATTATACTGTTTCTATAAATAACAAGCGTCAAAATCAGACAATTTGCTTCCTTTTTGCAAACACAATAAAAATACCTCAATTTGGATTGCGTTTTAAATTATTAGGTACGTAAATTAAATGAGCATACGGAAATTGTAAAAGGGACAAATTGCACATCGTGGAATTGAAGAACTTTCTACGTCAGCTTGACAAAATGTGCAATGCACCACCCCCCCCCCATAACAATGATTTGCCAGTCCCTGGGTCCTCTTTTAGACTTAATCTAGCCCTAGATCTAGATCTGGCCCCAGAAAAAAAATATAGCTTATTTACTCGAATTAAAGTGTGAACATAAAAATGTTCATCAGGTTGATGGATGGAAAAAATAAATCAAGTTGACCTACTCGTTAGGATGTTAGGTAGCTGGATAAGCCAAGTTTCGTGGAATTTAGGGCTTCCCAAAATCGAAAAATATGTAAAACTTATTTCATATTTGATAGAATTCTCAAAAATAATTTCATGTTTTGCCAGCAAGAATGTCATGATCTTGGTTGAAAATGTTTGCTGCTGGCAATAGAGTTAGTTTCTTCCTAGTTCATGGGTATGGTAAAATTCCGATAGTTGTGGGTGTTCCTATAGTTGCGGTAGTGTTGTTTTTACACAATCTACGTATTAAACGCAGCAACCCATATGTTCTATCAGTTTGTTGACCTGTCATTACACGAAATAACAGAAAACAAGTTAGGAATTGCATCAAAATCGGTAAAGTATCACTAAAATACCTTATATTTTTCTCTGCTTTGCACCAATAGTTGCGGTAGTGTTCCTATAGTTGCGAGTCCCATATGAAAACAATGGGATTCGCAACTATAGGAACACGAATTAAAAAATACCGCGACTATTGGAACACTGCACCAATAATTGGAGGTTTCATTTTAAGTAATAGTTACAGATTCTGTTGGGATTTAATCACCTTCAGTGTGAAATATGATTGATGAGCCTTCGGATGCATACTTGAGGTAAGCGAAATGAATTACGGACTTGGTGTGAGTGAACAAATAGTGGTCGAACTTGCTTAGTTCCTTAGTTCCTTAGTTCCATATCGCTCGAAATTTTGCCTGTTTTCATTGTAATAAATTTTCTTTTCCCGGAAAAAGACGAGCCAGAATCGGGGTAATAGTAGAGATACTTTTAGATATTTAAAAAAATCTTCGGACATTAATTTAGAAATTCTTTTCAAAAAAATTCCTTCAAAAATTCATTCGTAAATTCGCCTGAAATTCATTTGGAAGTTTCTTCGATAATTTCTTAGAAAAACTTTCCAGAAATTTTGGGATTTCCTCCAGGAATTCGATCCGAGAAGATTAAAAAAACGCCAGACCCTTAGGAAATTGCTTGAGTAAAATCATACAAAATTCCTTAAGAGATTCTTTACAAAATGCATGCCGAAATTATTCCGGAAATTCATTGAAGCACGAAATAGTTTGCGATGGACCGGGCGTGACAATGAAGACACAATACTCACCTGATAATTATATAATTAAGCCTACAAAATAGGCGTAAGTGATATTAGACTTATATTAGGAAAAAGACAAGCCATGGATTCAACCCAAGACTTTTTGTAGCTCATTTATTATTTTTTACTAAAACCGCATTAATAGCGATAAAAACACAAAATATAATGTAGAATTTTGATGAATTGGTTTGACGTTCCCGAAATCGATCCGTAATGCGATGATAATCGTTAATTGTATGATATTTTCAAAAATCGACAAAGGATATAAGCGCACACTCCGTTTGTGATTGGCAAAACATACTTTTGCATATAAACAATAAAGAAGGATCCATAAAAAAATGAATAACATCTGAATGTTCAATAAAACGCTACCATAAATCCATAAAATAGTTCAGGAGATTCTATAAAGAATAATTTTTCGAACCATAACTAAACTAAAATTTAGCAATTAATAGGGAAATATGTTCCATTAACATGGCCAAGAAAAGCAATACAATTCTTGCTATTTTCCCATGAACGTATGACAAATGATACATAAAACCTATATTTTGATCCATAAAACTTCAAATTTGCGATTTTTTTTATCGTGATGATGATCCATAGTTTCACTAATATAATCCATAATTTTAGTCATTCATTTTCATTTATTCAGACTAAGGCCGAAGTGGCCTGTGCGGTATATAAGAGTCTTCTCCATTCGGCTCGGTCCATGGCTACACGTCGCCAACCACGCAGTCTACGGAGGGTCCGCAAGTCATCTTCCACCTGATCGATCCATCTTGCCCGCTGCGCACCTCGCCTTCTTGTGCCCGTCGGATCGTTGTCGAGAACCATTTTCACCGGGTTATTTTTCGACATTCTGGCTATGTGCCCGGCCCACCGCAGTCGTCCGATTTTCGCGGTGTGAACGATGGATGGTTCTCACAACAGCTGATGCAACTCGTGGTTCATTCGCCTCCTCCACGTACCGCCCGCCATCTGCACCCTACCATAGATGGTACGCAGCACTTTCCTTTCGAAAACTTCAAGTGTGCGTTGGTCCTCCACGAGCATCGTCCAGGTCTCGTGTCCGTAGAGGACTACCGGTCTAATGAGCGTTTTGTAGATTGTCAGTTTGGTACGGCGGCGAACTCTATTCGATCGGAGCGTCTTGCGGAGTTCAAAGTATGTACGATTTCCAGCCACTATGTGCCTCCGAATTTCTCTGCTAGTATCATTTTCGGCAGTCACCAGTGAGCCCAAGTACACAAATTCTTAACTACCTCGATTTCATCACCATTGATGCAAACTCGCGGTGGGTGGCTCATATTGTCTTCTCTTGAACCTCTTCCTATCATGTACTTCGTCTTCGATGTGTTGATGACTAGTCCTATCCGATTGGCTTCCTTCTTCAGTCTGATGTAGGTTTCCTCCATCTTCTCAAAGTAACGTGCCATAATATCTATGTCGTCGGCTAAGCCAAATAGCTGGACGGACATATTAAAAATTGTACCACTCGTGTTAATCCTTGATCTTCGTATTACCCCTTCCAAAGCGATGTTGAATAGCAGACACGAAAGACCATCACCTTGCCGTAACCCTCTGCGGGTTTCGAAGGGACTCGAGAATGTCCCTGAAACTCGAACTACGCACATCACCCGATCCATCGTCGCTTTGATCAACCATGTCAGTTTATCCGGAAATCCGTGTTCGTGCATTAGCTGCCATAGCTGGTCCCGATCGATTGTATCATATGCGGCTTTGAAGTCGATGAATAGATGATGTGTGGGCACGTTGTACTCGCGGCATTTCTGCAGTACTTGGGGAATGGCGAACACCTGGTCCGTGGTGGAGCTTTCGCCCATAAAACCCGCCTGGTACTGCCCCACGAACTCCCTTGCAATTGGTGCTAGTCGACGGCATAAAATTTGGGAGAGTACCTTGTAGGTGGCGTTCAGCAATGTGATTGTGCGGTAGTTGCTACAATCCAACAATCGCCCTTTTTGTAGAAGGGACACACGACACCTTCCATCCACTCCTGTGGCAAAACTTCCTCCTCCCAAATCTTGGTAATGACCCAGTGCAGCGCTCTAGCCAGTGCCTCACCACCGTGTTTAAATAGCTCTCCTGGTAGTTGGTCAACCCCAGGGCTTTGTTGTTCTTCAGCCGGCCACTCTCCTCATGGATTTCCTGGAGAACCGGAGCCGGTAGAATTATGTCCTGCGCGCGTTCCCCCAGGTCCATCACCATACCGCCATCTTCGTCTGCCACATCGCCATTCAGGAGCTCTTCGTAGTGCTGCCGCCACCTTTGGATCACCTCATAGTTTTAGTCATATGATCCATAATTCTGGCCATTTAATCCATAACTTTGTTCCAATAATTTTGCTAAATGATCCATAGATTTTAAAAAATGTGTGTATCAATTAATATAGTATCATTGGCCTTCTTTCCAAGCATTATGGATCACATTATCAGAATTATGGATCATATAAACAAAATTATGGATCATATTACTGAAATTATGGATCATCAAATTGCGCAAATTTGAAATTTTATGGATCAAGATACAGTTTTATGGATCATTTTTCTCCCGAACTATTTTATGGATTTATGGTAGCGTTTTATGGAACATTCGAATGTTATTTACGGATCGTTTTTCATTTGTTTATGGATCGTTTTTGCACATTGAACGGTGCAAAGTAAGGGCGGTTTGTGGTCGTTGTTACATCTAAACATCCCAGGCGAAAATTTAAAAAAGCCTGCTAGCATGGTACCACGGACATGATTGAAGTCTCCAACCCATCAGCCGAAACGAAAATTCAGAATACAGCGCGATTCAATGTAGTATTCAGTTTTGAATTGAATCATCACAATCACTCTTCAATCCTCGTATAGTATAATTATTATTTCACAATGATTATAAAATGGAAACGAGAATATTGACAACAATTTTTTTTACGTCTGGGGTATAAGATTTACTTTGAGTTGATCGAAAACTAAACAGTGCCCCTCCTCTTGACGCCACTCCTTCTCTTCTAATTACCCTCCCACCATCACTATACTGCCGCTAACCGCAAGTCGAGCACATCTGTATATGGGCCTCCATATACAGATGTGCTCTACTTACGGTTAGCGGCAGTATAGTTGTCTTTCCATATTTGGTTGCAATCGACCAAATGATTCAGGAGTTACACTGAGTTGCTCGAAGACTCAACATTACCCCTCCCCTCCACACCATCCCCCTTTTCCAAATACTTCTCCACCATCCCTTTATTTGCCTCTTTGGGACAACGAATATGTGTTCCAAATTCGGTACCCCCACACCCTCCCCCTTTCCAAAGATCATCCCACCGCTTCATTGTCGTCCTTAACCCTCTTCCGACCAAGACCGCATTTAGACGGGGAACTTGGATTATTTTTCGTAATTTTCAACTGTTCAGAATTCGAAATGTTTTTGATGTAGATCAATAATATCAACTTTAATTCATGTTTAAATGGCCGGGGCTCTGCCAATTTGCACCAATTTCCAATTTTTCTGCCCAATGTTTCGTTTAATAGATTTAATTAAACACAAATCGTGATTTAAACACGAGCCGGAGAAATTAAATCAATAATACTTCATTCTGTTATTGATGCCCTACTCTGTTATGAACTAGTCTTGCATAAGAGGTAAAATACTTAAACATAATACCAAAAATTAATATGCAGAATACCTCGAATTATTTTTTTTTGTATTTAACCACTTATGCAAGGCTAGTTAATACCAATTTCTGTTATTGAGGTCGTCGCTCTTTCTCGGGAACTCGGTGAACGATACACTCTAAAATATTTATCCAACCATTTACACGGAAAATGAAAAATTAACCTTGAAAATAAAAGTAAAAAATAATGTTTAAATTGCAATCAGTCAGCTTTGAATGAAAATTTTCGAACTCTAAAGAAGCTGAAAAATCAGAAAAGAGGAATAGATCTAAGTATTTATATTATTGGATGAAAACTTGAAAAAACAAAAATTTCAAAAAATCAAAATGTGAAATTGATGAAAACTCGTATTTTTATTGCCTAAAACGTATTCAAATTGATTTAAGAAAGCAAAATAGTGATATTGAGCGAAATCAAAAATTTGGGTTGTAAAAGGTTAATATAGAGAATGTGTGTTCCAAATTTGGTTGAAATCGGTAAATGGGTTCAGAAGTTATGTTGGAACATATATACATACAAACATACATACAAACAGTTAACTTGCATCAAAGGGAAACGCAAACACATTTTGATATATAGAAGAAGAAGATAAACAAAGGAGATTGTTTTGTACATCAGAGGAGATTCAAACTTCCTCAGAGGGGACCAAAAAGGACATGTTAGTATTCTAAGCAAAATAAGTATGAACTCACTGATCACAAACAATGCTGACTAGATAAGGAGAAGATACAAATTTCATCTGTCAGAAGGAAACATTAATAAATTACGTGACGCTTGGAGAGGGAGGGGGTTGCCCGAAGTGTGACGACCCATACAAAATTTGCAGATGCTTCATACAAAAAGTGTGACATATGGGGGAGGGGAGTTGGAAATGCTCAATTTTTGCATTACGTAATTAATGGATCTTCCCTAAGACGAGTTTGGTGCTATTCCATTTAATTTTACCACGTTGTAATTTTTAAAGATACGCATTTCTACCTCAACTGTACTGCCCACAATTGCATATATTTTGTCTTATACGAATAGGAAATCCAGCAAATACGGGACTGATAAGCGGTCATAGGTTTCAGTACCTCGTACTTGACATGACTTTCAACAATTCGAGTCAAGTACGAGACACTGAAGACGACCTTACAGTTGAGTTCGAAATAGGTATCTGTAAAGATTACAACGTAGTGGAATTAAATGGAATCTTGTTAAACTCGTCTTATGACAGGTGATTGCACTAACAGAGACTAATATTTTTCTCAAATCTTATCGTTGTTTTGATGTAGTTAATCATGAGCAAAGTAAATTATTTGGACAAATGATGGACCAAATCTTCGCTCATGATTAAGTACTGAACCTAGCTGATTATTCTGGAATGCTCTAAATTGTGCTTACACTTTGAAGCAACTATACGACTAAGCTCGTTTGGAAATGTGATCAAACACTCCAAACCTAATCAAACGTAACCAAGTGAACCTGTATTGGATTCCTGATCATTGTTGCATTGAAGGCGATGGACAAGTTGATATGTTGACAAGACTTGGATCATCTCGACAACGTATACCAAACCATTTTGTAGTATATCTGCGTGTTCTCTTAGAATGGAATCAGGCTTGACAGTCTAAACGTTTCGTTACACCCAACGTATTTATTATTCGCAAACTTCTAGATCTTTCAAAAAATGATATTAGCACATATCCAATATTTGTTTCGCAGCTGTTATGAAAACAAGTCCCAATGCGGCGGCAGTAGAACCATAAAGGTTCCCCCAAACACACGCGACACGACAATCACGACGCGATTCTATCGCATGGCGACTGCGATTCTGTCGCCGTTGGTATGGAAGCGTAAATGGAACATTGCCTGCAGCGACCCAACGATAGAATCGCGGCGACTAGTTGTCGCCATCGCGGCGATGAAATCGCTTAGGTTTGGGGGATCCTTAATACCGCATTAGTAAAACGTTGCTAGTCAAGGCGTTGTGTTTGCTCTATATAGTAACGATGCGTCAGCTTGAAAAAGCTACATCAAGTTGGACATATGTCAAAATAGATCTAACAAATGGTCCCAGTGATTGAAATACAACCTGACTTTTCTTTGATTTTTTATGAATTTTTCATGGGGTCAACTTAATGTTTAGTTAAATCAAAAGGCCAGAAACAAGCAAAAACCAATAGCTTAAAAAGCGACCCAGTGTACACACTACACTTGGATTATCTAATTTTCATTAATTTTTAATAAACTTCAATAATTCGGAACTAGGAACTATGGTCCTGGATCACTCATCCATTCACTGTTTTGAACGATAAGCGTACTGTTTTCGAAGCTACTTTCTACTACGGTGAGAGTATCCTAAAGATAATTCTACACTACTCTGTTGATTCAAATATAAACTGGAATTTATCAATGACCGACTGAATCAAATTTGTTAGACTTTAAAGGAAATTGTTACCGAATATTCGTTAATATTAGAAGAATAGAATATTCGTTAAAATTATTTGCTGGTGTTCTTATGTATAAGTCAAAAGCCAAATACCTTGAAATACCGTTATACCTCCCTACTCACAACGGTATTATATAATTATTAAATATAAACAACAAAAAGTGTAAGAAAACAAAACGTCGCAAAACGCTCCACTCTTATTTACAAAATCCGCTTACTCGGTCTTAAAAATTTGCTCCACACAACAGAGAATTTAAATCAGATTTTGGCGCGATGACTCAAAGATCAGCGAGACTCAATTCAACTAATGAACCAAATTAGATCCGCACTAGATTGTTGACTAAGCCTGTGTGGGCACAACTTGCTTTATTAAGTGCAGCGATTTAATCCTCTAAAGAGGCTCCGTCATCTAGGCATTTTGGCTCCAGATGATCATACGGAAATTTGCTTCAATTAGTGACAAGTGATTGGGGGAAAAATGTGGCACTTTTATTTATAAAGGCTTTAACGACTTTTTGATGACTTTGCACCTTATGGGTGCTGCGAGTCAAATCACATTTCCAACGCGTATGAATGGGGGATAAACATTGAATGGCTGACTGTACGAAATATCGGAAATTGAGGTGATTAGGGCCACTGGTGTAGTGACAAACGCTACATATTTATGATACGTTCATATATAGTGGCAAGGTTAGGTCCATAATGAAATTAGGTGACATTAGGAAACTACAATGAATGATGTATACGTTAATGAACCTTAGAACACTGACTGTGACATACCTGAATGCTAATACCTCCACGCCCCGCATGCGTCGAATGATGGAAACATCGCTTAGTTCGCTTCCCCTGTGGAGTAGAGAAAAGAGTAAAAACCTTGATTAATTCACCTAGTGGTAATGATGTCTTTCTCGTGTATTATAAAAAATGTATGTTGACCCAATTTGATCCCATAGTCCGATCCGGAAAATTTTCAAATTATGGAACAAGATTTTCCGTCGAATGCAATTTGTTGCGAGCAAATCAATCTGTAAATGCCAAAAAATGAGTTTTTTGCGCACATATATACATACGTACATACACATATACATACACACGCTCACACAGACATCCCATCAGTTCGTCAAGCTGAGTCGATTGGTGTATAACACTATTGGCATCCGGTCCATGCATCGAAAGTTTGATTTTAGAGTGATACTATAGCCATTCGGTGCAACTTTGTTGTAGGAGAAAGGCAAAAAGGATTTCAATGATTAAACTGGAATACTCTTCGTCTCATTAATAATAAAAACTTTAATTAATCTACCTGAAGCTATTACATTCTTTCTTGTTTATCGAAAAAAAAATTAAATAATAATTATAAATTCAAAGAAGGAATATGTCAATTAAACAGATTATCATCACCTATCTCTACGTAACCCAGCAGTACATCAAATGAAAAACCGAAGTCAATGAATATCAAATGTCGTGGTCATTCAGGTTTCGTGATTCCACCCAGCTTTTAGTAGCACCACCAACGTTCCAAGCCTTTCAAGTTCAAGAATGGAAACTAACTCGTGGGAGTGTTCTCACATATTTATATGCCGATACCGGTCCCCCGTGTATGAAAAAGAACACATCAAGGCTCACGTCGATGACGCTTTCCGTAGGTGATGTACTCAACAGCGATTCCAAATAAGAGCTTGCTACGTATTAATCATAACAACTCGTATACCTGCTTGTCAGGGATGGAATAATACGGTTTTGTTGATGCCAAAGAAAAAAAAACACAATAAACACTTGCCGACCACGCTTTCTAGTTTAGTTGATGTTTTTTTTCCGTAATGATGGGAGTATTTCGTCTATTTATTCTCTGGTTCTTTGAATTTGAATTCCGCTCAGGAGTTTTGCGATTTTATAATTCATGATATTAGGGTGATTTTAATTTAAGACATTAACTGAATTGTAATTTGTAACAAAAAAACATCCTTGTCAATGAAATGCAACACAACACCTTAGGACATTTTGTTTTAAACTTGCAGCAAATGATCCAAGAATTATTTCTATAACCTATCCAGAAATACACAAAGTAGGGGAAGTGGGGGTAGCACGCCCATAGGGGTTAAAACGCGCCACCCCTGAATAAGGTTAAATATCCCCATTTTGATTATTTTCAATAGTCTATACGATAGAGCAATGAAAAATATTGCCATTATATACATATATTTCATGATTTTTCTCTAGTTATACATGAAAAACTCGAAAAAACGATTTTTGCGTGTTTTGATGCAATTCTAGCTCGGTGGAATTTAGTCTTTCTGTCGCTGTTATACATTGATAAATTAATAATTGAGCCACGAGCCATGCTGCTTACTCGTGTTCTTTATGTTCCACACGAAATCGTCGTCAAAAATGGTTTTAAAACGATTTTATGGGCCTTCAAACTTCTGAGGTCGGTGTGGGGCATTACGCCCATGCTCATTTCGTATGACCGAAACAGCTGAAACATTCGGTTAATTGCCTTAATGTAGGCAATTAAAATGAAAATCAGTACGATAAGCACATGCGCGTTTTAACCCATCCACTGGCGCATCTCACCCCGCATGGTTTCAAAATCATTTTTTCGGGTGCTTTTAAAAATCAAATTTCTGTGCAATAAAATGGACAATTAGATATCTGTTATCGGTAGTCAGTCGCAGATATGCTGTTCTTCAGTATGCGCTGATGAAAACTGGCTGAAATGGTGGTTTTCATTGATAAAAATGGCATTTTCCTTAACGTGGGCGTCCTACCCCCAGTTCACCTATGTCCTTCGGTTATTTTTGTTGTAATTTCTCTAACAATTGCTGCGGAAATTGCTTCGGGAATTTCTGCAAATATTTTTTGGATAATACCTTTGTTAAATTTTCAAATTCTTGTGCTGTAATTCTTATGGTAATAATTCGGGATTTTTTTCCACGGATGTCCCAGGAGTTTATGACTGTAAGGTTGCTAGGCAAAGTTATTATTTTTGCTTGCATTTCCTATTTACTTATTGAACTACAATTGACATTTATCTCCAAAATTGAAAGGGATTAACTATAAAATCCTAACTCGTAACTATCAAGTATATTTAGAAAAGAATTTCACAAATCTCACCCTAATGGGATACGTTTACGCAAACCGGTTTCGCAAAATACCGCACCTGTAAAAAAAAGAGCTTTTGATGCGAGACATGTTTTACGTTGTAGCCGTTTGCCAAACATTTGTGCTAATGTACAAATGATAATTGGCAGCGTCCTTAAAACGTAACATATAGAAGCATTCTGCAGCTCAGTGGTTCTAATCCCGATTCAGTGTTTGCCATTTAATACATAAATTGGAAGGAAATATAAAAAGTTTTTTTTTGTTGGATCTAACGTTTTGCGTGAATTCAAGCTTATGAATGTATGCATTACATTGTTGTCTATGCGCGTCATCATAAAAGCGATGCGCCACGCAGAGAAAAATCTACATACAATATGTTGAAGTCTGTTTTGTATGCATGCATTCGGAGCTTCCACAGCAATTTGAAACAATAACACATTTCTTCATCAGTCCCATTTTCCCTGATGAGTACTGTAAAGTGCCCAACACAATGAACCACACCGCCGTCAATGCTAGGCAGGTATCTAAGCAGTGTTGCTCCGAAAAAGCGTGTTTTTATGCTGCACCGAATCGTATACCGCAAATGAACGCAATCACATGCTCACTCGGAATGGCTCTTCGTAGATAGGTTTTCTAAAATTTTGATTAGACACCATTTCAACAGTGAAACGGTACCGCTAGTTGCAGACTCCTCCCGTGAGTTCCAGTTTAGCGCACCTCTACTCGGAACGGCGCGGTAGCGTGCTTGGAAGCAAGAAAGTTGAAATCACTGTGGAAGACCGTCGTCGTCAACATTGAACAGAAAGAACACACGGTCCCGCTTACATTGAATGGCATGAGGCACTTCGTTGGGATCCCGTTTCGTTGTTCAGTTTTGTTTGTTTTCCTATATGTAGTTATCCGCACAAGTCGAGCAAGTTTAAAATCGTTTACCCGTTACTATCAACTTTCACGATCATTATGTTAGTTTATTATGATTTCAGCGTATCAAATTATCAATTCACATTTTGCTGCTACACACTGGAGTGAGTAATGATGAACAATAAAGTTATTTATTACTTAGTTCAAAGTTCGTTATTTTTTAAATTAAGATTTATCTTTTTTTTTTTAAAAAAAAAGATGTTTAATTTTGATAGTTACACATAGTTAAGTTTGCCATTTTAGGGTGTTTTTATGAGATATTGCGAAAAAAGATTCGGCTGCCGGTGGGACTTGAACCCACACTATTCCATTTAGTACACGGACGTATTACCAATTATACAACAGCTGCCCTTGCGAGAAGTTGTTCCATAACCAGCTAATAACGATGGGATATCAGTAAATTCCCCGTATCTATTGAATCTGCTTTGGCGACATTTCACACCCTGTTCTCTCTACCCAACTATGTGTATCAGTTTAGATTTATCGCTACTCTCGTATATACATATACATATGTATCAGATAGTGCCAATATGTATTTAAATAGTAGTTTATGCAACAAGTTGCAAAAGGATGATTTTTTCAGCACGAGTTGTTAATTTATCCTACGAGGCTTGCCGAGTTGGATAAATACTACGAGTGCTGATAAAATCGAGTTTTGCAACGAGTTGCACACGCTATTTTGTGCAATGACGAAAAATGGACTTAAATTTGATAGATCTGTACCAAAATTGTACTGTCTACTTTACTCCACATGATCATTCTTGCCAATAAATTATGCTGCAGAGAACAATCAGATTCCATGTTACCGTGCCAAATTACATAGGTTGATAAGCCGTGAAGTGATAGATACACTCGCCTATGGAAATTTTGGATGTCATGTCATCAAACTATTTCATTTATAACGCGACGGAGAGAATAGACTATTTGAACACTTACCCAAGCTAATTCAGTTGAATGCAGGCATGCAACATTGCTGAACGCCGCCTACAAGGTACTCTCCCAAATTTTATGCCGCCGACTAACACCAATTGCAAGAGAGTTCGTGGGGCAGTACCAGGCGGGATTTATGGGTGAACGCTGTACCACAGACCAGGTGTTCGCCATACGTCAGGTATTGCAGAAATGCCGCGAATACAACGTGCCCACACATCATCTATTTATCGACTTCAAAGCCGCATATGATACAATCGATCAGGACCAGCTATGGCAGCTAATGCATGAAAACGGATTTCCAGATAAACTGATACGGTTGATCAAGGCGACGATGGATCGGGTGATGTGCGTAGTTCGAGTTTCAGGGGCATTCTCGAGTCCCTTCGAAACGCTTAGAGGGTTCCGGCAAGGTGATGGTCTCTCGTGTCTGCTATTCAACATCGCTTTGGAGGGAGTAATACGAAGGGCAGGAATTGACACGAGTGGTACGATTTTCACGAAGTCCGTCCAGTTATTTGGTTTCGCTGACGACATTGATATCATGGCACGTAACTTTGAGAGGATGGAGGAAGCCTACATCAGACTGAAAAGCGAAGCTAAACGGATTGGACTAGTCATCAACACGTCGAAGACGAAGTACATGGTAGGAAGAGGCTCAAGAGAGGTCAATGTAAGCCACCTACCACGAGTTTCTATCGGTGGTGACGAAATCGAGGTGGTTGAAGAATTCGTGTACTTGGGCTCACTGGTGATCGCCGATAACGATACCAGCAGAGAAATTCGGAGGCGCATAGTGGCTGGAAATCGTACGTACTTTGGACTCCGTAAGACGCTTCGATCGAATAGAGTTCGCCGCCGTACCAAACTGACTATCTACAAAACGCTTATAAGACCGGTAGTTCTCTACGGACACGAGACCTGGACGATGCTCGTAGAGGACCAACGCGCACTGGGAGTTTTTGAAAGGAAAGTGTTGCGTACCATCTATGGTGGGGTGCAGATGGCGGACGGTACGTGGAGGAGGCGAATGAACCACGAGTTGCATCAGCTGTTGGGAGAACCATCCATCGTTCACACCGCGAAAATCGGAAGACTGCGGTGGGCTGGGCACGTAGCCAGAATGTCGGACAGTAATCCGGTGAAAATGGTTCTCGACAACGATCCGACGAGAACAAGAAGGCGAGGTGCACAACGGGCAAGGTGGATCGATCAGGTGGAGGACGATTTGCGGACCCTCCGCAGACTGCGTGGTTGGCGAAGTGCAGCTTTGGACCAAGCTGAATGGAGAAGACTTTTATGTGCAGCACAGGCCACTCCGGCCTTAGTCTGATAATAAATAAATAAAAAGGCATGTAACTACTGTTGTGATGTAGGTTTTTCATTATAGAACCCAAATGAGTGCTATAATGAATATTATGCAACCCATTTGAGTTGCATAATGTTCATTAAAGCACCCATTTCGTTGGTATGGAAAAGTAGGCTGTTTTACCACTCAAAGACGAACTGTAAACCAGATATTATGACCAGGAATTGCAAAAAAAAACCCTTATCTATCTATTTATTGATGCCACCTTTGTAAAAAAAAATTACAACTTTTTTGTGTTACTATCGCCTCTAATTTTTTCATGAACATGTACGTCTAAGTTTGGAAGATGATATTAGCATTTCCATATCACGACAGGAATGATTTTGCTAGTTACGTAACTTAACATGACATTGCAAAATGTTCGCTCCAATCCAATCCAATCCAATCCAATCCAATCCAATCCAATCCAATCCAATCCAATCCAATCCAATCCAATCCAATCCAATCCAATCCAATCCAATCCAATCCAATCCAATCCAATCCAATCCAATCCAATCCAATCCAATCCAATCCAATCCAATCCAATCCAATCCAATCCAATCCAATCCAATCAAATCCAATCAATCAATCCAATCCAATCAATCCAATCAATCAATCCAATCCAATCCAATCCAATCCCAATCCAATCCAATCCAATCCAATCCAATCCAATCCAATCCCAATCCAATCCAATCCAGTCCAACCAATCCAATCCAATCCAACCAATCCAGTCCAATCCAACCAGTCCAATCCAATCCAACCAATCCAATCAGTCCAATCCAATCCAATCCAACCAGTCAGTCCAGTCCAACCAATCCAATCCAACCAACCAATCCAGTCCAGTCCAGTCCAACCAGTCCAGTCCAGTCCAGTCAGTCCAACCAATCCAGTCAACCAATCCAATCCAGTCCAGTCAGTCCAATCCAACCAATCCAGTCCAATCCAGTCCAACCAACCAATCCAATCCAGTCCAGTCCAATCCAGTCAGTCCAATCCAATCCAATCCAATCCAGTCCAATCCAGTCCAACCAATCCAGTCCAATCCAATCAGTCCAGTCAGTCCAATCCAGTCCAGTCCAATCCCAATCCAGTCCAGTCAGTCCCAGTCCAGTCCAATCAGTCCAATCCAGTCCAATCCAATCCAACCAATCCAGTCAGTCCAGTCCAATCCAGTCAGTCCAGTCCAGTCCCAATCCAATCCAATCCAAGTCCAGTCCAATCCAGTCCAATCCAGTCAGTCCAACCAGTCCCAATCCAGTCAGTCCAGTCCAACCAATCAGTCCCAATCCCAATCCAGTCCAGTCCAGTCCAATCCAATCCAACCAACCAGTCCAACCAGTCAGTCCAACCAATCCAATCCAACCAATCCAACCAACCAGTCCAACCAACCAACCAACCAATCCAGTCAGTCCAATCCAACCAATCCAACCAGTCAATCCAACCAGTCCAATCCAGTCCAATCCAATCCAATCCAATCAGTCCAATCCAGTCCAGTCCAATCCAACCAACCAACCAATCCAACCAATCCAATCCAATCCAATCCAATCAATCCAGTCAGTCAGTCAATCCAATCCAATCAATCCAATCCAATCAATCAATCCAATCAATCAATCCAATCCAATCCAATCCAATCCAATCCAATCCAATCCAATCCAATCCAATCCAATCCAATCCAATCCAATCCAATCCAATCCAATCCAATCCAATCCAATCCAATCCAATCCAATCCAATCCAATCCAATCCAATCCAAATTTTTGTCAAATTATCAAATATTAAAATAATAAAAATCAAATGTCTCAGCCGTCAAAACTCCCCCTCCATCATGTGGTTTATTGAGGCTATTTCATTTTCCAAACCCATTCCGCGGAATTTAATCATGGCGTTTCATTTCGTTAAAATTCAAAAATTTTGTCAGCTTAAACTAGCTTTTAACGAAACGGAATATCAAAAAGAATTTTGATCAATACCAAGCATCAATTATTAAAAAAAAATCTCCTGCGCCGCTTAATAACCAAAATACAAATACAATTCAAGATAATATTGTGTAGTGGAATTAAAACTAACAAGAAAACAATAAATCTTATAAAAATGCTCTAATTATTAATAAAGAAGAAAAGCGGCTCGAGAACATGAAACGGACATCATAGCATTTTTTTTTCTTAATCTCCCGTTCGCTAGGTCCCACTTGCTTCAGCAAAAATGTTCATCAGGATGTTGGCTTCACAGGAAAAACATCGGAGGTTAAGTTTGACTATGCATTGAAGTCCCAGATTTTGCTTCTGAGATCATGCAGATGAATCTGGCTATGCCACACTGTTTGATAATTCTAAACACTCAACCAAGTATTGCCATCCTGATCAATTTTCAGGAATACGACTCAAGGTTCTCAAGGTTCTCCAAAACGTTCTCAAGCTTAGCTCACGGTATCTGCCAGATCAACCAAAACATTTGCAATGTTCTCGCCGTCGGTATATACCCAAACTGGTCCAATAAGCATATCTGCATCATGTAAACCCGATTTTCTTGAATACGAGATGTTTAAGGTACTCCAAAACATTCTCGAGCTCAGCTCGAGGTATGTACTAGATCAATCAAGGCTTTTGCAATGGTTTTATCTTTGGAATATACCCGATCCGGTCCAATAGGCATATGCGCATGATGTTAACTAAATGTTCTTGAATACGAGCTGTTCAAAGTACTCCAAAGCGTTCTCGAGTTCAATCCCAAATTATCTACCAGATCAATCATGACTTTTGCAATATCCTCTTCGTCAGTATGTAACGAATTTAGTTTAAAAAGCAAATGATCCTAGCTTACCTTGAACATAAAATGTCCAAGGTCCTCCAAAATGATCTTCAATTAAGATCAAGATATATAGATATATAAGGAGGTACTTGTGTCGAGCAATGTCCATTCTAATGTGGCTGCAGAGTTTTTTCTTGTTTGGGCGTCGAACCTCTGCGTCCACGGACTTAACATGATGATTACATTACAAACAACACGATGTCCAAAATATTTTAGCGAACAATAAAACCTGTGATGGCTAGTACAAGTGATGACTGAAGTCATATAAGCTCAATGGACATTCGGTGGTATTATATTTTACGTCATTTATAATTTGGATCATTGAATAGCTTATATACTTATATATTATACTGCGAAAATATGCGCAGAAAATGCTGGAGAAGCAGCACAGACTACACTCCCGAAAAAGGGAATTTCTAAACTGTTTCTGTGAAAAATCCATCCAGTTTCGAGGAAATTTATTTTCAGAAGAATTTACCGTTCAAACTGCAAAGAGTTTTACATGAGAATTCAGAAGATCTTTCCAATGATCAAAAGGCTACTTCATTTGGGAGGATCGCCAAACGCCTTCATACATGGATAGATAGACCAACTAAAGACATATCCTGTCGTGGTGATATCACATGTTGACTATTTTTATTTAATACCGCGTCACAATCTGGCACGCACTGATTTTACATCGTGTCATCGTGGACATCGTGTCTTGGAACCTTGAACGGTAGTGCAGTTAAGCTGGCCTCTTTACTCAATGATGCAATACTTTTCTGAACGTTCCCTGATAGTGATGAGTCGTAGCCACGCTTAATACTAGCTAGAATAGGTTTATTATAATTGAAACTGTGATCAAGTATATCGACATCAATAGAGAATTGTCTGTTAGATTCACTGAGTAGTAGTTTTATCAAAACTAGGAACGTTGCGCCTGTGTTATTTTATTATGTCTCACTCAAAGATTCCTAAAAGAGTCATAATTGAAAATATCACCAATTATAAAAATGGTATGCATACAATTTTTCATTCTCGATATTTTTTTTAATAGTTAGGGATTAGGCGTGATGAAGCTTTATTTTGCCACCGAGAAGTGAATCTTATAACTGACCACGACCCATACAATTATAGTTATGCTATGCCTTTAAGGCTTCAAGACGATTTAGGGACCATTTTATCATTTTCGCTCAACTCTTAAACTTGCTTACTTACGCTTACTTTAGCGAATTTTAGACAAATAAATGAACATAATGAACTGACAGCTAAACGCAACATAATCTGAAATGAGTAATAGACTTAAACTGAATAACGTAGGAAACATTAAATAACTAAGACAGACAAAGAACACTAAGAGAGACGAATTGACACTTTACAAAACATCTGACATAATTAAGACTGATGAAATGCTAATATTAACCTAGGTTCTACTACAGACGTAAAGATCGACCATAAGACTTCCCAAGCCCATTATAAAACTGAAGCTCATGTAATGTTTTGAAACTTATTTTACCTATTGAATCTTGTTTGAAGACGATTCCGATGCTGTTGAGACCATTATAGGCACATAATGATAGTGTTCGGCGTTTTCTTGAAACGAGCTTCAGAATATGTAGCGGCTTAAACTGTAAGTTAAAAATTTTTGATGACTGTTTGGTGAACGGTTTTGAACTCGCTTTGGCCTCCTGATTCAGCTTCAGATGCTTTCACTAAATAATCTTCAAAGTTTGAACTGATTGATATCTAAATTTAATGCGATATTATAGTTCAAAATACGTTTTCATTAGAGTTTTCTACTCCATCAGCAGTATAATTATATTAAGACTGACTCTTGCGAATTGACCAGTTTAATTTTTGAACGAACTTTTGGAGCTTCTTTTATTTATGGTATTGGGAATATAATTCAAACACTACTAATGGGGAAACTATAAATTAAAAAAAAAACTACTCCGGCACAAGACCTAACTACTGCACACAATGTTCAAGTGGCCATCATAGGCTAGTCCATCGTGGGTCTGTGTCCAAGTAGGGGGAACGTATGGAAGGGTTCACCCTTGCCAAACTAAGCTACCAGATAGCTACAACTGAACACCCTAAAACAAACAAAAAATAGAGAATTGTTCTAAAAACTGTACTTTGAAGTTATAATCCCCTTTTTCTTTTTTCTATATATTCTCATGTTCGAATATGTAGTATCAAAATTTTTCAATGTTTATCTATCATTTAAAAAACATCAGTCAATGATGTGACTAATCTTCATTTACAAATGCTGATATTACGTGGGAGTAACGAACCTCGGATGAATAAAAATCTCACAATTGCAAGCTTCAACTTACCAGCAATTCAGCTTTTTAATTGCTGCCAGATCGGACT